>NC_092717.1:121570273-121873598 GCF_047496885.1 Scyliorhinus torazame
TTTTGCACTGTAAGGAGTCTGTGATTCTAACTACAACTTGCCACGCAAGCTAACTGCAACTTCATTTCTGGATTATAATGGAAGCAACAGCTTTGATTTCACGAAAGCTTTTTTCACTTCATTGTTTGCATTTTCACATTCTTCTGACCAGTGCCATGCCTGTTTGACACATAGCAACATGTGTAAATTCTTCAATCGTGTTGCTAAATTTGACACTAATTTACCCTAAAAACAATCTTAATTGTGTCACATTTTGAGGACGTGATTCTTCTAGGATCGCTGACATTTCCTTTGTTTTTCGTCTAAATCGTCTTTGTCGACAATATGATCAAGGTAATTAATGAATGACTTGGAAAAAGTCACACTTTTCCCTCTTAACTCTCAGGTTGTGGCTCTGTAACTGCTTCAGGTTAACTTCCAAATTTTCCCAAGTGTTCCTGTTCACTCTAATCAGTGATGATTGTGTCATCTAAATAATATTGCACTCCATTCAATCCACTGAGAATTTGATCCATGGATCTTTGACAAAGAGCAGGAGCAGATTTTTTTTTTATATTCAAAAAAATATATTTTATTCATAAAATTTATCATAAGCATTGCAGAACATTTCAAATTGTCTTGACTGTACATTTCCAGCAGAGTTACACATTGCCTTGACTTTCTTCCATTCAATTTTGATAATGTTATACACATATCACTCTTTATGTTTCAATTCCTTCTTAAATATTTACGTTGTCATGTTTATTTTTATACATTTGAGTGTTGGTGGCCCAGACCGAGGGGGGTTTACACTGTTACCTGCCCCTCGGCGTACATTTGCTGGAAAAGCCTTACACAGTGGTCTTTCCCCATTGCGCCTTGGCAGCAGCTGCCCCAAGCTTGAGTGCGTCCCTCAGCACGTAGTCCTGGACTTTGGAATGTGCCAGTCTGCAACACTCGGTCAAGGACAATTCTTTGCACTGGAAGATCAGCAAGTTTTGGGCAGACCAAAGAGTGTCTTTCACCGAGTTAATGACCTTCCAGCAGCAGTTGATATTTGTCTCGGTGTGTGTCCCTGGAAACAGTCCGTAGAGCACAGAGTCCTGTGTCACAGATCTGTTCGGGATAAACCTTGACAAATACCACTGCATCTCTTGCCAGACCTTCTTTGCAAAGGCACATTCCACAAGGAGGTGTGTGACCGTCTCATTTCCCCCACAGCCACTCCGAGGGCAGCGTGCATTGGCGCAGAGCCTTCGGCTGTGCATGAAGAATCTGACAGGGAGGGACCTTCTCACCACCAGCCAAGCTAGGTCTTGGTGCTTGTTTGAAAGTTCTGGTGATGAGGTGTTCTGCCAGATGTCTCTGGCAGTCTGCTCAGGGAACCATCCAACGTCCTCCACGGTCTCCTTTTCCCTGAGGGCCTCGAGGACATTACGTGCTGACCACTGCTTCATTGCCTTGTGGTCAACGGTGTTTTTCTTCAAAAACTTTTCCACGAAGGACAGGTGGTACGGTACGGTCCAACTACTTGGAGCGTTCCGCGGCAATGAGGCCAGGCCCATCCTTCGTAACACCGGGGACAGGTAGAACCTCAGTGTGTAGTGACACTTGGTGTTTGCATACTGGGGGTCCACGCACAGCTTGATGCAGCTGGACACAAAGGTGGCCAACAGGATGAGGGAGGCGTTGGGTACGTTCCGCCCTCCCTTCTCCAGAGGTTTGTACATGGTGTCCCTTCGGACACGGTCCATCTTGGATCTCCAGATGAATTTGAAGATGGCTCGGGTGACTGCTGCGGCGTAGGGTCGGGTTATGGGCCAGACCTTCGCCACGTGCAGTACCACCGAGAGTACCTCACACCTGATGACCAGGGTTTTGCCTGCAATGGAGAGGGAGCGTTGCTCCCACCAGCCCAGTTTCTGCCTTGCCTTTGCTATGCGCTCCTCCCAGGTTTTGGTGCACGCCCCAGCAGCTCCGAACCATATCCCCAACACCTTCAGGTAATCTGACCTGACAGTGAAGGGGACAAAGGACTGGTCGGCCCAGTTCCCAAAGAACATGGCCTCGCTCTTGCCACGGTTTACCTTGGCTCCCGAGGCCAGTTCAAACTGGTCGCAGGTGGTCAAGAGCCTGCGTACAGACGCAGGATCCGAGCAGAAGACGGCAACGTCGTCCATGTACAGGGAGGCCTTGACTTTCGTGCCTCCACTGCCTGGGATCGTCACTCCTCTTATACCCGGATCCTTCCTGATGGACTCGGCAAAAGGTTCTATGCAGCACACAAAAAGGGCAGAGGAGAGAGGGCAGCCCTGCCTGACTCCGGATTTGATCTGGAACTTTTCTGATTCCCACCCATTGATTGAGACTGCGCTATAGATGTTTGTGTAGAGCAGTTTGATCCAATTGCGAATTCCCTCCCCAAACTCCATTTTGGAGAGCACATCCATCATGTAGGTGTGCGATATTCTGTCAGAAGCCTTCTCCTGGTCAAGGCTGATGAGGCAGGTGTCCACCCTCCTGTCCTGCACGTAGGCGATCGTATCCCTGAGTAGCGCGAGGCTATCAGAGATCTTCCTGCCGGGTACAGCACAGCTCTGGTCAGGGTGGATCACCGACTCCAGAGCAGACCTGACCCGATTGGTGATGACCTTGGCTAGAATTTTGTAATCCACATTCAACAGTGAAATGGGTCGCCAATTTCAAATGTCTTCCCTTTCCCCCTTCTGCTTGTAGATGAGGGTGATGATGCCTTTCCTCATGGACTCTGACATGCTGCCTTCCAGAAGCATACTCTCGTACACTTCCAGCAGGTCTGGGCCCATCCAGTCCCACAGAGCCGAATACAACTCAACCGGTAAGCCGTCGCTTCCGGGAGTTTTACTCGTCTCGAAGGACTTGACGGCCTTTGTCAGCTCATCCAGAGTTAGTGGTTTGTCCAGGTTTTCCAGCTCGCTGTCGCCTATGACCTCCGTGATAGTCGACAGGAAGGTCTGGGAAACAGTGCTATCTGTTGGCTTCAGGTCATACAGTCCGGCATAAAAGGATTTGCTGATCCTCAGGATGTCAGACTGCGATGACTTTTCAGAGCCATCTTCTTCCTTCAGGCTGCTGATCACAGAGGTCTCTCTGTGCACCTTTTGGAAGAAGAAGCTTGAGCACTTTTCATCCTGCTCCACGGAGCGGACTCTGGAACGGAAGATAACCTTGGAGGCCTCCGAGGTGTAGAGCGAGGCTTGCTGGCTCTTCACCTCTTGGAGATCCTCCTTGACATCCACCCCCATCGACTGCAGCTGGAGCAAATTCTGCATACTTTTCTGGAGCCTGGACATGACCCCTCGTCTCTCTCTCTCACCTTTTGAACGCCCTTGAGGATGAAAAACCTCTTGATATTCCCCTTGATTGCTTCCCACCAGAGATGTGGGGCCTCAAAGAGCGGTTTCACGGTTCTCCAACCCTTGTAATCCCTCCTGAGTTCCTCGAGGTTCTCAGGGGTCAGCAGTTTTACATTTAGCTTCCATGTCCCCCTGCCTACCCCCTGGTCTTACTGCAGGTGGCAGTCGGCCAGTAGGAGGCAGTGGGCAGAGAAGAACACCGGCCTTACGTCGGTGGACCTGACCGTGAAAGCTCTGGACACAACGAAGAAGTCTATCCTGGAGCAGACGGACCCGTCTGGCCGTGACCATGTGTGTCTACGCTGTGCTCCCTCTGCAGGGTTGCTGCAGGCCTCGAGCAGCTTGGCGTCTTTTACCGTTTCCATCAGGAGTCTGGACGTAGCGTCTAGTTTGCTGTCGTCTCTGCCGGATTGTCCAGCCGCATCGATGATGCAGTTGAAGTCACCACCCAGGATGACTGGCTTGGAGGTGGCCAACAGCAGTGGGAGTTGCCGAAGGACTGCCAGCCACTCACTTTTTTTACGGCCGGGGCGTACACATTAATAAGTCTGAGAGGGATGTTTTTGTATTTGACGTCTGCTACGAGGAGGCGCCCGCCCACCACCTCCTTAACGTCGGAGATGGTGAAGCTGCCTCCCCACAGCAGAATACCCAGGCCGGAGGAGCGGCAGTCGTTTCCTCCTGACCAGATGGATGGCCCGTGGGACCACCAGCTCGACCAGCGCCTGTAGTTGCTGAGGTGCGGAATTCCGCACTCCTGCAGGAACAGTAGGTCAGCTTTCACATTTGCTAAATAGATGAGTGTGGCTACACACCGCAAAATATCTTTGATGCTTCACGCATTTATGGATGCAATTTTTAAACCCATTGTAAAAAAGGTAGATTTACCAGTCTCAAGAGTCCAGTCTATACAGTTGGCTGTTCCAGCTGTTGGATGTTCCCCAGCATGCCGGTGGTGCTCGCAAACTTTAGCACAGTTGCAGGGCTGAGAAAACTGTTCTGGTCCGCACTGGCCCCGTGAACTTGATGCAGATGCATTGGGGGGGGGGGGTGGTGTAGCCCTGGCGTTCGTTGTGGCAGTCAGTAGGTGTTGGGGTTACAGGCCGGTCTTCGCCTGGGTTGTTGCTGCTTGTTACTTTCGGGGGTTGGTCTGTGACCTTGTTTTCGATGTCCGGTGTTTGGTGGCCGTTGGTCATATTGCTGTTCCCATGAGCCAGAGGTTGATTGTCTCGGCGTGTTTTATTTTCTTCCTGGTCTGTGGTCTGGGGGGGCTGTGCCTCCCGTTCCACATTGGTGCTTTGCCTCTTTATTTGGGGCCGATTCTTGTCTTGTTTTCCCTCATCGGAGGAGGTGTCGGCGCTAAGTCCGCTGGCTGAAAGGTGTAATTTTTGCGACTTGAGCAACATTTGTTAAATATTCCCCAGTGTACTAAGAATTACGCTGACAACCAATTTATGATCATCGGTAGGGCTCAGTGTGGTGCATCTGTATGTTCTGGAAGCCAAATATTAGGGTCCTGTTCTTTAAATTTATTTTTTAAGGGATATGGGCTTCGCTGGCTAGGCCAGTATTTGCTGCCCTTCCCTATTTGCCCGTGAAAAGGTGGGGGCGAGCTGCCACCTTGAATTGCTGAGGTCCGTGGTGTAGGTTCATCTACTGTGCTATTGGGGAGAGAGTGCCAGGAATTTGACCCAGCGACAGTGAAAGAATGGTGATATATTTCCAAGTCAGGATGGTGAGTGATTTGGAGGGGAACTTCCAGGGGATGGTGTTCCCATGCATCTGCTGCCCATGACCTTCTAGATGGTTGTGGTGATGGGTTTGGAATGTGCTACCTAAGGAACCTTGGTGAGTTCCTGCAGTGCATCTTGTAGATGGTACACAGGATTGCCACTGTGTGTCGGTGGTGGAGGGATTAAATGCTTGTGAAAGCAGTAGTAATCAAGTGGGCTGCTTTGTTTTGGTGCTGTTGAGCTTGTTGAGTGTTCTTGGAGCTGCACTCATCCAGGCAAATGGGGAGTATTCCATCACACAAGTGTTTGGTGAGTTCCTTCGTCAAGTTCAAAGGACCAAACACACCATGGGCGTAACAACAAATACAGTAAAATCCCAATAAATCTAATCCCAGGGTATCTGTACAAATTCTTACTGGGTGATAGTTGAGGAGGTCCATTCCATTCCCACAACCTGATGTATCTCCCAAGTGCTGTCTACATCAAAAACAACAGATTCAAATGCCAAATGAAAACATGGTAAAGCCGCATATTTGTGGATAAAGTCGTTATTCAATTAGTTCGCACCTTTATAAAAGACCAGAAATTTGCATTGACAAATGCGGGTGTTAACTCGGGGGAAAGTGTCTCTAATCTTGTATATGCTTGCAGCACTTCATATTTTTCTGCCCCAAATTTCCAGAAAAATATGAAGTGCTGCATTTTGGTAGGGAGAATGAGTAGATGTGATATGAGCTAAATGGCATTATTTTGAAAGAGGCTGTAAGAGCAGAGTGACCTAGAGGTGTCCATATTTTTGAAATTGAGAGGAGAAGTTGAAGACTTTTAAAATGAAGCGTATGGTATCCTTCCCTTTAGAATAGAGACATGGGTGGAATTTTCCATTCCTGCCAGCAGTGGATATCATAGTGGCTATCTATGTTGAGGAGGCAAAAATCTGTTTTTTGACAGGGTGAATGGTTGTGTTTTTGTTCTCCTGGTTTTAAGATGGGTGAGGTGATTAGACCTTCCCAAACATCAATGTTGGGAACCCAGTTGGCATGCATTAGCACCTCATGCATACTAATGAAAAGGCTGATGGAATAAAGTTTGCACTCAAATGAGTTCCCCGCCAGTGAGAATTTAGAGCATTAAGTTTTACCCTTGTATACTACAAAGAACAAACAAAGAACAAAGAAATGTACAGCACAGGAACAGGCCCTTCGGCCCTCCAAGCCCGTGCCGACCATGCTGCCCGACTAAACTACAATCTTCTACACTTCCTGGGTCCGTATCCTTCTATTCCCATCCTATTCATATATTTGTCAAGATGCCCCTTAAATGTCCCTATCGTCCCTACTTCCACTACCTCCTCCGGTAGCGAGTTCCAGGCACCCACTACCCTCTGCGTAAAAAACTTGCCTCGTACATCTACTCTAAACCTTGCCCCTCTCACCTTAAACCTATGCCCCCTAGTAATTGACCCCTCTACCCTGGGGAAAAGCCTCTGACTATCCACTCTGTCTATGCCCCTCATAATTTTGTATACCTCTATCAGGTCTCCCCTCAACCTCCTTCGTTCCAGTGAGAACAAACCGAGTTTATTCAACCGCTCCTCATAGCTAATGCCCTCCATACCAGGCAACATTCTGGTAAATCTCTTCTGCACCCTCTCTAAAGCCTCCACATCCTTCTGGTAGTGTGGCGACCAGAATTGAACACTATACTCCAAGTGTGGCCTAACTAAGGTTCTATACAGCTGCAACATGACTTGCCAATTCTTATACTCAATGCCCCGGCCAATGAAGGCAAGCATGCCATATGCCTTCTTGACTACCTTCTCCACCTGTGTTGCCCCTTTCAATGACCTGTGGACCTGTACTCCTAGATCTCTTTGACTTTCAATACTCTTGAGGGTTCTATCATTCACTGTATATTCCCTACCTGCATTAGACCTTCCAAAATGCATTACCTCACATTTGTCCGGATTAAACTCCATCTGCCATCTCTCCGCCCAAGTCTCCAGACAATCTAAATCCTGCTGTATCCTCCGACAGTCCTCATCGCTATCCGCAATTCCACCAACCTTTGTGTCGTCTGCAAACTTACTAATCAGACCAGTTACATTTTCCTCCAAATCATTTATATATACTACAAAGAGCAAAGGTCCCAGCACTGATCCCTGTGGAACACCACTGGTCACAGCCCTCCAATTAGAAAAGCATCCCTCCATTGCTACTCTCTGCCTTCTATGGCCTAGCCAGTTCTGTATCCACCTTGCCAGCTCACCCCTGATCCCGTGTGACTTCACCTTTTGTACTAGTCTACCATGAGGGACCTTGTCAAAGGCCTTACTGAAGTCCATATAGACAACATCTACTGCCCTACCTGCATCAATCATCTTAGTGACCTCCTCGAAACTCTATCAAGTTAGTGAGATACGACCTCCCCTTCACAAAACCGTGCTGCCTCTCACTAATACGTCCATTTGCTTCCAAATGGGAGTAGATCCTGTCTCGAAGAATTCTCTCCAGTAATTTCCCTACCACTGAAGTAAGGCTCACCGGCCTGTAGTTCCCGGGATTATCCTTGCTACCCTTCGTAAACAGAGGAACAACATTGGCTATTCTCCAGTCCTCCGGGACATCCCCTGAAGACAGCGAGGATCCAAAGATTTCTGTCAAGGCCTCAGCAATTTCCTCTCCAGCCTCCTTCAGTATTCTGGGGTAGATCCCATCAGGCCCTGGGGACTTATCTAGCTTAATATTTTTTAAGACACCCAACACCTCATCTTTTTGGATTTCAATGTGACCCAGGCTATCTACACCCCCTTCTCCAGACTCAACATCTACCAATTCCTTCTCTTTGGTGAATACTGAGGCAAAGTATTCATTTAGTACCTCGCCCATTTCCTCTGGCTCCACACATAGATTCCCTTGCCTATCCTTCAGTGGGCCAACCCTTTCCCTGGCTACCCTCTTGCTTTTTATGTACGTGTAAAAAGCCTTGGGATTTTCCTTAACCCTATTTACCAATGACTTTTCGTGACCCCTTCTAGCCCTCCTGACTCCTTGCTTAAGTTCCTTCCTACTTTCCTTATAATCCACGCAGGCTTCGTCTGTTCCCAGCCTTTTAGCCCTGACAAATGCCTCCTTTTTCTTTTTGACGAGGCCTACAATATCTCTTGTTATCCAAGGTTCCCGAAAATTCTTTCTCACAGGAACATGCCGGTCCTGTATTCCTTTCAACTGACACTTGAAAGCCTCCCACATGTCAGATGTTGATTTGCCCTCAAACATCCGCCCCCAATCTATGTTCTTCAGTTCCCGCCTAATATTGTTATAATTAGCCTTCCCCCAATTTAGCACATTCATCCTCGGACCACTAGCGTGCACCTGGCGAGATTCACCCCTTCCGACACTTGAGGCCCATAGATGTTGGGTTTCTTCTTGGAGACCTCCCATAACCACTCATTATTGAGTGCAATTAGCACATGCTGTGCCAATTCTGGACAAGGGAGGTAGCCAAAGGCTGGAAGTTGGAGGGGGTGGGGGCGGTTTGTACCAGCCGTGATGCCGAATGAGTGTCAGGAGAGTCTCTTAGTGGGCAGGGTCGGTGTTGACAGTGTGGTCCTCGGGGGGGGGGGAACTCCGGGTATTCGTCATGAGAAGCAATTTTCATAGTCAGAGTTGGGAGTGGAATGCGGTAGGGTGGCACATCCTGGATGACTGGTAACTGAAGATCTTATTTCGTGGATCACTGAAGTATACAAGACACATGTATTGGATAATGGGAAGGGCCAGGGTCAAGGTGAACAAGTGGATGGTAGTGGGTGTTGGCTCGGAGGGAAGGCATTTGATGGTGATTGGGGTTCAGGGTAATGGGGGTGGGAGGGCGTGGTTTAAAGGTGGCGGAGGGGGAGAAGTCGTGTTGACATTTGGTGGGATTATGGTGATTTGTGGGGGAGGGGCAAGTTAGTGGGTGATCGGGATGGTGGATGGTCGTGGAATGAGTTTCATAGGAGACACTCACCATTTTTCCAAGCTGACTTTCTCACACAGCAAGTCAGTGAGATGCCTTGAGATGGGTGGAGGGCCCTTTTGCTTAGCTGCGGTTCAAGGTCCGTGCAAGTGGCCGACTAAGGGGACATCCAATAATTATGAGGCAAGTGGATGTCTAAAAAGCTCTCTTGGGTTCTTCTCTCAATGGTGAAGCCCGCATTGCAACAAGTTTGTTCCCGACTCATGGGTTTCATTTTTTTAATAAACAAAGTACCCAATTATTTTTTTCCAATTAAGGGGCAACTTAGCGTGACCAATCCACCTACCTGCACATCTTTTTGGGTTGTGGGGGCCTCGCCCACGCAGACACACTGTGTAAACCCCACACGGACGGGACTCGTGGGTTTCATAACATCAAAATCCAACATCATCAAGATCCGAACAAGGTGAGGGGCTGCCATTCATTCTGTGCCAATTGCCAATAAACTGCAGTCCAAAGGTAGGGATGGAGAAAGAGAGGGAGGTGATGTCTCCCAAGAATCATGCTGGTTGACGGCAGCCAACTTGTGACTCCAAATATACATCCTCCTATGTGAATGGTCATGGTTGACTAGGATCTGCAATGTTGCCAAGGCAATGACCTTGCTGTAGAGTTTTGAGGATGGTTGAGACCAGCGGAAAAATGTCCACGTAAGGCTTCTTTCACATGGCTCTCATTATCCTGGTCAAAGGGCAATGGCTTCATATGCGTTCATGTTTGAATGGAGGGAACACTCCACTCTGGTCCTCCAGATTTTCAATATACTTGGAAGACGTGGAGATGCCATGTCTGTATGCAGGCCCAGGTGAAAGGCTTATCACATGGTGCTGGCTTTGAGATGGTGAAACACCTGTCAAAGATGTACTTAAAATGGATCAATTTGTTCACCCATCTACTGAGACGGTGAAGCTGCAGGCAACCCTCACTTACTCCAGATAAGAAGGCGATTGACACAGGGCCATGAGCTCACTGGAATTGCGCTCCCACTCAATTCTGATGGCCATGCCTGCAGCTGATTCTGAATCAGGACCGGATATAACTGACATGCACCTGGCAACCTGCAGCTCACTCATGACTTCAGGTTTGTGCACGCAGTATTTTCCTACCCTTCACTGTGCTGCTCTTGCGGCTGCTTCGACTCTGCCAAGGCTTCAAGACGGGCGAGGTGGGGAGGTGGAGGAGCGTGTGCTGGAAGGCGCACACTTGACTGGGTATGTGGGTGATGACTGGTGTCCGAGAGGGAAGGGTTGGACACACATGACAGGGTTGATGGGTGGAATTAAAGGAAGAGGCGGGTAAGTCTGAAGATCTGGGGCAGTGTGCACCATGCTACAAGGCTATTCCTGATGTGACTGTCTTGGGTCCCAGTCTAGGGAGGGGAGTTGTGCAGAGCGTGGTGTGCAGGATGTGGTCAGTCTTGGGACCGAGCCACAAATAGTGCAGTCACAGTCAGGGGAGGCAGCTGCAACCTGTAAATGAGGAATGTCTAAGTGAGAGGGGGGACTCTGTGGTCTCATGGGCAGGTTCTTGGTAGGTCACTGTGCATAGTGCCTCAAAATGGGGAGGGGTGAGGTTGGCATGGGGATGTTCACAGAAAACAATTCCAGCAGAGGACTGGGATATCAACAAGAATAACTGAGCTTCAGGATTAGAGGCGTAGGAAGGAGAGTAATTGGAAGGAGGGAGATTTGCCATTTATCAGCCAATGGAATGGCGCAGTTGAAAAATACCATTGAAAAAAAATTGTCGGGCAGGGGACAGCTGAGACATAAAAGGAAAACGCATGACAATTGAAACATTTGGGAGCCATAACTTCTGAGAACCCATTATGCCTTGGGGCAAAATGTTAAGTAGGTTTGAATGACCAAAGGTCATCGCTGGAACGAGCAAAGGTCAGAATGATCCAACTTGGGACCATGGGCTGAAGGACATATACAAAATGCTCCAAAGACCTCCTACGCAGTATCGCTGAGAGGTTCAGGCTTTACATAGCTCAATAATTACAATCACTGCATTAGTGCAAGACTGGGCTTGTATATGCGCCAAAGGAAGCAGCCTGATAATTAATGCCCTGACTGAGGCTGATCATACCATTGTTGTGGCTGTTGCCAGGGAGTTGTTAATGTCGGCAGTTGATGACACCCTGCACCTGTGGGAAGCTGGAGATTGCAGCAAATCTTTGTCCCTTTGTGAATTTGCTGCCATGTCTGGGGTGATGGCCGTGGGAAGGGTGGGGGGGGTGTGTGTGCTCAGCTTCTCGTGACTCTTGAGGCTTGTTACAGTTGCAAGGGCTTCACAATGACTCCCGAGCTTGGCAATGGAAAGTTACAGTTCAATCATGTCTCTGATCAATTTTTCCACTGCTCCATGAAGGAATGCAGAATGGATGCAGCAGACGATGTTGCGTTTTTCATGGGTCGCATGCAACTGAGGAGAAGGGCCTGTCACCACCAGGAAGAGCCTCACCTTAAAGAACAGGGGCCAGTGGGGCCCCATAAAAACCCAGAAGCTGAGCAGGAGAGACAAATTCCATGGCGTGGTGTCTTACATGACCCAGGGTTTAATGGAGACCCCTCTCACATTGCTCATATCCGCCAAATTCTTGCCATACCTGATGCTGCAAAGCCTGGGAGGCCATCCATTGCCAGTGGCTCTAAAGGTGGCTCGTTCCTGGACTCCACTGTGGACCTCTACAGAATATCACAATCCTCTGCTCATAACTGCATCCAAGAGGTCTTCACAATATTCAGCAAGGCACCCAATTATACCCAGTTCACCCTGGAAGAAATCAGCCAGACTGCCAGAACAGTGAGATTTACAGTGATCTCCAGCTTCCCACAGGTGCAAGGTGCCATTGACTGCATAAATATGGCATTACGAGCTCCCTTGCAACAGATTCATCAATAGAAAGATTTTCACTCTCCCAATATGCAGCTGACCTATGATCACCAAAAATAGATTATGCAGATCTGTGTAAGATACCCTGGCTGCTTGCCTAACTTGTGCATCTTTTGAGTCACTCGCAGAGATCCTCGAGGGTTCAGGGTTGGCTCATTGGTGATAAGGCCACCCCCAATAGACATGGCTCATGATGCTCGTTTGGTGGCCAGAGTGCTGCAGAGGAGAGGTACAATGTGGCTCATTCTGCAACATATCTCCAACTGCTCTCAAATTACCTAAACTAAAACTGAAACAATTTTTACTGTACGGGGACCTCTAGACCACATGCTTCTGTTTTTTTAAATTTTATTTTGCATACCATAGTCCTCTCTAAGCACAATAGAAACCTAGTTGGAACTGTAATTAACACCACACATACACAGCACCTTTGTCCAGCATGAATCTAACTATAGATTTTACCCTACCTGGCACAGAAACATTAAATTAAACACATCTAAAACTATACCTTCTCACATTTACCAATGCAAATATAAATCCTTTAAAACTACCTTGTTTTTCTAACGCATCCGCCCCCACTCCTGTCTGGGATCGCTACCTGGTGTTGTGGGTGATCTTGTCCTGCATAAAGATAGATGGACAGGCTGCGAGCAGAACAGTTGCCAAAGCAAATATCATGCATGCCTTCTGTGTGTGTGTAGCTGAACCTATGTAACAGCTGAAGACATGACTTGTATAGGATGTGACCAGAGATGAATATGTAAAGGTGTGTATGAGAGCATGTGATGTCCCTTGTGCTGGTTGTGTGAGAGATCCCTGTGAACTGTAACCCTCTGAATGCCTGATGGCATTCTCAGAGTGAGGAGAAGTTTAAATTTACCCTACTGGATGTAACTAATAATCCACTTCCTGCCTTGGAGTGTGGTCCCACTCTGACCACATTGGCGATCTCCTCCCAAGCTTTGGTGGTGATATTGCAGGACCCCTGGCTCCCATCCTGGAGGTGAAGGACCTCCTGCTGGTCCTCGACTGCAAGGAGGTGTTGCCTGGCACTTGTCACAAAACTTCGAGACACAACAATTGTCTGGCACCATCACGCCCTGGGCTACAGAGAGTGAATGCGTGGCCGAGTGCCTTTTAAATATGGTGCCCGGAACTGTGACATAACAGCAAGGTGGACAAATCGCAGTCTGCCCCAGCACACGATATGTTGTTCATTTATGCATACGTAATGAGCGAAAAGCAGACCACTTGACTCTAACCCAGCTTGCCAGCCAGTGGGAGCTGGGCCACCTTTCCCATCTGCCGCTGCACTTAGCCTCCAGAACGGAAAATCATGCTGGTAGAGTGAAAAAGCAAAGTTATGCTAAACCTTGGTTAGGCTCCAGCAGGAAAACTGTGGCTTTTCCTTGGCATCATGCTTTAGGATCTCCAGGCCTGAGAGAGTGTTAGATGAGATTTACCAAGGATGAGCAGTTGAGGCTGTTCTCCTTTAAAGCAGAGAAGGAGAAATTTGATAGATGTTCAAAATCTTGAAAGGTTTTGTGCAAGTAAATAAGGAGAAACTCTTTTCAGTGGCACAGTGGTTATCATTGCTGCCTCACAGCGATAGGGATCGGGGTCAAATACGACCTTGGGTGACATGTGGAGTTTGCACATTCTGCATGGGTTTCCTCCCACAGTCCAAAGATTTGCAGGTTAGGTGGATTGGCCATGCTAAAATTGCTCCTTTAATGTCCAACTGTTTAGGGGGGTTTTGGGGATATGGCAGGGGAATGGGCCCAAGATTAGGGTGCTCTTTTGGAGGGTCAGTGTAGTGTTGATGGGCTGAATGGCTTCTTACACTGAAGGGATTCAGATTGGTTAGACTTAGACTGCCTTAGGCCTGAACCTGCAGAGCTGAGGCGAGCCAGAGGAATGGAAAATCACCTGGAAACATTACTTTTTCTGCTCCTTCACCAGCACAATCAATTACACAAAGACGAGAGTAGCATGTAATCGAGGCTTTATTACACTGAGATGTGTGGCCTCCTCCAGTAGCTGACGAAATGGCTGCTGTACTGGGAGCACACATATTTATACTCTGCCTACTGGGCGGAGCCAGCAGGCAGGGATCTACCCCTGTACCTGTAGTACAGGGGCCTTAGTAAAGCACCTATATCAACATCCTATATACACAATATATACATCAGTGGTGACTACCACATTTACGCCCTGTTAAAAAAATGAGTCCGGCGGGGGTGGTGGAGAACTATATAGAGAAAGTTGTGTTTTAAAAGTACAGAGAATATTACACATTCAGGCGGTCCGGTGACTTGTTCTGTCGTCAAGAGCGCCGCAGCGCTGGTGGTGACTCCGGCGGCGGCTTGGGCTTCGGTGACTCCGGGAGAGTATCGAAATCCTCTTCATCGCCGGGTGTGCGCAAGGTGAGGACGGATTGTCCCGGAACGGGGCTGCGGTGGGGTGCACCGGGGAGGGGAGGGTGGCTCTGGGGCGGGGGGGGGGGGGGGGGGGGGGAGTGTGGAACCAGCTGGTGCCAGATCCCTGAGGGAGACTATGTCTTGGCGGCCGTCGGGGTACGCCTACCTGCAGGTTGGCGTGAAGTAGCTGTACCCTCTCAACCAACGGGTCTGCCTTGTGGGGTCGAACGTGTCTACGGAGGAGAATGGGTCCTGGAGCTGCCAGCCATGTCAAGAGTGAAACCCTGGAGGTGGACTTCCTAGGGAAGGCAAAGAGATATTCATGGGGGGTTTCATTAGTCGCAGTGCACAGGAGCGACCGAATGGAGTGAAGCGTGTCAGGGAGGCCAGGAGATCTCTGGACCGTAGGGCCAGCTGGATGGCCCTCCAGACCGTCCTATTCTCCCTCTCCACCCACCTGTTTCCCCTGGGGTTGTAGCTGGTCGTCCTGCTCGAGGCAATGCCCCTGTTGAGCAGGTACTGATGCAGCTCATCGCTCATGAATGAACATCGCTGTGGACGTAGGCGGGGAAGCCGAACAGAGCGAAGGTGGTGTTGAGGGCTTTGATGACGGTGGCAGACGTCGTCGGGGCATGGGACGGCAAAGGGGAATCGGGAATATTCATCGACCACACTGAGAAAGTACGTGTTGCGGTCAGTGGAGGGGAGGGGCCCTTTGAAGTTCACGCTGAGGCTTTCAAAGGGGCTGGAGGCCTTCACCAGGCACGCACGGTCTGGCCGGTAGAAGTGCGGTTTACACTCCGCGCAGACCTGGCAGTCTCTGCTGATAGCCCTGACATCCTCGATGGGGTAGGGCAGATTGCGGGCCTTGATGAAATGGTAAAATCGTGTGACCCCCTGGGTGACAGAGGTTGTCGTGCAGGGTCCGGAGTCGGTCCACTTGTGCGCTGGCACATATACCTCGTGATAGGGCATCGGGGGGCTTGTTGAGCTTACCGGGGCGATACAAAATCTCGTAATTGTAGGTGGAGAGCTCGATCCTCCACCTCAAGATTTTATCGTTTTTGATCTTGCCCCGCTGTGTGTTATTAAACATGAAGGCAACCGACCGGTGGTTCGTGAGGAGAGTGAATCTCCTGCCGGCCAGATCATGCTTCCAATGCCGCACTGCTTCAACGATGGCATGGGCTTCTTTTTCGACGGAGGAGTGCCGAATTCCGGAGGCATGGAGGGTGCGGGAAAAGAATGCCACAGGCCTGCCTGCCTGGTTGAGGGTGGCGGCCAGAGCGACATCTGATGCATCGCTCTTGACTTGGAAGGGGAGCGTCTCGTCGATCGCGTGCATCGCGGCCTTGGCGATGTCGGCCTTGATACGGTTAAAGGCCTGGTGAGCCTCGACCGTCAGAGGAAAAACAGTGGATTGAATGAGTGGACGGGCCTTGTCCGCATAGTTTGGGACCCATTGGGCATAATACGAAAAGAACCCCAGGCAACGTTTGAGGTCCTTGAGGCAGTGGGGGAGGGGGAGTTCCATGAGGGGGCGCATGCGATCGTGTCCGAGGATGGCTAAGTGGTTCGTGCTGAACACGCACTTCTCCTTGTTATACGTGAGGTTGAGGAGAGTGGCGGTGTTGAGAAATTTGGCAAGGTTGGCGTCATGGTCCTGCTGATCGTGGCCGCAGATGGTGACATTGTCCAGGTACGGGAAAATGGCCCGCAGCCCGTACCGGTCAACCATTCGGTCCATCTCCCGTTGGAAGACTGGTGACGCTGAAGGGAACCCTAAGACAGTGGTAAAGGCGGCCGTCTGCCTCGAACGCAGTGTATGGGCTGTCCGCCTTGCGGATGGGGAGCTGGTGGTAGGCAGATTTCAGGTCTACTGTCGAGAAGACCCAGTACTGTGCAATCTGATTGACCATATCAGATTTGCGTGGGAGGGGGTGCGCGTCGAGCTGCGTGTACCGATTGATGGTCTTGACTGTCGTCAACGACCATCTTGTTTTTCTCCCCAGTTTTGACCACTATCACTTCGGCACTCCAGGGGCTGTTGCTGGCCTCGATGATGCCTTCCCGAAGCAGCCGCTGGACTTCAGACTTGATGAAGGTCCTGTCCTGCGCGCTGTACCGTCTGCTCCTGGTGGCGACGGGTTTGCAATCCGGGGTTAGGTTTGCAAAAAGGGAAGGTGGGTCGACCTTAAGGGTCGTGAGGCCGCACACGGTAAGGGGTGGTAGGGGCCCGCCAAATTTCAGGGTAAGGCTCTGGAGGTTGCACTGGAAGTCCAGGCCGAGTAGCAAGGCAGTGCAGAGAGTGGGGAGGACGTAGAGGTGGAAGCCGCTGAACTCCACGCCCTGGACAGTGAGAGTGGTGATGCATTCCCCCGGATTGCCACGGAGTGGGACCTGAGGCCAGGGAGATTCTCTGGTTAGCGGGGTGTACCGCGAGGGGGCAGCGCCTTTCCCTATCAGGGTGAATGAAGCTCTCAGTGCTCCCGGAGTCCAGCAGGCAGGAGATCTCGTGCCCGTTGACCTTCACTTTAGTTGAAGCAGTCGTGAGGTTGTGTGGTCGAGACTGGTCAATCGTGACCGAGGCGAGACGCGGCTGGTCGTTGGCGGTTGCAGGTGATGAGCGGCCGGATGAGGGGCCTGACGGACATGGGTCCTGAGTCGGGTAAGATGGTGGCGCCTTGGGCCGCACGTGTCGTGGGGAAAGCAAGGTGGCGGCGGCCGTTGGTCCTGGGAGGAACAAGATGGCGGTGCCCACGGGCCGCACGTGTTGCGAGTCGAGCAAGATGGCGGCGTCCACTGGCTGCACGTGGTCCTAGGAGGGGAAGATGGCGGTGCCCACTGGCTGCATGTTGGGGGTGTCGGGACAACCGCGGCGATTGAGCGGACCTGGCACACTGCAGCGAAATGTCCCTTCTTGCCACAGGCCTTGCAGAGGGCACTCCGCGCCGGGCAGCGCTGTTGGGGGTGTTTTGACTGCCCACAGAAGTAGCATTTGGGCCCCCCGAGGTTGGTTGGCTGCCGCGCAGCACAGGTGTGGGATTGGCTGAGGGCGGTTGCTGATGGGGTCCACGATGGGGCGGCCATCTGCAGAGTCCATGATGCACGGGGGGTGGACCGCGCGGTCGGGGGCATAGGCCTGAATGTTGCGTGATGCAACCATAAGTGAAAGCGCTAGTTTTTTGGTTGCCGTGAGGTCGAGCATGGCCCCCTCTAAGAGGCGCTGGCGGATGTAGTCAGACCCTATGCCCGTAACACATGTGTGTGTCTCAATAGCAACTTCGAGTGTTCCGTGGCCGAAACGGCCTGACAGTCACAGTCCCTAACTGGGGGGAGCAGGGTGTGCCAGAAATCGTCCACCGACTCACCAGGAAGTTGACGCCGTGTGGAGAGGAGGTGCCTGGCGTAGTGTGTGTTAGTCCGCTGAGCGTAGTTTTCCTTCAGTAGCGCCATGGTCTCTGCATAGGTCGGCGCGTCCTGGACAAGTGGAAAGACGTTGGAGCTCAGCCGCATATAAAGGATCTGGAGCTTCTGTGCTTCTGGAATTTCGTCTGGCGCGACCCGATGTACGCTTCAAAACAGGCTAGCCAATGTTCAAAGTCCTTTTTGGCGTTGTCTGCTTGCAGATGCAGCTGCAGGCGATCCGGCTTGATGCGGTGGTCCATCTTCTGAAAAACCCAGTGTAATAAATTGATGCACGATCAATTACACAAAGACGAGAGTAGGATGTAATTGAGGCTTTATTACACTGAGGTGTGTGGCCTCCTACAGCAGCTGACAAAATGGCTGCTGTACTGGGAGCACACACATTTATACTCCACCTACTGGGCAGAGTCAACAGGCAGGGATCTACCCCCGTATCTGTAGTACAGGGGCCTTACAGTAAAACACCTATATCAACATCCTATATATACATCAGTGGTGACTATCACAGTGACTGAATCAGAACTTCGCTTAGATGTCTGCAGAAATCAGACCTTTGGCTAAATGTCTGCAAAATGCTTGCTCGACCTCTTAATCAGAGCATGGTGTGTGGCATAAGGAGCTCTAGAACAAAAACAACTTAAGGTTTTGGTGAGACCACATCTGGAGTACTGTATATAGTTTGTGTCTCCTAATTTAGGAAACTACATTGCATTAGTCAGTTCAGCGAAGGTTTGCTCGACTGATTCCTGGAATGAGGGGTTTATCCCATGAGGAAAAATTGAATAGGTTGGGCATGTATCCGTTGGAGTTTAGAAGAGTGAGAGGCAATTTTATTGAAACATATATGATCCTGAAGACACTTGATAGGGAGGATGTTTTCCCTTGTGGGAGAACTAGAGGACACAGTTTAAAAATAAGGGTCTTGCATTTAAGACTGAGATGAGGAGAATTTTTTTTTCTGAGGATTGTGAGTCTGTAGAACATCCTTCCCCACAGTGGTGGAGGCAGCATTATTGAATATCTTTTAAGCCTATTTTAACTTCTTGATTGACAAGGGAGTCAAAGGGTATCGCGATAGGTTAATCTTGAATGGCAGAGGTGGCCCGAGAGGCTGAAATGTCTTCTGCTGCTCATATGTTCATGTGCATGAGTCGATTTTGCGTTTTACAAAGAAACAAGTCATGTAACTTGGCTAACAATACCGACCCAGCGATTTTGAAAACGAAGATGATGTCCCTTAGTGTCCAAAGATTAAGGTAGGGTTGTGGGGATAGGATGCTCTTTCAGAGGGTTGATGTAGACTCAATGGACCGATTGATCTCCTTCTACACAGTACTGATTCTATGATTATATGTTCCATGGGGCATTCTTCACAGCAACTCCTTGACCAGAATCCACTTTCCAACTAATATGCACCCTTTTCTCATGCAATCTAAATTGCTGTAACCTTTGGTATTCTTGCATCTATCTTGAGTTCAAGATGAAAAGCTTCAACAGCACATCTTTTTGTCAGCAATACTCAAATTTTATACTATCAAGCATCTAAATTTATATTTGGTATAAAATAAGTTTTATAAAAACACGTTATTCATTTGAGAATCTACTGAATCTGACTCCCAATACTATTGGTCTTAATGTAAATGTTTGAAAAAGGAGCTCTGTGTCAACTTCAAAAAATATACTTCAGTTGTGTCAGTGACCTCCTGTTCTGCCTTACTGTATACGTTCCGGAAAATATTCAAGGCCATTGTGTAACATGTTCAAATATTATTAATCAAATCAATATTGAATTATAAGGCTACCTAATTGTTGCTGTATGAATAATTTTAAGTTTTTCTAATTATTTTCATATCCTGGATGCCAAAATGGCAACGGTGCATAAATACTTATTTTTGTGTCTCTCAGATCGGAAAGGAGCACTTCGGTTTAAAGGCTGTCACTGAAATCCTTCAGGAAATCCAGTACAAGGTAAGCTATGAATCATTTTTCTCTGGAATAAACCAAAACTTATTTGCATCACTTATAGCGATTCAACATCTGTATAACATAAATAAGACAAAAGAAGATGACATAAACTGGCTTTACCTATATTTGTATTCCTAGATCGAGAAAGTAAAGTAACGTTTGGTGGTCTAAAAATAACATAAAAAGAGATTGACACATTAATTTTGCAAGTAAATCCAGCTTCACTGGTGATTCACATTAGAAGGCCTGTCATGCACGTGAAGTATAGTGGCTTACCATAATTGTTCACATAGCTTAAATGAATGTCTAGGATACTAATATACATAATAGTAAGCTCTCTTTTTCAGCCATCTGCTCCCCCACAGATCAGTAGATACGATCTGTTGAAAGCTCTATTCAAAATTTCACTGACGACAGTAGTTCAGCTGCTATCACTTTGTCTCTTAATCCATTGAATCCCTACAGTGCAGAAGGAGGCCATTTGGCCCATCAAGTTTGCACCGATCCTCCGAAAGAGCACCTTATCTGGGCCCACTCCCCCGTGCTATCCCTAAACCTCATAATCCTATGTAACCTGCAAATCTTTGGACTGTGGGAGGAAACCGGAGCACCTGCAGGAAACCCACGCAGACACAGAGAAAATGCAAACTCCACACAAGAGTTACCCAAGGCTGGAATTGAACCCAGGTCTCTCGTGCTGTGAGACATCAGTGCTAACTACTGTGCCTCCGTGCCACCCTACAGATTGAGTTCAAGTCCTACCCCAGGGCTTGAGTATACAAGTCATGGCTGACGTTCCAGCAGAGTACTGAGGGAGTGCAACATTTTCAGAGGTGCCATCTTTCAGATAAGATGTTGAGACCCCATCTGCCCTCAGGTGGATATCAAAAAATCCCATGGCACTATTTTGAATAAGAGCAGGGGAGTAATTTCTGGTATCCTGGCCAATATGTATCCTTCAACAACTTTAAAAAAAAAAAAAACCCTCAAATTATTTGGTCATTATCACATTGCTGTTGCGGAGCTTGCTAGATGCTGCTGCGTCTCTGATATTACAACAGTGAATACGCTTTAGAAGTACTTCATTAGTCCTTTAGGACATCTGGTGGTTGTGACAAGTGCTCATATGAATGCAAGTCTTTCTGACATTTTATAGAACTTCCATAATCTCAGGATATTCCAAAGTGCATCGCAGCTAACAAGTGCCCTTCAGATGCAGTTACTGTCGCAATACAGGAAATATAGCGGCCAGATTTGCACACAGCAGAGTCTAGCAAACAGCAGTGTGATATTCACCAGCTAATCCTTTTTTCTATTTCAATGTTGCTTGAGGGACAAATGTTAGCCAGAATTTCCCAGTTCTTATTTGAATGAGAGTCATGGGACCTTTCATTAACAAGAACTGTAGAAGTTAACAATGGTCTCCTGGGACACATTTTCCAAATACGTCTTCAAATAAACTGGGTGCAGAAAGTTGGCAGAACATAAAAGTATTGTGCTTGTTGTATGGGAGATGCGCATTAACCTGATTGTGCTACTGATTAATGACCAACTGGATTTGTGGAAACACTTTTTGTTTGGAGTTACCTTTGACCGCATGCAATCATATCAGGAGATACTGGGCTGCACGGATTCCTATCAATCAGAAGAATTCCTATGCCTGTCATTACACTGTTGTTTTCCAGGGTACACATTATTTAAGGTGTTTACCAGGTAAACAAAACATCACTGGATCAATCTGTATGTAGGTTGCCTGATAGATATTCCCCGCACTAATTTAGAAAGAGGTGTAGAAGTTGAAGACTCTTAACCCAGCAAAGCTATATTTTGATTGAGATTATCTGCCGGTTAGCTTGTTCTGTCACTTTCTTCCTGATGATCTTGTGATGTGTTAGGTAAGTTGGTTCAACATTGACTGCAACTGGGTGCAGTGAAACTAGAAACAGGCTCCTGACATGGGAGAAGATGGTCCAACACTGTTTCATTGAACTTCCTGATTGCTGTACATAGTCTGCTGTGAGTTGACACTCTATCAATCTAACTGATAACCTCCTACTGGCTTGACCAGACTAACTCTCTACCTCATGGTGATAGTGCTCACTGGCTTGTGCACTCTTACTATCTCAGTAGCTGTGTCCTGTAGAGAGAGGGAGAGTCTTAAAGCCCTGTGTGCTTTATAGTGGTGGTGTCCTGTCTGGTGATTGGTTGTTATGTGTTGTGTGTGTTCATTGGTTATCCTGTGTGTCAATCACTGCCTGTCTGCATCTCATTATATACAGTGGATATTATGACACCTTGGACTGAGCTTACCTTTTTCTGGTAGCTATGCCTGGGGGTTTAAACAGCTTAAGGACTGGGGACAGTTTGACTGTGATGTATTTCTTTCTTTCTCCTCCAAGGCTATGTGATATCGGAGCACAGAATGTCACATTCATTGCGCAATTTTGTTTGCAGTAATCTCAATTCCAGCTGTTCAGCTTTAAGATGTTGCTTACATACGATTAAGTGACATGACAATAACAGACAAGACCCTCTGATCTGTTCAGCCTGTCCGTCACAAGTAACACTTCTCATTAAAAGCTTTGTACTCGCCTGGTTGTACTCTCCTGGGAGAAGCAAATAAATGGATAAATACTGGGCCAATTAGGAAAATGTCCTCCGGAAAAGGTCTTCAAAAGATGGAGAATTTAATATTGATTTTATATGAAAGAATAAGATGTGCAGTGGTAAAAGGTCAATTGGAAAAATAACACTATTCAAGCCCAGTGGGAAGCTGGCAGAATTTAAATTCTGCCAATTTTACATCCTTCACTCGTTTGAACTGTATTGAAGAGAATAATCCTTCTGGTTAAAACACTGGGCCGATTGAACGTTTAATCATAGCACATGTCACAACAAAGCTTTCACCTTGATCTCCGCAGATGTACATTTGCCAGCAGTGCCACTGGGTAGCAATTAGTTTAATTTTCCATCCTCTTTCTATAGTCCTGTGATCTTATTGTGTGAAAAAAAAGTAAATGTGAGTGACAGTAAATTGTAAGCAGTGACATTCCTAATTAGACTATCATATGTGATTCCAATAGGGTGCAGGCGTGTGCACTCCAGCATTCAATTGACACCGTCCAGAAAGGAAGAACCCAGGTGAAAGTTGACTGGAAAAAATACACTGTTATCAGAATTAGGCAACAGTGCAAAAACGCATTAGTGAAGTTAAATTGTGAAAATGATATATTTCAATGGACAGAATTTAATGAAGATCTTGGGAGTGGAAAACTTAGCAGGCGGGGAGAAACTCTTAATCACAGTGCTGGGTTCAAAATGAAAAATTAAATCAGTGGTGTGGTAGGCCTCGCACCATCCCAAGGTGGATTCCTACCTGTACTACATTTGAAATGAAAGCATTACATTTAAGTTCTACCTTCACGATTACGCCCACAGAGCATGGGAACCTTATGGCATCTGCTTCATGCTCATTTAATGGTGACATTCACCACTCAGCTTTGTGCTGTTCTGTCTGAGGTGAGCGGTTGTCTTTGTTAATCCTTGTGGCGCAAAGGAGGGGAGAGGGTGAATGGCAGCTTTGTGGGGGCCTGGGGTTGGCAAGGTCGAGTTGGGGGATGGGGGTTTTGGGTGCGGATATGGAGGAATTCAAGACTGCTTTGAGTCTGTTCTAGTTAATGGGTGTCAGGCTGTGGGGAAGTGTGCAGTGCAAAGCTGCCTTGAGTATGGGGCAGTCAGTGAAGATAAGCAAAATGAGGAGTCTAAAGGGTGGGGTTAGTGCTGTTCACATTTGGGTCCTGTTGCTCAAACCTGGTGCTGGCTAACAGAGCAAACATTCACAGTCACCGGAGGGATTTCTTTTTGGTATGGGGAGAGGTACAGGCTGAGGTATTTGAAAGTCTTGTCGGGTAGTTCACAAGATTTAATGCAAATGGTAAAGATGATGCAGGGTGGTCTCCTATCAGCGGAGGGAACTCGATGGGGAGTGTGATAGGCTATGGGGTGTGATGACATGCACAAGTCCATGATGACAGAGTCCAGGGTGATGGAAGAAGCTTAAAGGGAAACAGTAGAAACGTGCACAGTGATTTTGAGAGGTTCGAGGGTGTTGGGAACAAAGTCGAAGGTGACAGTGAAGAGTGTATGGCCATGGGTTGCAAATAGAGCGTCACTCAAAATCCAACTGTCCATGTCCAAAAACTTGCTTGCAGTTGCCAGATTGCAGGTTGAAGTGTGAGGATGCCCATGAAGGGTGGGTGGAGTTTTTGGTGTGGACAATGGAGTAGAAAATCAGCTACAGTTTGGATGAAACCCATGGCCTTTTTCGCACTGTTCACTTGTTGGAACCATTGTTTCATTGCAAGGGCAGCTTGATCTGCTCGGAATGTCTACCAACCTCTGCCAGCCTCTACTACCCCTTCCCACAGAGCTACCTCTGAGCCTGCATCCTCTGTATTGTTGATAACTTTCTCCTTGGTTCAATTGCTCTGTTTTGTTACCTTTGCGCTTGAGTCGCCAGGTATCTTTATGATACCGCCACGAGGTTCAAGTCCGAGTAATGATCAATGACCCAATACACCGATTAGTAAGATTCAAATCAAAGCACATTTATTATACACCGTAATCGCTACTCATGCACAAATTCTATGTCTAAGCTACTTCTACAACTAACAGGCCTATACTTAACTTCGGACTGGCCCATCAGGTCAGGGGAACAAATGGCCTTTCGTTCAGGTTCTGAGTCTGCGGGATTCGAAGTTGGTACGGATTGGTAGCTAGGAGCGCCTATCTCGTAGCGAGCGTTGAATCAAGACTTACTTTGTTCGGTGGTCACTGCACCGGTCACGGTCAATGTTGGTTTGTGTTGCTGGGTGACCCGGGCTGGACGAAGAGGTGAAAAGAGCTGAAGAGAGACAGATTTGAACTTGGGGCTTAACTCTTATAGTCCCCAGGGGCTTCCCGCCTTTCGGGGCGGACCCTGTACCTGGTCCCAAGTGATTGGACTTTTTCCCAATCGCTTGGTTCGATTTCTCCAATACTGGAGCGGTTCCCTGATCGATGGGTGGTCTTGAGGTGCTCGATCACCTCCTTTGTGTTGGCTCCTGCTGGCGCCGAGGAGTCTGGCTTTGCTTTGTGTGTCCAAAATGTTACTTATTGTTCCCGGGGATTGCTCATCAGTATGCAGATGGCTGCTACATTGTTATGCTGATGGTCGCTGGTATCGATGTTGTCTGGCCTTTGCAGAGGTAAATACACAGCAAACCTGCAGCTGCTGGTTTCTGCCTATGTTGGCTGACTTTCCCATCAGCCTTTGCTGTTGGCCATTTTAAATCGGGAGTTGGCCAATTTAGGTGGCTACAGTATGCAGAACAATACTTTTCATTGTACCTCTGTATATGTGACAAATTTAAATCTCTACCGCCTTGAATAGCAAGCGAAGTGAACATCAGTCAAATGCACTTACTATAAATGACTGTAGCCCAGGATAATAACTGGTCAGTGGGCACGTCAAGTGGGCATGTCAAAAGTCTGTCATGACCGAGATCTCGATGTATTCCATCGTTACAGGCCCTTGACTTAACATAATGTGGAACTTAATCTGGTACAATCTTCTTGACTACATAGAGTATCTGCAGAGCCTGCATGTCCATCTGTCCCATAAACTGGCAACGAACATTAAATGAAGACTGATCATAAACGCACAACACCATAGTCGTCTATACAGAGATATCTGGCACGATCGAAGTGTGGTAGCGAGCGGGAACAGCTGGATGTCTCCCGAAGGGCGATCTGGTGAGGCCGTCACCAGTATCTAACGTTGATTAGAGCACTTAATGATGCAACACTGGCTTCACTCCGGGAAAAACTGTCTGGCCAGCTGATTCACCTGGACCGCACACGGCAGCTCCCCGCTAACGAGGGGGAGCAGCTCTTAAACCGATCCCGCAGAGCAAACCAGACAACATGCAGCCATGCCACTGCACATACCAGCCCCATGATTCAGAGATGCTGACCTGGCCAGACTGTTGGACAACGTGTTGGAGTCCAGATGGGATATCCTGTCTCTCTCTCTCTCTCTCTCTCTCTTCGCCCCCCCCTCCGCCATCGAAGATAACACTTCTCGGTGGGCCCCCAAGGGGATCGTAGGATTAGCCACAGGGCAGCCAGTGCCGCGAGGGAGGCAGCGGCAGCGGGGGTCAGCGCAGGCAGTGTCATCAGGAGGACTGTCACCAGTAAGAAGCTAAACTACCTCCACTGGGCCACGCGAGTGAGATGGTGTCGGCCTCCTGGCACTCCCACAGGATCTCCATCAGATAGTGCCGGTCCAGCTAGGGTGCCCCAGGCTCTCCAGACGATGCCCGCCAGTGTCATCAAAAGCCACAACGCGTGGTGAGCATCAGGCTGGCACCTCTGATGTGCACCCTGGGGACATACTTCGATGTAGTAGCAGCGCACGGAAGATTGAGGATGACGGAGAGCACTGGGTGGGGGGGCAGCACCATCACTAGATAGCTGAAGTTAGGATTGAGATTGTAAGCCATTAACAAAATGGGACATGTGAGGCCTGTGTCACATTGTTCCGCACTGTGGGCCGGCCTACACCACCCTCCCACGGCCCCAGCCCTTAAGGCATGGTGCTCCTGGATTTTCCCACCCACTCCCATGTGCAGATGATGGATATCAGCAGACAGACAGGAGTCGACGATGGCACAGATCGAGGAGCACCAGTACTCGGCTCACAGCATGTTATCATCACTCTCCTGCCTTGGAGATTGACCCGCTGACAGTCCCAACACAGGCCAAGCACTCTGGAGTGATATAACATAGGCTCTGGAAGGTGGAGCAGGATGATTGGTAGGTGGGGAAGGAGAGGTGGATCATGTGGGGGGGGGGGGGGTGGTACGGATGGTGGGGGGGCGGTGGGTGGGATGGGAAGAGGTGGTGAGATGGTGGACAAAGCCACATCCTATGAGAGGATGAGAGTCTCCCTGTCCCTCTGGGCATGCCAGATCTGTGCCGCTGCCTGTCCCCTATCCTCGAGCTGCTTCCGTGGGTCGTCCCTGCACTCAACCCCCAACCCTCCTGGTTCTGCTCCTCCTTGTCCTCCTACTCTAACTAGGTTGCATGTTCCTCCCCATCTCCAGCACGTCACTCCGCTGCTGTGCCAGGTTATGGAGGGCACAGCAGACCATCACAAAAGTGGGTGACCCTCCGGTGGTGCAGTGTACCACCACCAGAGCAGTCGAGGCTTCGGAACCACATTTTAAGCCGTCTTAAGCACCGATCAATGACAGCCCAGGTGGCCACATGGGGCCCATTAATCGGGTCTCCGCATTGGTCTCCAGCCTTGATACTGGCGTCATGAGCCAGGACCTCAGTGGGTACATCTTATCCACCAAGAGCCAAGCAATCATCCTGGGGTGTCCCTCAAAGGCGCTGGGGATCTCCGACTGCCCCAGGATGTAGCTGTCGTGCACAGTCGCTGGGAAGCATGCATATACGTGCTTGAAATAATATGTAAGCTGGATGTTCAGGGAATGGAACCCCTTCCTGGCAATGAACGGTGCTCCGGGGCTGACTGCGTTTCCCTGGGCTGTTGGTGCCCCTGGGCTGACTGCCCTTTTTCCAAGATGTTTAATCAGTTCTTCTGATCCCCACAGCAGCCATTTTGCTTGCTTTGTGTTTTTAAATGGATGTGTTGGAAGGGCTCCCGTGTGACCGCTTGCTGGGGAGCCGGTTAGATTGCGGGAGGCTGGTAGACAGGAGGTCCTTCCCGTTACTAGGATGAAGATTGGCATTAATTGATGATTCATGGTTTCTCAGCATGCAGTGGCAGGATCCTGATATCCCCAACAGGAGCGGGCAGGTTAGATTGGAAACCGATCGGTGCCTGTCGCGGTACCTGTTTTTGGACTGGTGCAGACCTTATTCAAAGGCAGCTCCATGTGTCTGCACAGAATAATAAAAAGCACTAAGCTCCTTTTGCACTAGTTTTGAGGGCAGGGCCGACCTGGCAAATCAACAATCATCTGATGTACCGGCATGAACTGTTGGGTAGTGAGATGATGGGGGAGGGTCGATTTCAACCCCTCAAATATTACTTGTGTGTAATTCGACTCCCTACCTTTTGGCTAAAAATGTGATCGTGAAGCCCGACATTTATACCAGTGTATACAGTATCATGCAGTATTTACATGTGACAGTGAATTTTGTAAACACATCTGTATCATCGAGCGCTGGCAAATTCTGAGACATTTTTCCCTACCACAACACCTTGGTGTGAACTTGACAGCGTCAGCTTAATTGAAAGCACCCTGCTGATTGTGTTATCTTTGGCATGCATCCACTGGGGTCTGGGGTCTTGGGGACTCTCTCCTACATAGCGTGTGCTGCACAGGTTCAGAGGGCAACCTCCTTGGTCGTGCCTGCTGGAGTCAATGGGGCCAGTGGCAGAGCAGAAGATGAGGCTGCTAGAGTGTCCAGAGAGGAAGCTGTGGGGGCAACTGGGCTCCTCCTCCATCTGTGTGCACAATAACACCTCCTTGAGACCATGAGGAGAAAGAGGTACATGGAGGGAGGATCTTCCAATGGAAAACTGGCCATGCCACACAACCGCATGTGGTCCAAGTGCCTTCTGTCAACTCCTTTAATTTTCTGTATGACTCATGAACGTTCGGTCTTGACACAAGTGGAAGTGGCATCCATTTCTGGCTGTGCCATCGGGAACGGAATGCCACTGATTCAAATTCCGCCCAATATGAGATTCAGTGAGGAAAATGCTTTATGAAGTTACTTGGATTAACTTCCAATTATTAATCTGAATCTGAAATTTTGTTGGAATGCCAGTTTAATTGGCTTGAAAAGAATAGGTCAAAAGTTTGAAATGATGGGCACGATCTACCCGCTGTTCACGCTGGTAGGATATTCCGGTCCCACGTCAGCGCACGGATTTCTCGGCGATGAGGGATGCAGGTGGGATTGGTAAATCCTGCTGACGGTCCATCTCCGCGGCCGAAAAACACGCAGCGTTAAATCCCGGTCGGTAAATCCCACCCGATATAAGGCTATCTATAATTTTCGCTGTACTGTGTAATTATTCTTCATGGATATCAAGATTTTCTTCTTGCAATTCTTTCAATGAAGATTATTGTTATTATTATTATTATTTTTGTTTTGTTTAGGGGAAATTGAAAACCATACCATGTTTCAATCCTAATACCCTCCTTCCTGGTAAGTATTTTTTCCTCCATCATATTCTCAGTGTCATTCGGGGTGTTACACAATTTAACAGGATATTTGCGTCCCTTTCACGTTTCTAATTTCATCATTTTTGTCAATGTTTTAGATCCACTCCTTCGAGATTACTGGGTATATGAAGGTTCTCTGACCATTCCTCCATGCTGTGAAAATGTGACCTGGATATTATTCCGATACCCTTTAACAATCTCTCAGCTGCAGGTACATAATGGACTTCATAAAGTTTGTCTCTGAACATGAGAAACTTGGAATGTCAGTTTTTAATGTCTTTTAAGTCAAGGTGACAGCCTTTGAATCCATACTGGCAGCAGAAACCTAATAAAAGGTCAAAGATGAAATGATAGTTGGCTTCTATCACAAACAGATCAACAGGGTGCGGGTAACCAACTCAATATGAGAATAAATAACCACATGTATTTTCCACTTTGGTATAGCTGTTAAATGCCACGGTTTGAAGTTGTTTAGTTTAAAAAGAAAAGTTGTTCAAGCTGAACATTTTAAACACACAATTAGATATTTGAACTAAAAATAGTCATACGACTATTATGTTGTCCAATTTTATCCAGGTTAATTTTATTATTAATTCAGTACAGTTTGCTTAACTATGTAATATTATGTAAATGCACAACATTCAGGTGTAAAATATATCCACATTTGAAAGAACTTTCATTCATTGATTCACTCATTCATGTAATGCGCTTCCCAACCACAGGACATCCCAATTACTTTTCCTTCAATTAAATACTTTGTAGTAACTGTTATAATTTAGGCGGCATAACAGCCAATTCTACACGTGGTAAAGTTATGCAAACAGCAATGAGATAATGAATGGATGTTGACGTGAATGATCTGATATGGGGAGGAGTGGGAATTTACTCAACTTAAATCATTGATGAGCCGTGGCATCCTGAGAAATTCCTGTGCACGCATAGTTCAACAACCCCTCCAAAACTGCTCCGCACTCTGCCACGGGATTGTTCAGCACCCCCTCTCCTGAAACCATCTGGAATTCCTGGTTCCAATTCAGCTGATGTAGAAATAGTCAGCGATATGGGGAGGGAGGTGGCTATTTGTAAGGAGAGGGTAAGCTGGGATAGGTGTAAGCATCGTCTGGCGGGGGGGGGGGGGGGGGGGGGGGTGGAGAGAGGAGGAAAGGGGAGAACATTGTTGGGGGTGGGGGGTAAGCATTGTCTGGGGAGTAGGAGCAATGTCAGGTGGGTGAGGGCGGGGTGGCTGTTGGGGGGAGGGGTCATGGGAGAGGTGAGCATTGTCAGGAGTACACGAGATAGGATGAGCATTGTTGGGGGAGCGAGGGGTTAGGCGGACGGCTATGCAGTGTGTGGGTGACAGGTCCATTTAAACACTCTGCAAATCAATGAACTGAAGACAGACCATAAGAGGCATATTCATGATGAAAAAGGGGTCTTCACTCTGCTGTAGTTACGCTTTGCCACCCAATCTCTGACTCTGCTTGTCACTGGATCAAAGCTGGGGCCAAGCACCAGAAGCTTCTCAAGGATCCAGCATATATAGGTAAGTCAAGTGGGCAGCTTAAATCACAATCAGTGATGGGCATTTCCGCTATGCTGCTGACTGGAAGATCGCAGCCTATATGTTTTAATACAGTTGGTTGTGGAGTAAATATTGGCCTGGATACCAGGGGGTAACTTTCTTGCTGTTCTTTGAATACTGTCACAAGTTTTATGTTCTTTGGGGAGGGCAGGTTATAAAATGTTTTGTTTTGAAAAGAGTATTGATGGTTTCTGTAAAGCATGACAAGAGTTCTGAAATTTGGCAGTAGGAAGGCAGTAAGGAAAATCAATAAACAATATGCGACCATAGTCCCTCATTAACTTACTGTACATCAATAAAATTACCAAGAAAACTGTAAAAGTTTACAACAGAGATGGGAAGTATTTGGCCCATCGTATCTATGCCAACTCTTTGCCTGTGGAATCTAAAATTAATTATCTGTCTTAGCATTACATCATAGCACTTTAGAAGTCAACCATCAATGGATGTTTTGGTAGCACAGTGGGCAGCACTGTTGCTTCACAGCTCCAGGGTACCAGGTTTGATTCCCAGCTTTGGTTACTGTCTGTGCGGAATCTGCATGTTCTCCCTGTGTCTGCGTGGATTTCCTCCCACGAGTTCCGAAAGACATGCTGGTAGGTGAGTGGTACATTCTGGGCTGGATTCTCCGCACCTTGATGCCGAAATCGTGGCCGGTTCGGGGACGGAGAATCCATTTCTCCGCACTGAATCAGGACCGGCGTCGGTTCCGCGATCTGCGGGCCCCGTAAAGCTGAGTACTCAAGAGTACGCTGCAACGCCCAGCACCTACCTGGGGCCATTGATGGAGGTCTGCTCCGCCATTCTCCGCCCCTGACCGGCCGAAGTCCCGATGGCATGGATTTAATATTTTCTAAGGTTTTCAGAATATCTGCCAGAAGGCTATTTTCCTTTTTTAATAAAAGAGATGGCATTTAACTTTTCTGGCCTATCTGCTTGATGTCTCGAGAATGTATAGGGCAGCACGGTAGCACAGTGGGTAGCGCTGTTGCTTCACAGCTCCAGGGTCCCAGGTTCGATTCCCGGCTTGGGTCACTGTCTTGTGCGGAGTCTGTATGTTCTCCCTGTGTCTGCGTGGGTTTTCTCCGGCTGCTCCCGTTTCCTCCCACAAGTCCCGAAAGACGTGCTGGTAGGTGAATTGGGCATTCTGAATTCTCCCTCGGTGTTCCCTGACAGGTGCTGGAATGTGGTGAATAGGGGCTTTTCACAGTAACTTAATTGTAGTGTTAATGTAAGCCTACTGGTGACAATAAAGATGATTATTATATGTGCTCCCTAAAACCTTTCCATAAAAAGGTTCCAGCATGGTCATTGTCTTCTGGTGTTTCTATCCAAGAGCATGTAAGGGAGTTGTCTTGTCTTGAATTGTGGGGTGATATTTGGTTTTGGTTGAAGCTGTCGATGCTATAACTCCTGACAGTTGCTCCACGCCAGAGCACGTTTTAAATGTTCTCGAGATGTGGTGATGGAGAGTAGGCCCTTCCTAGTTGCTCTGAAACCACAGTGGTGATGGAAAGGATGGACATCAGGTCTAGTAGTGGAGCATCAATCAAACCAACTGCCCTGTCCTGGAGTGTTGCTACAGTTGCACCCATTGAGATGGTTGAGTAGTATGTATTCCATTTCAATCTTTGATTGAGCTTGGTAGTGGTCAGGATGTGAACTATTCAGTTTCCTGTGTTTTGAAGCCATTGTGTTGATATGGCTGATTCAGTTTCCATTTATCTTCTGGTCAATGGTTCCCCCAAGGTGGTGATAGTGGAAAGCTTGGCTATAATGGTGCATAGGAAGATTGGCAATAATAACATATATTTGAGTGGAATTACCATGTTAACCACCTTGAGATGATTTACGAAGAGTAATACAGGGTGGATCAGGGTCTATGTCAGTTATTGTGCTTGTACCTGCTGAGGTTATTGATTAACGGCGGTGTTTCATTGAATGATGGAATTAGTGCAAGGGAATTCACTGGATTTCATCCTGTAGGAGCTTCTACAAGTATGTAAAGGGAGAACAGCAAAACTAATTGTTGGTTCCTTGGAATATAAAATGGTGGATATTATAATGGGGTTAAGGAAATTTAATGGAAACTGAACAGGATGGGCCTTTAGGTTTAGAAGAATGAGGGGGTGATCTTGTGGAAACTATGATTCTGGAATGTCTTAACAGGGCAGATGCTGCAAGTCTACTTCCTCTGGCTAGAGGTTCAAGAATTGGACGGTCATTAAAGGCATTTCTAAAGGAATGGAGACCGAGTTGGCTACAGTAGACTGGGAAAATAGGTTAAAAGTTAAGATGGTAGATATTTAAGGAAACATTTCGTAACTCTCAGCAAAGATGTATAAGATTGAGAAAGAAAGATGCACCATCCAAAGCAAACAAAGGAAGCTAAGGATGATTTCAAATTGAAAGAAAAGGCATTTGCAAAGATTAGTGGTAGATCAGAAGATAGGGGACATTTTAAAAACCTGCAAAGGATGTCTAAAAAAACAGAGGGAGTAATTGGAATATGAGAATAAAGTAGCAAGAAATATAAAATTAGCAAGTATAAGCTTCTACAAGAATATAAAAAGGAAGAGTGGCTGAAGTGAACATCTTTGCCTTGGAGGGTGAGACTGGGGAAGTACTAATGAAACCAAGGAAATGGCAGAGACTTTGAACAACTATTTGTATCTGTCTTCACGGTGGAAGACACAAAAATATTTCAATAAAATCAAGGGGCAAAAAGGAAGGAAGAATTTAAAACTTCACTGGAGGAAAAGTATGAGGAAAACTAATGGGATTAAAGACTGACGAGTCCCCTGCACCTGATGATCTGCATCCTAGGGTCTTCAAAGAAGTAGCTGCAGAGATGGTGAATGCATTGGTTGCAATCTTCAAAAATTCCTTAGATTTTAGAAAAGTTCCAGCGGACTGATCAACTGCAAATCTAACACAATTATTCAAGAGAAGAGGGAGACATAAAGCAGGAAACTATAGGCTGTAGCCTTTCAGTGGCCATTGGGAAAATGCTGGAATCTATTATTAAGGAAGTAGTAGCAGGACATCTAGAAAATCAATATACAATCAAGCACAATCAATATGGTATTATGAAAGGGAAATTATGTTTGACAAATTTATTTGGTGTTCTTTAACAACCAGGATGGATAAAGGGGAATCAATAGGTATAGCGTGCTTGGATTTCCAAAAAGCATTTGATAGGGTGTCATATAAAAGGTGATTTCACATGGTAAGAGTTCATGGTAATAATTAATATATTAACACAGACTGAGGACTGTCTAACTAACAGGAAACGAATCGGGCTAAATGTGTAATTCTCAGGTTTGCAAACTAACTACTGGAGTGCCACAGAGGTCTGTGCTGGAACCTCGACTTTTTACAATCATATTAATGACTTGGGATGTTCATGTTAATGTTCAAAATCATGAGTGGGCTGGGCAGAGCAGATGGGGAGAAACTGTTTCTGCTTGTAAAAGGATCGAACATGGGAGGGCGCAGATTTAAAGTGATTTGCAAAAGAAGCAAATGTGACATTTCCAGAGTGGCTCGGGTCTTGAATGCATTGCCTGTGTGTGACGGAGGTTGGTTGAATCGACACATTCAAGAGAGCATTAGATTGTTCCTATTCAAGTAATCATGTTGAGGGGAAAAGGCAGGCTAATGGCACTATGTCATAATGCTCATTAGAGAGCTGAAGCAGACGCAATGGGCTGAATGGTTTCCTTCTGTGCCGTAACAATTCTGTGATTCAAGTTTGCTCACAATACAAAGGTAGGAAAGCAAATTGTGAGGAAGGTGCATAGTCTATAGAAGGATATATAGATAGGTTAAGTGAGTGGGTGAAATTTTGACAGATGAATTATAACATGGGAAAATGTGAGGTTGTCTGGTAGGAAGAATAGAAGAACAGGACGTTATTTAAAAAAATATTTTTATTGAAGGTATTTTGTATATATACATAAAAATATCAGAAAACCACAGATGCAAAAAACACAAGCCAACCATGGCCACTGATACCAAGCCCACAACTCAGCCTGTTCCCTTAGTTCCCTACCCAAAACAAAACCATAAAAAGACAAAAAAAAAACTAAACCGCCACCACGCTGATCCCTTAATTCGCTTTAAAGAAGTTGATAAACAGCTTCCACCTCCAGGCGAACCCCTCCTCCGCTCCTCGTGAGGCAAACTTAACCTTTTCAAAGTGCAGGAATTCTGTCAGGTCGCTCACCCACACCTCCACCTTTGGCGGCTGAGTCCTGCCAAGCTCAACAGAATCTGTGTCCGGGCTATTAGGGAGGCAAAGACCAACACATCGGCCTCTCTACCCACCTGGACTCCCAGCTCTTCCGACACTCTGAATGTCGCCCACTCCGGCTCTGGGCCACCCCTACACCTAGACTCTCGTACGTAACATCTGAGAGTCCCTGCCAGAACCCCATCTGCTTTGGACACGCTCAAATGTGATTAGGGCCCCCCCTCCTCCACGCCTGCAAAGGACCGACTCATCCTAGTGACCGTGGGCCCTATGCACCACTTTAAATTGGATGAGGCTTAACCTCGCACACAACGAGGATGCGTTCGCCCTACGCCTAGCCCTCGCACCCTCACCCAACCCCTCCTCCCATGTGCGCCTGATCTCCTCTACCAGTGTGCCTTCCCTCTCCATCAGTTCTCCATAATGTCCAACACTCTCCCCTCCCAATGTCATCTTCGGATAACTTATCTTGCAGCACCAGAGGTGGCACACCCGGGAAGGACAGCACCTCTCTCGTTACCTGAAGGACCCAGAACCCATTCCCCTTAGGCAACTGATATATCTCAAGCTCCTCCAAGCCTGCAAACTTATCCCCTACAAACAAGTCCCTGAAGTATTCCAGCCCCACCTGCTGCCACCCGCGGAACTTTGCATATACCCCGCCACCACAAACCTATGATTGTCGCATATGGGCGCTCATAGAGACATGCCTTCCAACCCGAAATGTTGCCTGCATTGGTTCCAGACTCCCAACGTGGAGACCCGCTGGGCTCACGGAGTACCGGGCTTGCGAGAACGGGAGGTGTGCCAACAACAATGCCTTCGGATTCGTCCCCCTACACGACTCTGCTTCCATTCGACCCCAAACCGACCCTTCCTCCACTGCCCGTTTCCTGACCATTACGATGGTCGTGGCTCAGTAGTAATTCAGCAAGCTCGACAATGCCAGCGCTCCCACCCCCCCAACCCTCTCCAAAAATGCTCTCCTCATCCCTGGGATTTACCCCGCCCACACAAACCTCACAATTATCCTCACAAAAAAACTTGGGAACAAAGATGGGGAGGTCCTGGAACACGGGCAGCACTATCATTTTAGCCGCCTGCATGCGCCCAGCTAATGACAAAAGCAACACATACCACCTCTTAAAATCCGATTTCATACCCTCCACCAGTCGCCTAAATTCAATTTATGTAGCTAGGCCCAGCTCCACGCCACTTGTATCCCAAGATACCGAAAGCTGACGGCCACCACTTAGAACAGCAATTCCCCTAGCCTCCTTTCCTGCCCTCTAGCATTAGTTGAGAACTCCTCACTTTTCCCCATGTTCAATTTATACCCTGAGAAATGGCCAAATTCCATTAGGGTCTTTATCCTTTGTTAAAATCAACGAAATGGATGCCTGCCACAATATGGGAGGGGGGGGGGGGAAGAAGAGAGCAACCCCCTCCCTTTGGCTCATCATAAATCCTCACCAGCAGGGACCTTAGTACCGCACCAAGCATCTTAAGAACTTGGCTGCAAACCCATCTGCCCCCGTAGCCTTCCCCGCCTGCATCGAGCCTATGCAGTACATCACCTCCCTCAGCTCAATCGGGGGGCCCCAACCCCTGCACCTTTTTCTCCACTCTTGGGAACTTCAGCCCATCCAAGAACTGCTTCATCCCCTCCTCCCCAGGCGGAGGCTCTGACTCGTACAACCTTTTTTAAAAAGACCTCAAATACCCCATTCGCCCCCTCTGGGTCTGTCACCATCTTGCCTCTCTCGTGCCTAACTTCTCCAGCCTCCTCGTCACTGCTTGCTTCCTCAGTTGGTGCACCAACATCCTGCTCGCATTTTCCTCATGCTCCTACACTGCCCCTCTAGCCCTCCGCAATTGCTCTACTGCCTTCCCCATGGACACCAATCCAAACCCCATCTGGAGCCTCTGTCTCTCCTTTATAGTGCCTCCTCTGGCATACCGAGTACCTCCGGTCCACCCTCAAAATCTCATCCACTAGGCTGCTTCGTGCAGGGGCACCAGCTTGGCAGCCCTGGTCACGGCTCCTCTGCCGCTCCCGCCGGCCAGATACTCCACCAGCCCTTTATTGGTGGCGGCTCTGCGGATTTGGGGCCAATGGAGGAAGCATGCGGGGGAAGTGGGAACGTCGGTCTGGTCCCCAATATGCGACAACCACCGATTTGTCCCGGGGAAGATGGAAGGCGGGTTTCGAGCGTGGCGGGGGGTGGGAAGGATGGGCGACTTGATCCTGGAAGGGAGCTTTGCGAGCATGAGGGAGCTGGTGGAGAAGTTCGGGCTGGCAAGGGGAAATAACTTTCGGGACTTGCAGGTGCGGGATTTCGTACGTAGGCAAGTCCCGTCCTTTCCACGCCTTCCACCAAGGGGGATCCAGGACAGGGTAGTTTCCAGGGGAGAGGTAGGAGAGGGGAGAGTCTCGGATATTTATAAGGAGCTTATGGGAGCGGAGGACACAGGGACCGAGGAACTGAAACTCAAGTGGGAGGAGGAGCTTGGTGGGGCGTTGGAGGGAGGTGTATTGGCGTGAGGGAGGGTAAATGCAACCGCAACCTGTGCCAGGCTCGGCCTGATTCAGTTCAAGGTAGTTCACCGGGCCCACATGATGGTGGCCCGGATGAGTAAATTCTTTGGGCTGGAGGACAAATGTGCAGGAGGACCAGTGAACCATATCCACATGTTCTGGGCGTGCCCAAAACTCGGGGTACTGGCAGGGATTTGCGGACGTCATGCCCAAAACTCAGGGGGTACTGGCAGGGATTTGCGGACGTCATGCCCAAAACTCGGGGTACTGGCAGGGATTTGTGGACGTCATGCCCAAAACTCAGGGGGTACTGGCAGGGATTTGCAGACGTCATGTCCCAGGTACTGAAAACAAGGGTGGCGATGAGTCCAGAGGTGGCGATATTTGGGGTGTCGGAGGACCCTGGAGTCCAGGAGGGGATAGAGGCCGACGTTGTGGCCTTTTCTTCCCTGGTAGCCCGGTGACGAATACTGTTGGCTTGGAGGGACTCAAAGCCCCCAAAGACCGAATTATGGCTGTCAGACATGGCAAGTTTTCTCGGCTTGAAAAAAATCAAGTTCGCCTTATGAGGATCACTATCGGGGTTCGCCCGGAGGTGGCAACCATTCATCGACTTCTTCGCGGGGAACTAATCGTCAGCGGGGGCGGGGGGGGGGGGGGGGGGGGGGGGGGGGGGGAGGGGTGGGGAGGGGGAGAGGGTAGAATAGTGTAGAGTAGGGGGGAAGAATAGGCGGGTCTATTTGTGAGAGAGGAACTGTCATTTGCACTATGTTTTTGTAATTGATATTTGCACACTAATGTATATTGTCACTGTTTACAATGCCAAAAATACCTCAATAAAATTGTTTGTTTACCCCGTTGGCCTTCAAACTCCTCAAGTGTGCAAAAACACGTGACCGTTTAACCAGCCCAATCAACCCCCGCACCTTCCATGTAATCAACTGGGTTGGGGAGCTCCCCTTTCCCTGTCGATCAGCCAAAATCCTCCTTTAGCCAGCTCCCGCTGGCCTGCCGCCGCCATCCCTCCTTAACCAGCTGCGCCGCACCAACCACACCCACATCAGCAAACCCCCCACCCCCATTAACTAGCCCAACTAGTTTGCATGGTGGTCCTTGCCTGGGGTCTCTAGCTATGAGAAAAAACAAAGGGTATGGGACTTCTGGTGACGGCATGTAGATGGAAGTCTCATGTTGGGTGGCTCCTGCTCGAGGCTCTGGTTTGTGGATTTTAATGCCTTGTTTCAGAGGCCGTTTTTGAATAAGCTGATGCGGGAAAGCATAAGCAAGCTGGGCAATGTCTAAGACACAGAAGAAAGCCGCTGGGAAGAAGGGGGCGAGTAAAATTTTGCCGTCAAGTGAACAAGTCAACCCGGCAGCAGGAGAGATGGCCGAGGCTGGATCGCTGGGTGTTGCCGCTCTCCTCATAGTGAAAACATTGACCACGGTGATGGCCAGAGAATTCAGAGGCAGTTCGCTAAGCACATGGAGATGTAGCAAAAGGAGATCATGGCTCGATGAAGAATGGGAGGAGGAGGCGACTGCCCCGGTGAAGAAGGCAATGCCGAAGACAGCCGAGGTACGGGAGCAAGAAAAGTTGAAGGGGGTGGAGGAGGCTCTGTTGCAGCATGGTGACCAGTTCATCTCGATGGGTGAGGAGCTGCGGAGAGCAGCGGAGGCAAACAAAGGTTGAGGCAGCAGAATTTACAAATTGTGGGCCTGCCTAAGGGGGTGGAGGGCCCGAGGCCGACTGAGTACATCGTGAAGGTGCTGACAGTGCTTTGGGGAGAGTGGGAAGAACACTCTTGATACGAGCTCGACAGGGCTCATTAGTGTCTCAGGCCCAAGCCGAAAGCAAATGAGCCACCAGTGGTGGTTATAATTTGCTTTCACAAGTTTCATGTCGAGCAGAAGGTCCTGAGTTGGGCAACGTGATTTGAAGTGGGAAGGAGTTGGTATTCAAACATGCCAGGACTTGACGGTGGAGCTGGCGAGAATGAGTGAGGGCTTCGGACAGGTGTACAATAACGGCGTGAGGACGTAAGACCCAGAAGGAAGCCGCTGGGAAGAAGGCGGCGAGCAAAAGTTTGCCGTCCAGTGAACAGGTCAACCTGGCAGCAGGACAGATGGCCGAGGCTGGATCGCTGGGTGGTGCCGCTCTCCTCACAGTGGAAACAGTGATCGAGGTGATGGCCAGAGAATTCAGAGGCTGAAGGATTGGGACTCAAATGAGGGGCGGGTCTGGGATTGGGACTTGGACTGAAGGGAGGGGAGCTGTGCTTAGCCTTTATCTCTAGTTTTGGGTTGTATTTTGTTGTTTGTGGGGTAAAACTGTGTTTTTCCGTCGGTTGAATGGGAAAGGGTAGTTTACCTTTGTTATGGTCTACAGTTGTTTACAATTATATTGGGCTTTGGGGTTATAGCGGTTTTCTGATGCAAGGCTTTTGCACTAGCTTTGTTTGTTTGGCTCCAATGACTGATGCCCCTCCCCCAACCACACTCCTTGTTTGGCTTTGTTTTCAGGGACTGGGTCATGAGGAGGGTATTGGGAGGAGGTGGGCCTGGGCAGGGGCCTCCTCACTAGCTAGTGAATAGGAGTGTGGTTGGGGGAGGGGCAGCAATCATTGGAGCCAGGTTGAACTGAATTTGGGCCTCGGAGATGTGAAAGGTGGGGGATGTGATTGATTCTGGGAGAGGTGTTTTCAAGAGGAAGTGGATGAGGGGGATTCTGTGAGTGGGAGGAGGGTTTGACAGTAATAAAGGGATGGGGTGGGTCAGGCCCGAAGGGCAGGGCACGGGGCTATGATGATGGCGGGTAGGAGGGGTGGGAGGGTGAAGGACTCCGTTCAGAATAGTGACATGGAACGTGAGGGGTGAGTGGGGACCGTTGAAGAGATCGAGCTTAAAGGCTGACATGGTGATTTTTCAGGAAATCCACCTGAGTGTGAAGGATAAGGTGAGGCTTAGGAAGGGTTGGGTGAGTCCGGTTTTCCGCTCGGGGGTCGATAGCGGGGGGCGTGTATGTAGCAGTTTCGGTGGGCAAGAGGCTTCAGATGGAGAAGGTGGGGCGGACCATGGGTGCAGGTAGTGATAGTGACGGGGGTGGGGGGGGGGGGGTTGCAGTTAGAGGGGAGGTTGGTGGCATTAGTGAGTGTTTGTGGTCCCAACTGGGGTGATGCGGAGTTTGTGAAGAGGGTGCTGGGTGCCATCCCAGATTTGGACCCACGAGTTGATAGTGGGGAGGTATTGGAATATGGTGCAGGAATCGAAGGTGGATAGGTCTCAGCCGCGCTCGCTGGCCCAGTCAAGTGTGGTGAAGATGCTGGCTGGGCTCATGAGGAAGATTGGAGGAGTGGACCGGTGGGGGTTCTTACACACGAGCAAACTGGAATATTCATTTTGCTCCCTGGTGCACAAGGTGTACTTGAGGATAGACTTTTTCATGGTGGGGAAGGTGCTATTGGCTGGGCTTAGGAGGTTGGAGTACTCAGCAATAGTGATTTCGGACCATGCTCTGCATTGGTTGAATGTGGTTTCGAAGAAGGGGAGGGCCCAGGGGCTAGGTTGGAGAATGGACGTGGGTTGTTAGCAGACTGGAGCATTTGTGATAAGGTCAGGAAGGTGATCGAGGATTGCACGGGGAAGTTTTGCAGTCAGTGATTTGGGAGGCTCTGAAGGCAGTGGTGAGAGGGGAGGTGATCTCGTTCAGAGCTAAGGTGGACAAGGAGGAGCTAGAGGAGTGCCAAAGGCTGATAGAGGAGATTCTGGAGGTGGAGGGGAGGTAAGCAGGGGACCTGGATCTGGGCCTCTTGACCAAGAGGAAGGAGTTGCAGGCGAGGTTCAAACAGTTGTCCATGGGGAAAGTGGTGCACCAGTTGAGAAGGGTGAGGAGGGCGGTCTATGAGCACCGGGAGAAGGCAGGGTGTATGTTGGCAGGCCAACTCTGGAGGGAGGCAGCGGTGGGGGAGATAGTTTGGGTACGGGATAAGATGGAGAAGCTGGTGGTGGTCCTGGAGCAGATCAATAAAGTATTCGGAGTTTTATAGATCGGAGCCACCGGGGAAGGAGTGGGAGATGGAGGGAGTTCCTGGATGTGTCGGAGTATCCGAGGGTGGGTGAGGAGGATAGAGCAGGCCTGGGGGAGCAGGAGGTGAAAGAGGCAATTGGGAGGACGCAGGAAGCGGAGATGGTGGCGGCTGATTGGTTCCCAGTTCAATTCTATAAGAAATTGAAGGATAAGTTGACTCCACTGATGGTAGGAATGTTTGAGGATGCAATAGGTAGGGTGGGGGTCTTTCCGCAAACGATGATTCAAGCTTCGATTTTGCTGCTGCTAAAGAAGAATAAGGATCCAATGGAGTGTGATTCGTATAGACCCATATCCCTATTCAATGTAGATGCCAAGATATTGGCAAAGGTACTGGCATCAAGGTTGGAGGGATGGATCAGACCGAGTTTGTGAAGGGAAGGCAGCTGTTCTCAAATATGAGGAGGTTGTTGAATGTAATCTTGTTCCTGGTGGAGGGAAAGGAGACAAAGGTGATGGTGGCACTGGACGCAGAGAAGGTGTTCGATCGGGTAGAGTGGAGTTACTTAATGGCAGTATTGGAGAGATTTGGAATTGGGTCGAGGTTTACGGCATGGGTGCGGCTGTTGTATAAGAAATTGTATAAGGAACCAATGGTGAGTGTTCGCACTAACAGCATGAACTCAGGGTGCTTTGCACTGTACAGAGATACGAGGCAGGGGTGCCCAACCCCCCCACCCCCCCCGGTTTGCATCGGCTGTAGAGCCCTTGGCCAGCGTGCTAAGGAGCTCGAGCTGTGGAAGGGGATGGGGGGTGGGGTGGGGTGGGGGGGGGGGGCGGGGTGGAACATAGGGAGCCCATAGAATCATAGAATTTACAGTGCAGAAGGAGGCCATTCAGCCCATGAGTCGGCACCGGCCCTTGGAAAGAGCACCCTACCTGTGAGCACCGGGAGAAGGCAGGGTGTATGTTGGCAGGCCAACTCTGGAGGGAGGCAGCGGTGGGGGAGATAGTTTGGGTACGGGATAAGATTGAGAAGCTGGTGGTGGTCCTGGAGCAGATCAATAAAGTATTTGGAGTTTTATAGATCGCGCCACCGGGGAAGGAGTGGGAGATGGAGGGAGTTCCTGGATGTGTCAGAGTATCTGAGGCTGGGTGAGGAGGATAGAGCAGGCCTGGAGGGGCCGGTGGGGGAGCAGGAGGTGAAGGAGGCAATTGGGAGGACGCAGGAAGCGGAGATGGTGGCGGCTTGAGGGCACCGGGCTCCCCCCTATCCTCTTTATCCCCGTAACCCAACCTAACCTTTTTGGACACTAAGGGCAATTTAGCATGGCCAATCCATCTAACCTGCACAGCTTTGGACTATGGGAGGATACCGGAGCATCCGGAGAAAACCCACGCAGACACGGGGAGAACGTGCAGACACTGCACAGACAGTGACCCAAGCCGGGAATCGAACCTGGGACCCTGGAACGGTGAAGCAACTGTGCTACCGTGCTCCCCCATATACGCCAATGATCCACTTTTGTATATCTTAGAACCGAGCACGTCAGTGGGGAGTTTAATGAAGCTCCAGAGATTTGGGACATTCTCTGGGTATAAATTGAATTTGATCTCCCAGCCGGGGGAGGGGTGGGTGGGTTGGAGGCTGCCAATCCGTTTGGCGGCAACACACTTTAGATACTTGAGGGTGCAGGTGGCCCAAGATTGGGGAGGGCTCCAAAGCTATCATTCCACTAGTTTGGTGGGGAGGGTGAAGGCCAATCTGTCGAGGTGGGACAACCTCCCTCTAACATGGATGGGCGGGTGCAGGCAGTTATGTTTTGCCGCGATTCCTGTTGCTATTCCGGTGCCAGCTTTTTTTTTTACCAAAGTCCTTCTCCGGGGGGGGTAGACAATCTGATCTCCTTATTCATCTGGGGGGGAAGATGGCCATTATTAGGAGGATGGTCCTGCAGAGAGGACAACAAGTGGGGGGGAGCTGGGGGCTAGGCCTCCCAAACTTGCTGTACTATTAGACGGCGAATGCGGAGAAGGTGCGGGGCTGGAGCAAGGAGAGGGATGCCCGGTGGGTTAAGATGGAATCGGGCTCATGCAGGGGGTTGCGGGTGCTGACAACCGCTTCTGATGGCTTCAGGAAAGTACTCGGTGAGTTCAGTGGTGGTGGCCGCATTGAAGATTTGGAGGCACTTTAGGCAGAATTTTAAGATAAGGGCCGGGTGAGGGGGGATGTCGTTTTAAGGGGAGTCATGGGCTTGAGCCAGGGAAGATGGATGCGAGGTTTTGGAGATGGGTTGAGAGGGGGATCAAGGAAATTAAGGGCTTATTCCTTGCGGGGCAATTCGCGAGCCTGGAGGAGTTGGGAGAGGGGTTGGCGCAAGAGGAAGGGTTTAGGTACCTGCAGGTTCGGGATTTCGCAAGAAAGGTTATCCCGATCTTCCCGATTCTGCTGACCTCGTTGCTGGAGGCGGTGCTGTCAGCGGGAGAGCTGGAAAAGGGGGTTTATTTGGGGGGATCCTGGTGGAGGACAGGGTGTCCATGGAGGGGATTAAGACAAGTGGGAGGATAAGCTGGACAGTGCGTTGGAAGAGGGCCTGGGGTGTGAGGTGTTGCGGAGGATGACCTCGTGTGCAAGGTTGGGGCTGATGCAGCTGGAAGTCGTGCATAGGGTGCACTTCACAAAGGCAAGGATGAGCCGGTTGTTCCAGGGGTGGAGGATGCCTGTGAGCAATGTGGGAGGTGCTCCGTGAACCATGTTCATATGTTTGGTCCTGCCTGAAGCTGGAAAGGTTTTGGAGGACGGTATTTAGCACAATCACGGGGGTTTTGTATATGGATGTGGAGCCCGGTGCCCTCGAAGCCATATTCGGGGTGTCTGACCAGCCTGAGCTGCAGGTGGGACTGGGGCAAATGTTTTAGCCTTCACCTTGCTTATAGTTCGTAGGCGGGTCCTGTTGGGTGGAGGTCATCCTGTGCCTCGGCATGGCGGGGGGAATCTGCTGGACTTTCTGACCCTGGAGAAGGCAAAATTTGAGCTGTGGGTGGGGGGGGGGGGGATCTACAATTGTTGGGGTTTGTTCCTGATGCACTTTTGGGAGTTGGCTACCGTTGACTGTTGGGGTGGGGGGGGGGGGGGGGGGTGGGGGGGGGGGGGGAGATCGGGTAGAGGGGGGATTTCTTACGTTTGTGTGGGACTGTTTCTTTTTATATATTGTTGGGATTTTCTTGTTTTTCTTTATGGTGAAAATGATGAAAATATGGCGAATAAAAATGTTTAAACGAAAAATAAAAGGCACACTCACCCTCTCCGCTCCCCTCACTTTAACCTTCGCCTATCCACCCAATCTGTGCCCATATTCTATACATAATCCGAAGTTCAATGTCCTCGTACTCCTCCCAGTCCATTATCTCTCATACAAGTCCTTCACCTCCTCCGGCGAGTCAAAATAGAAGTCTTGGTTCTGGTGCGTAACCCACAGATGAGCAGGGTGCAGAACCCAAAACCGTACCTCCTTCTTGTAGAGGGCAGCCTTGATCCGGTTGTAACCAGCCCTCCAGTTGGCCAGCTCCGCTCCCAGGTCCTGATAAATACACAGCTCGTTCTCCCCCCAGGTGCACATCTTTGTCTGCCTCGCCCACCTCATAATCTTTTCTTTATCGACAAAACGATGCAGCCTCACCACCATCGCCCTCGGCAGTTCTGCCACTTATGGCCTCCTCGGGGCCCTGTGTGCTCAGTCCACCTCGAGAAGATGGTCAAAGGACCCCTACCCCATCAGCTTCTCCAATATGTTCCCCACGTACTTGGCGGCCTGCGCTCCTTCAATACCCTCAGGTATCACCAAGATCTGGAGATTTTGCCTCCTGGAGTGGTTTTCAAGGTCCTCCACCTTCTCCCTCAGCCTTTTTTGGCTGCACGCCACCATCCCCATCTCCGCCTCCAGCGAGGTCAGTCAATTCTCATGCTCCCCCACAGTCTGCTCCATCTTTTGGATTGCCTGAACCTGTGTCCCCGCCTCAGCACAATCACGCCCTAAGCGGCTCCACCACAGTAGGCAGGTCCTCCTGAGGCCTCCTACTGTTGCTACTGGAACTTTCTGTTGAGAAATTCCCGTAGACCACTGGGTGGGCAGCACTGCCCTCCTGTCCTCCACCATCTTCTCCTGTGTCGCACCTCTATTGCTCTCTCATCAAACTGCTGCCTCTTGTTCATTGCACCCCTCATCCAATAAGCCTTAAACCAGCCCTACCAGAGGAGTATTATATTCCGTCAGTACTCCAGCACCTTTTGCCATCAAATACCACTCAAATCGGATGGGGAAGGACCAAAGGTATCCGCCTCGAGTGGGAGTCACCAAATATGACTACTCTCTCCATGGCCGCCACTGGACGTCTCGAGCAGGATATTATTTGAATAGAGAAAGAAACTGTAGAATTCTGTGGCATAGGGACCTGGTTATCTTCGTATGTGAATCACAAAAGATTAGCATGGAGGTACAGCAAGTAATTAGGAAGGCAAATAGAATGTGAGCCATTATTGTAAGTGGAATGGAGTACAAAAGTAGTACAGTAAGAAGTCTTACAACACCAGGTTAAAGTCCAACAGGTTTGTTTGGAATCACTAGCTTTCGGAGTGCATCCGGTGTGTGAAGAGGTGGGTTCCATAAACACATATATATAGACCAAGTCAGTGATGCAAGATGATACTTTGAATGCGAGTCTTTACAGGGCCAGACGGTGCGACTTGAGAGAGGGGTAATCACAGGTTAAAGAGGTGAGAATTGTCTCGAGACAGAACAGTTGGTAGGATTTCGCAAGCCCAGGCCAGATGGTGGGGGGTGGATGTAGTGCGACATGAATCCAAGATCCTGGTTGAGGCCGTACTCATGCGTGCGTAACTTGGCTATCAATTTCTGCTCGGCGATTCTGCATTGTCGCGCGTCCTGAAGGCCATCTTGGAGAAAGATCCGAGGCTGAATGCCCCTGACAGCTGAAGTGTTCCCCGACTGGAAGGGAATATTCCTGCCTGGTGATTGTGCATTATGTTTGGGCCCTCAGTTGGACTGATCTAGACCCGAGTTTCTGATCCAATCTGGGGTTGCAAAGACATTATTGACTTTCACGTGGCAGATTTGGTTAGGGGTGGCGGGGGGCAGACCTGTGGCAGTTTTGCATCCGAGTGATAAGGATTTTTCTTTTTTCTCCCATATATATCAGATTTGTTCTCGGATTGACTTTTTGTCGTGGGTAGGCCTCTCCTTGGGTGGAGAGGGCAGGGTACTCGGCCATTGTGATCTTAGACCATGCTCCACATTTTGTGGATTTGGTATTTGAGCCGGGTCCCCCTCCATGCCCTCCGTGGAGATTTGACACGAATTGTTGGCAGGCAAAGGGTTTTGCGAGCACATTTCCTCTGCCATTAGGGAGTACATTACGTTGAATAAGAGTGATTCTATCTCACCTTCTATGTTGTGGGAGGCCATTAAGGTGGTCATTAGTGGGGTGGGGTGGAGGGGCAACATAATCTCCAGAAAACACACCAGGAAAGGATTGGGAGGGTGGAGCGACAGAGGCTAATGGATTCCATCCTTGAGGTGGATCATCAGTATTCGCTTGCCCCTACACTGGAGTTATGGTGAGTAGGAAAAAACCGCAGACGCAATCTGAGTTACACTCAATATAGTGTGGCGAGCCAGCTGCAATGTTCTAGGTGGACATTGTATTAACACTGGAAGAAAGCCAGTCGTCTTTTAGCGCACCAGCTGAGGTGGCAGGCTGCCTCCCAGGAGATTGCGCAGGTAAGGGACTCGGGTGGCAGTTTTGTTTCTACCCCATTGAAGGTTAGCGCACCAGCTGAGGTGGCAGGCTGCCTCCCAGGAGATTGTGCAGGTAAAGGACTCAGGTGGCAGTTTTGTTTCTACCCCATTGAAGGTTAACACTGCATTTGAAGCCTTTGTATCTAATCTCTATAGATCGGAGCCCCCGGAGGAGAGTTTGCCCATGCAGTTTTTGGATGGGGTATCCTTCCCAGTGGTGGAGGGGGAGAGAAGGGAAGAGTTGGAATTCCTGTTAGGTCCTGAGGAGATGATGAAATGTATTGGTTTAATGCAGTCAGGTAAAGCTCCGGGCCTGGATGGGTCCCCCGTCAAGCTATATTAGAAATATGCGGTTGACCCCATCTCATTGTTGAATGCCAATGTCGGCCAATATACATCAATTATTAAGCACCGTTCTGGTCATGGGGTGTGTGTGAGGGGTGGCCTGGGGAGATTTGGGGACCTGTTTGTGGAGAGTAGTTTTATCGGTTTTGAGCAGCTGTTGGACAAATTCCAACTCCCGAGGGCTAATTTATTTTGGTATCTCAAGGTTTCTGCTTTCTTGTGGAAGGTGTTTTCTTCAATCCCCTTGGCATCGTTGCTCCCTCTCTCTCTTGAATAGGATCTTATCGCTGGCCAATGTTCGTGCGGCCAGATCCTGTCAGCCGAGCAGGCTCCATTGGATGAGGTGAAGAGGAAGTGGGAGGGTGAACTGGGTGCGGTTTTGGATGGGGGAGACATGGAGTGAGGCTCTTCACAGGGTTAACTCTGCTTCCTCATGCGCTAGGCTCAGCTTGATTCAGTTCAAGGTGATGCACAGGGCAAATCTGACCAAGGCGAGGATGTGTTTTTTTTCTTGGAGGTGGAGGATAGTTGCGAGGATTGTTCTTGGGTTGGGGGGGGGGGGTGCGGTGAATCATACCCACATGTTCTGATCGTGACCTAAACTTGAAAGATTTTGGGTCTCCTTTAACACAATGTCAGAGATTCTTGGTATTGATCTGGAGCCTTGTCTGCTGGTGGCCATCTTTGGGGTGAAGGCAGATGTCCCCATCTTTACCTTGTTGATAGCCCGGAGGAACCTAATGGAGTTCCTATATCTGGAGAATGGCAAGTACATCATTAGGGGGTCGGTGGAAGGGTTTTACTCAAGATGGCAACCATTCATTTCCTTTTTTCAAAGAGTTAGCCACCGTCAACTGTTAGGGTTTTTTTTATAGTTATATGTTTGAAGATTTGTGTTTAGTAGGGTTGTTGAGCATTGATTGTGTTATTTTTATGTTATTTTTGCACTGTATCTTTATGTATTGGTGGTGTAGTGTGGTATTTTGTTATTAAAAAATTTCTTCAACAATTTAAAATAAATATAATCAGGATGGTGATGGAGCACTGCAACAGCACTTGAAACTCAACACGATTAACCGTTCATTGAACATTCATTCCTCCACCACCACACAGTGGCAGCAGTGTGTACTATCTACAAGATGCACTGCAGCAACTTGCCAAGCTTCCTTTGATAGCACCCTCCAAACCCCTGATCTCTACCCCTGGCAGGGCAAGGATAGTAGATGCATGGGAACACCACCAACCGCACTTCACTTCACACCATTGCGCCTATGAATTATATCACCTCTCCTTCATGGTCATTAAGTCAAAATCCTGGAATTCCTGACCGAACAGTCCTGTGCTTGCACTGACACCACATGGGCTACAACTGGCCCACAAAAGGCAGTTGGGCGATGAACGATGAATGCTAGCCTTGCCAGCTTACATCCCCTGAGCAAATTAAAACAAACCTAAAATAACCCAGTCATTTATAAAAGTTGTGTTTTCTTATCTAATTTTATTTTGCATCCTAGATAGAAGAGTTTAGAAGGGTACGGTCCCACATAAAAGGAGCAGAACTACCTGAAGGATGCGATGGGATTTTAGGAGACAATTTTAGACCGACACAGCCTCTCAGTGATCGAATCGTCAGAGCTGCATTTCAATAAGAAACTATAATAGTGAACAGAGTCAATTTAAGGTAATCATAAAGTCAAATGTTTCTTTCTGCTGTATGAACAGACTAATAATAAAATTTGTGGATCATATAAATATGTAACTGTCAAGTGGCAGCTGCCGTGCTATAGATTTATTGCAATTTTTGAAAAGATTTGCACTTTTAGATGAGTTTGAATGCACATACCGCAAACGTGATTGCTTTTAAACTAAGCAACAATACATTTTATTTCAAGATCACCCTGTGGGGAAAAAAAACAATAGACTTACATTTTTACAGCACTTTTCACGACCAGCAAATATCTCAGATGCTTTACAGTCAATGCAGTACTTTGAAGTGTAATTACTGTTTTAATGGGGGACATTAATTTCTACATTGCTCGGTTGCTAATTTGCCTCCGCAAACTCTTTGAAACTACTATCTGATAATGATGAGATAATTTGCATTTCGTGATGTTGAATGAGGGATAAATAATTACTGAAATAAAATGCTAAAATTGGCTACATAAATAAAGGGACACCAGGATAGCTCCTCTTCTTTGAATAGCCTCATGGATAAATCCCCCCATCCATCAGCTACTTTTCTTGCTGTCAACTAATTTCTTAAACCCCACCCCATACAAATCTCATCCATCCTTACCTCAGTGCAAAGAGCACTTGGAGCTCTTGGTCACTCACCTCAAGACCAGGTGATTAGCTACCTTTGCTGCTTCCCTCCTTTCCATTAGCCCCCCTAGCCATACTGCCACAACAGATCCCTCTGACCCTTATCGTGAACTTGCATATTTCTCAGTTTCTTGGTCTCCCCTCATGCCATCTTTGAACTCATCTCGTCCATGAGACCCACCACCTGTTCCCCCTGACTCTCTTCCCATGAAACTGCTGACCACACACCCTCCCTACCTGGTCCCAGTGTTGGACGATCTTTGCTGACAGTTCTCTCTCTCTCTTCTGATACTGTTTCTTTCCCACATCTGCCAAGATCGCCCATCTCCTCAAAGAAAATCAACCCTTGAGCCCACCTTCCTTGCAAACTGCCACCCATATCCAACTTTCCTTTTCAAAGTCCTTCATTTTGTCATTGTCTCCCAAAATCTGTGCCCATATGTTCCAGAACTCCCATGTTTGAAAACCTCAACAACAATCCCCCAGTCAGGTTTCCGTTCCTGCCTCAGGACTGAAAATGCTTTTACCAAAGTCAAATTATGTACTATCTATGACTGTGACAAAGGTAACTTATTCCTCTTGATCTTTCCCGATCTGTCAGCTCTGGAATTCCCTCCAGAAAATTTCCTGGCTCCTCTCTCTTGCTTCCTTTAACATGCTTCTTAAAACCCTTTGGCTGTCTGCTGGAATAACACATGTAGTTTGGTGTCCAATTTTACTTCATAATGGCTCGACGAAAGAGCTTGGGATGTTGCATTGAATTAAATACACTAAAGTTGTTGTTTGGAATCCATATTTCTTTTGTTAAAATAGTATGAATAAATTGAAATTAATCATTTTTTATGCACACTGGAGCAGCAGTATGCCTTTTGTAACATTACACATAAGTTGTTCATGCTAATTGTATGCTCATGGCCATGAAATTCTGCATGAACATTTTATCTCGAGCACATAAATTGCACACTGCTTTTGTCCCTTTGCCACCATCTACTAAATAGGTAATTCAGTCCTGAGGGAATGTTACCCAATTTTGGAAAGCAGGGCATTGTTATTAAAATAGAAAAAGTGATTATTAATGAATAGAAATCCCAAATACACTAGGGGACTTTGTTCTCTAGATTTTTTTGTTAACCTTGTGTCCACTGGACTCACTTACAAAAACAATTTTACAGATGTAAAAAATGGGTGTAATCTACCGGCCTTGTTGCACCCGACTCGGGACCCGAAACCTTACTAGATCTTGCGAGGCGTCGCAATCTGGATATCGCTCTCAATGGGCATGATCCAGATTTGCATATTCAAATGAGTAGTTCGTCTCACTTGAATATATCTGTGCAGGAGTTGGGATCAAATGGCTTTGTCTCGGAGACCCTGCCATGGTGCCATTCAGCACTGGTTTCCACAAACATGGACATGGCATATGGCACTGGGAGAGGGGTTCGCCCAGGCGATCAGAAGATGCCAGGTGGTCGGGCTCTGGACAGGGTGGTACCCTAACACTCCTAATGCCATCTGAGTGCCCAAGTGGCACTGCCAGGATGCCCAAGTGGCACTGCCAGGCTGACATGGGCAGTGGCAGGCTAGCAGTGCCAAGGTGCCAGGTTGTCTCTGCCAGTGATTGGGTCCAGAGGTGCCCTGCCGTATTGAGATGTGGGAGGGGGTGGGTCGAGGTGTTAGAGGACCCCTAATTGGTAAGTTGGGACATTTGAGAGGGGTGGGGGGTGGGGGGGCGAGAGCGGCAAGGGATCCGGAGACAGTGGTGTGGAGTCGAGATATCGGGGCACCATTTTTAAAAATGGCACCGTGATCTCTTCCTGCAATGGTGAACTGAGCTCCTCCATGCAGGAAATTAATCTAAGTGCAGCCGTTTAATAGCAGTATCGTTCTCAACTGGGAAACACCCTGCTAAACGTGTCAAAAACGGGACTCGCTTTGTTCATTAAATCGTGCCAATTATTTTAGTTACAGTCACTCCACTCAAAGTAATCCATATTGTACATGAAGTACTTTAATATTTTTGGAGACTTTGCACTATATTTTAATTACGGTGACATGGAGGTTGCTAGTTAGAAGAAGAAATAATATTGGTACGATTTAACCACATTGCGACTGATGCGGATCTGGTCACGCTCGTTAAATAGCGGGAAAGGCCAAAAGTGAGATTTGCACCGGGCGTGTTTCAGTTTGCCATCTAACCGGTCCGTTCCTGCTGTCGATTTCCGGATCTCGCCCAAATATGGCGAGGATATCATTAACCCCAATTTGCATTAATTTCAATCTCATTAGTGAGATTGACGCCGAATGCAACGGCCTCTCGGGAATTAACTGGCCACGCAACGAGAAGTCACATGGGTGTTGTATCGTACTCCTTTTTAAAAACATGAAGCTGATGCAATGGCGGCTGAGGGGAACTGAGTTCAGTAAACATTTGCATTTTCAGGTATGCAGCTTGAGGGCAATGGAGGGGGAGGGGAGGGGAGGAGGCTGGGATCCAGCAGACCTCTGACTGCTGACTCCCTTGGATGTTCCTGCCTCCACCATCAGCGACTGTGTGTTGCTCACCAGATTGTGCCCTGAAAACCTATCCACTAATGTCGCTCACCGAAGTGTGTGTCTCTGTGCTGGTAGAAGGTGGGGGCTATAGTGGTGACGCCTTGCTGGTGGTCTCCTCTGACCTGTCCTCTGAAGTGGTTTCCTGGGTGGCAAGAGAGGGGGACAAATCCGGATGGCCCGGCCTCATCAGATGGAGACCCTGCGAGATGATGGATATGTGGTCAGTGAGAGGGAAAGATCATTTTGCCTGACATGAACAACTCACTTGAGACAGGTCATCTGGGTGAAGGGGCAGTGGATACTCACCTCTGTTGCACAGGCCAACTCCGCTGTCAGTGACTACTCTCTTGAACAACCCGCGGTTTTCAGGGGCTGAGGACTCTGATCTGTGGATCCCATCTCCCTCTGGCATTCTGAGCTGCACGCTTGATGGATTGGGGGGAGTCTATAGCAGGTGGCTTGTGTGTACGCTGCAATTGGATGTGAAGGGGTTGTGCTGCTGGGTGCCAGGGGGTGCTGAGGAACAAGCACGAAGATAGGATGTGGGAAGGGTGCGCAGTGTCAGCCAGTGATTTGTTTGTGGTGGGGGTGGAGGAACTGATGCCAGGAGAGAGATGGTAACTTACCCTCTTATCTCGGTGGAGGTCGTTGGGTGGTCTTCCGATATGGCACGCTGGTGCACCTTGTGATGCTGCTCGTACTGACAGCCACTGTCACTTCCTACCAAATTCCAACACCCTCGGAGGAATAGACTGCCCCATCTCTCATTGGTGTCGAGGAACCTGGCCAGGTTGGCATCGCCAAAGCAAGGAGCAGGTCTGCAAGTTTAACTGGGAGTGAGTGGTGAGCGAGCACTTAAAAATAAATCCCCCTAATTAGCGGCGAGATGCTGAGGAGGAAGTCTGAAGAATCAGATGGCAAAACATCAGTAATTGCAAGAAGCTCGTGGGGGCTCATTTTCGGCACTAACTGCCATTAAATACAGGCCGCGATGTCGCACCGCATGCTTCGAGGGACACCCTGCCAATCGCGACCAAAATGACACTTCGAAATGTTTCCATTCATGTGTCTAAAATGATGGTGTGTAACTTGGAAAGAACTTGGAAATGGTGATGCTCCCATGCACCTGTGGCTCTGGTCCTTTTAGACACCGTGTCAGGGGTTTGCGAGTGTGATATAATGAAATTATTTATATTCCTTGGTTTGTTCTATACATTCCTATAGTTGTCATAATGTATTGAAATGTTCTAAATTTTTGGTTTTTTGATTTTCCATGAGGAAGATTGCAAAACAGAGCGGAATAGTGCATTGGAGCATGCAATTGATTTACATGCCTCCAGCCAGCCACAGGGGCCAAACGGGACTCCAATGCATCCCACCACTTGTGTAAGGGGAGGAAACCAAGTAGCAATGCACAAGTGCTCACATTTTGGCACAGACTCGATGGGCTGAATGGCTTCCTTCTCTGTTGTACTATTCTAATCTCTTTATTTCGAAAACATGCTGTCCCGACATTGAGTGGATAAAACCTTGGGGAGTGTGTGGACATGGATAGTTGGTAATGAACCCGAATGTCTTGTATTCCTCCCTCTGGCTCCACCAAACTATAAATGTGCACATTGTTTGAGTAGCCTATAGGGCTTCCTTTCAAAATACTCAGTGTATGTCATAGGACCCCAGTTTGAACATTACAAATATCCTCCTGCCTGAAACAGACATAAGCTTAGGCATACATTGTAGAACCCTGCACAAGAGGATAGTGGCTAGAATTTCAGCATAATAAGGCATAGGTGATGGGCCACTATTTGTTTCATTTATATTGGTTGCCATGGGTTAAAATTGAAGGTGGGAGTGCAGGTTTAAAAAGGCCACAGAGAGGAAAATGGGACTCTGGGTTTTCTGTGTTAGATTATTAAATTTAAAAAAACCTAAAGCATGCAGGAAAAATGACTAACCTTTTGTTAGATATCAGTGAATATAGTTATGAAGAAAGATTATTTTCATTGGAATGGAGAACGTTAACAGCATAGAAGTTTTCAGAGTTCTGAAAGCTTTTAAATAGTTTAGGAGTGAAATGTTTTCATTGTGAATCAGTAACCAGGCGTCAAAGATTCAGGATCATCATTAGAAACATGATAGGAGCATGTTATAGCACTGTTGCTTCACAGCGCCAGGGACCTGGGTTTGATTCCCGGCTTGGGTGAGTCTGCACATTCTCCCCGTGTCTGCGGGGCTTCCTCCCGGATGCTCCGGTTTCCTCCCACAAGTCCAGATAGATGTGTTTGTTAGGTGAATTGGACATTCTGAATTCTCCTTCGGTGTACCCGGACAGGCGCCGGAGTGTGGCGACTAGGGGATTTTCACAGTAACTTCATTGTAGTGTTAATGTAAGCCTATTTGTGACACTAATAAAGATTATTAATAATTATTATATTTAAATATGCAGTGCCATTTCTTGTATTCCAATCTCAATGGCTTAATGCTTCCCAATTTCCGCAATCCCTTCCAGTCCCACAACTCTCCGAAAACTGCACACATCTTACTCCTGGCCTCTTGCGTATCACTCACTTTAACCACAGTAAAATTGGTGGCTGTGCATTGTTAGTTCGGTCCTAAATTCTCGAACTCCCTCCTTCCATCTTTCTGGCTCTCTGCTTTGCTTTCTTTTAAGACAACCCTTAAAATCTGTTTCTTTGACCAAATCTTTGGGCGTCTGACCTAATATCTCCTTTTGTAACAGGTACTCTTGTGAAGCACCTTGTGACATTTTATTGTGTTAAAGGTGCTATATAATACAAGTTTTTGTTGTTGTTGTCACCAACATAAATGAACCGGCAAGTCAGAGCTTGGAGGTACAGCTGCTCCACCTAGTGCTGGGACAACTGAAAGGCAAGTATAAACACCTTTTATAGTTGAAATAAGTCAACTGCAGCACCTAGGTGTGTGAGGATTCTTATCTTCACCAGATGTTTCATCCTGCTCCTGTCTGGACCTTGAGTAGCCATTGGACCCTCACTGGATGGTGATCCATTTTGCTCAGCCCCATGAGGAACTTCAATTACGTGGATATCCTGGAAAAATTGGGATAAGAGGAGATTTGAAAGAGTTTTTAAAAAATTGTGAAGGATCTGGACAGAGTAGAAAGGGAGAAACTCTTGGGAGAAAGGATCGAGAACCAAGAGCACTGATTTAAGATGATTGGCAGAAGAAGTAACACTGCATGATGCACTCCCTGGGAATGTTGTGGAGGTGGATTCAATCATCGCTTTTGAAAGACAATTCGACAATTAAGCTAAGCCCTGAAAATTTCTTCGGGATTCTCCGTTCCTGGAAGACACAGAACAATGATTAGATCGTGGGCCAAGTGGGGGTGAGGGTGGTGTGAGGTGGTGACGTTGACATCAAGGCAGGATACGTGGACTTCCACGGCACCACACCTGGACAGAATCAGTGACTGTTAAGGGGCTAGCACCACATGGAACACAATCTATTCCAATGAGAAACAGTGCGGGATCCGCCGGGTTCGCCATTGACACTCAGGAGGCTAACAAGCTGCAGCCAACAAGATGGCAGCAAGATGCGCGGCCCCATGTTTTACAGACACTGAGCTTGAGACCCTCCTGGATGCCGTGGAGGAGAGGCAGGCCATCCTGTACCCGGGCCGGGGAAGGAGGCTGCCAGTCCTGCCGTTCGCCATGCCTGGCGGCAGGTGGCAGAGTTCGGTCCAGGAAGAAACTGCATGACCTCCTCAGGGCGGCCAGGGTGAGTAGGCAGCACTGCCACCCCCCCCCCCCCCCCCCCACCCCCACCCCCGATGTGGGCCACTGATTCCGATGTGGCCACTGATTTCCTGTCACAGCTGTCTCCAACATCTTCCACTATCCCAGAGGCACACAGGGGGGTGGGGGGTGCTGGATATTGTCATCCAAGGGAGCTAACTGTTGCACAGGAATGGCTTTCTGTTTGAGTGCTATACTGTTTTTCTTTCTTCTCCTTCATCCCACACAAGACAAGAAATATAAGCTGGAGTTGGCCAATGAGCATTTGAGCTCTTCAATAAGATCTTGGCTGATCTTCTTCCTCAACTCCACCTTCCCACATCATCTCCATATCCATTAATTCCTCCAGTTATCAAAATATTATCGACGTCTGGGCAACGATTGAACATCTACGGACTCTGGGATAGAGAATTCCAAAGATTCACAATCCTTTCAGTGAAGAAATTTCTCATCTCCCTCCTCAGTATCGATCCCTTATTCTAAATCTGTGACTTTGGATAGATGAGGAGAAATTTCTTCATCTGGAGAGTTGTCAGCCTGTGGAATTCGTTACCACAGGAAGTAGTTGAGGCCAAAACTTGTTTTCAAGAAGTAGTTAGATATAGTACTTGGGGCATGTTGCACGATCAATTGCACAAAGACTAAAGTTGGGTACAACTGTGGCTTTATTACAGTCAGATGCGTGGCCTCCTGCTGCAGCTGGCGAAATGGCAGGGCACTGGAGGTCATGCACATTTATGCAGTTCTCCGTAGGCGGAGCCAGCCGGCAGGAGCTACCAGCGAGGTCCTACCTTACATCTCCTATTACAGTGGATCACCACAATGTGATAAAGGTAAAATGTGAAGCTATCCACTTTTGTAGGAAAAATAGAAACGCAAGATTTTTTTGGAATGGTGAATTACCAGGAGAATTTGCATTCTGGATGATATGAATGTCCTTGCAGATGTATCAAAGTTAAATCGCCAGAAATTAAAAAGGAAAATACTATGTTAGCTTTTTAAAATAAGGGATTGGAAGGCAACAGTAAAGAAATCTCACTACAATTTAAACAGGGCATTGTTGAGTCTATACCCGAGTATATGCTGTTTCTTCTTGCCCAAAGCTGGACATAATTGCCCTACATGGAATGCACCAAAGATTCACTGGACAAATTCTTATGATAAACAGAGAATTGAGTAAATAGATCTATGTTCTCTGCAGTTTAAAAGATAGAAATCTAATTGAAACATATGGAATTCTAAAGTGGCTTTGGAAGATAGATGGTGAGAAAATGTTTCCTCTGACTGGGAAGTTGAGATTAGGGAAACATAGAAAAAAGGAGATGGAGGCCATTCGGCCCTTCGAGCCTGCTCCGCCATTCATTATGATCCTGGCTCATCATCCGATTCAATAGCTTAATCTCACTTCTCCCCCCCCCCCCCCCCCCCAATATCCTTTGATCACCTTCACCCTGTGGTGAACCACTAATAGGAGATGTAAGGTAGGACCTGCACTACAGGTTCGCCGGTAGCTCCTGCCGGCTGGCTCCGCCCACCGAGAACTGTATAAATATGCATGACCTCTAATGCCCTGCCATTTCGCCAGCTGCAGCAGGAGGCCACGCATCTGACTGCAATAAAGCCACAGTTGTAACCAACTTTAGTCTTTGTGCAATTGATCGTGCATCAATTTATTACAGTCAACTTTTCCACAGAATGGATATCAGAATTAAGCCCGACCGCCTGCAGCTGGATCCGCATTCGCCCGACGCCAGAAAAGACTTTACTCACTGGCTAGCATGTTTTGAGGCCAACATCAAGGCTGAGGACCCCGAGCCAACGGAGGCTCAGAAGATAAATGCCCTGTACTCAAGACTGAGCTCCAGTGTGTCCCGTTGATCCAAGACACCACGAATGACACAAAAGCAATGGAACTCCTCAAGGAACACTACGTGCAGAAGGCGAACATGCTCTTCGCCAGGCATGGACTCGCCACCTGCTCGCAACTACCTAGTGAGTCCATCGAAGACTTCTGGCGGGCCCTCATTCCACTCGTCCGGGACTGTGACTGTCAGGCCGTTACGGCCGCCGAACACACGAATCTCCTCATGCGCAATGCCTTTGTGACGGGGATTGCGTCGGACCACATCCGAGAACGATTACTGGAAGGGGCCACGCTCGAACTGGCGGAGACGAAAACCTTGGCGCTCTTGTCCCCGCTGCTACTTCTGCAGTCAACACTGCCCGGCCTGCACTGCAGTTTGTAAAGCTTGCAGTAAAAAGGGCCACTTCGCGGCTGTGTGCCAGGCCCGCGCAGTCGCTGCGATCGCGCCCGCTATCGCCCCTCCCCCACGCCAGACGCACAATGGTAGCCGCCATCTTCTCCTCCCGGGTCCATGTGCGACCAGTGGGCGCCGCCTCTTGTCCCCCTTCGGCCACGTGCGCCCCATGGGAGCCGCCATCTCGTCCCCCACAGGGTCTCCGGACATCCCGACATTGGAACCGCACATGCTCGCCACCCGAAGCATCCGATGGCTACCCGCAGCTCGCTTCGATGACGCTGGACCAATCTCGCCCGCACAACCTCGCCACCGCGTCGACGACAGTTAAAATCAACGGCCACGCGACTTCGTGCCTGCTGGACTCCGGGAGCAACACAAGCTTTGTTCACCCAGATATGGTAAGACGCTGCTCCCTCGCGGTTCACCCTGCCAATCAAAGGATCTCCCTAGCATCCGGATCCCACTCTGTCCCGATCCAAGACTTTTGTACAGTCACCCTCACAGTCCAGGGTGTAGAATTATGCAACTTCCGCCTCTATGTCCTTCCTATTGTCTGCGCTGCACTACTGTTGGGCCTGGACTTCCAGTTCAACCTCCAGAGCCTCACCCTCAAATTCGGCGGGCCCTTACCCCCCCCTTACCGTTTGTGGCCTCGCAACCCTCAACGTCGATCCCCCCTCCCTTTTTGCCAATCTAACTGCGGATTGCAAGCCAGTTGCCACGAGGAGCAGACGGTACAGCACCTAGGACAAGATCTTCATCAGGTCCGAAGTCCAGCGGCTGCTTAAGGAGGGTATTATCGAGGCCAGCAACAGCCCCTGGAGAGCCCAAGTGGTAGTGGTTAAAACTGGGGAGAAACACAGGATGGTCGTGGACTACAGCCAGACCATCAATCGGTACATGCAGCTCGACGCGTACCCCTCCCCCTCCCACGCATATCTGATATGGTCTACCTAAGAGGCTGATGACCATTGGTTAAACCTAGGAGTTTACCATTGGCTGTTGATACGTAGCTCTGCCCTGACAGGCGGAGTATAAGAACCGGTGCCATCCCAGCAGCCTTCACTTTCTGTACCGAAGCGGCTAGGGAACAAGTTCTAGTCGATTAAAGCCTTCAGGTATGAAATCACTTCGTCTTGAGTGTAACTGATCGTGCATCATAGAGAAAATAGGATGGTAAACCTTCAGCCTCCACATGTGCACATTTCATAAATTCATAAGATATAGGAGCAGGATTAGGCCATTTGACCCATCGAGTCTGGCTCTGCCATTCAATCACGGCAGATCTCATCCTGGCCTTAACTCTACTGTCCTGCCTGTTCTCCATAACCCTTCAACCCAATTAAAAATCTGTCTAATTCCTCAAATGTACTCACTGTCCCAGCATCCATTGCACTGGGAGAAGTAATTTCTCCTCAACTCCATTTTAAAGTTGCTATCTCTTATCCGAAGGCTATGACCTCTTGTTCTAGAATGCCCCACAAAAGGAAGCATTCACTCCACATCTACGTTATCCATATTTTTTATCATCTCGCATACCTCAATTTGGTCTCCCCTCATTCTTCTTAAACTCTAGAGAGTATAGGCCTAAACTGTTCAATCTCTCTTCATATGACAAACCCCTCATCTCTGGAATCAATCTAGTGAACTTCGCCTGAACTGCTTCCAATGCCGCTAAATTTTTTCTTAAATAAGGGGATCAAAACTGTGCACAATACTCCAGGTGTGGCCTCACCAATGCTTTGTACAGTTGCAATAACACTTCCTACCATTATACTCTATTCCTTCAGCTATAAATACCATCATCCCATTTGCTTTCTTTATTACCTACTGTATCTGCATGCTAGTTTTCTGCGACTCATGAACAAGGGCCCCTGGATCCCTCTGCAACGGAGCACCCCGAAGTCTCTCCTCATTTAGATAATAAGTTGCCTTCCCATTTTTCCCACCAAAATGCATGACCTCACACTTATCCTCGTTCAACTTCATCTGCCACATTTTGGCCTACTCTCTTTACCTATCTATATCTATTTGTAAGGTTCTTATTTCCTCATTGCAAACTATTCTTATTTTGTCTGCAAAAATAGAACGTTCTATCCCAGTATCCAAGTCATTTATGTAGGTTGTTAATAGCTGGGGCCTTAGTACTGAACCCTGTGACACCCCACTAGTTACATCTTGCCAGGAAAAGACCCATTTATCCCAACTCTGTCTTCTGTCTGTCAGCCAGTCTTTTATCCAAGCTAATAAATTACCCCTAATCCCATGTGATCTAATCTTGTGAATTGACCTTCTGTGCAGCACCTTATCAACATCTCCGGAAGTCCAGATACACTACATCTACAGGATCGGCATTATTCACTTTGCTTGTTACAAGGAAATCTGTAAATTGCTGTCAGAGATACTTGGATCTCCACAGATGCATTATAATCGTGTTCACTGAGATTTGATGCAATTTGGGATCTTTGGGTACTTGCTCGCGAGATTGACCTTTTTGCTGTAAATTGTTCTGTTCAACACAAGTTCTTTTCAATTCAGCACATAACACTATTACACTCATTCTATATCCACGTACTAAGCACTGCTGTGATCTCATAGACAGGCTGTTAATCTTTCCTTAAACTGGACTGGGTTTTTACTTGAGCTATGAACCGGACATGGAAACTAGTTCTGGGTCCAATCCTGCACTGATTGCTTTAGGCATGCTTGTGGAGATTTTCAAAGCTTCAGCCAGTTAAAGTGCAGGGACAAGTGAAGACAAATTTCACCTGATGTTTCAAAAAGCCACATGATCCCAGAGAGGCCGCTCCTCCAGGGAATGCCAGTGACCATTATGTATTGTGCCCATGTGCGCTGCATGATTAGTCAACTGGATAATCAGTTGACTCTGGAACAATGAGCATAATTCTCTGGCACAATGTGCCTGAAAAGCAGCTCAGCGCAGCTTGGCTAATGAAAGCCTGGAGACCCCGCTCCTGAGACTACCCGGCTCACCATGCCTCGTGAGATCCAACACGATTTTGCTAGATGTTGCCATGTAAATCCCACCCACAATGGGCAGGGTCACTTTTTGGCAAATCTACATAATAGAGCGAGGCAGTAAGCCTCACTTCAATGTGCAAATTCCCGAACTACCTGAGGCTTTGGGATTCATCCCCTTCGCCCTCAGACACTTAAGGCGAGCGCCATTCAGCAAGATGGACCATGTCCGAAGGGACACCATGTACAAACCTCTGGAGAAGGGAGGGCGGAACGTACCCAACGCCTCCCTCATCCTGTTGGCCACCTTTGTGTCCAGCTGCATCAAGCTGTGTGTGGACCCCCAGTATGCAAACACCAAGTGTCACTACATACTGAGGTTCTACCTGTCCCCGGTGTTACGAAGGATGGGCCTGGCCTCATTGCCGCGGGACGCTCCAAGTAGTTGGACCGTGCCGTACCACCTGTCCTTCGTGGAAAAGTTTTTGAAGGAAAACACCTTTGACCACAAGGCAATGAAACAGTGGTCAGCACGTAATGTCCTCGAGGCCCTCAGGGAAAAGGAGACCGTGGAGGACATTGGATGGTTCCCAGAGCAGACTGCTAGAGTCATCTGGCAGAACGCCTCATCACCAGAACTTTCAAACAAGCACCAAGACCTAGCTTGGCTGGTGGTGAGAAGGTCCCTCCCTGTCAGATTCTTCATGCACAGCCGAAGGCTCTGCGCCAATGCACGCTGCCCTCGGAGTGGCTGTGGGGGAAATGAGACGGTCACACACCTTCTTGTGGAATGTGCCTTTGCAAAGAAGGTCTGGAGAGAGATGCAGTGGTATTTGTCAAGGTTCATCCCGAACAGCTCTGTGACACAGGACTCTGTACTCTACGGACTGTTTCCAGGGACACACACCGAGACGAATATCAACTGCTGCTGGAAGATCATCAACTCGGTGAAAGACGCTCTTTGGTCTGCCCGAAACTTGCTGATCTTCCAGTACAAAGAATTGTCCTTGACCGAGTGTTGCAGACTGGCACATTCCAAGGTCCAGGACTACGTGCTGAGGGACGCACTCAAGCTTGGGGCAGTGGCCGCCAAGGCGCAATGGGGAAAAACCACTGTGTGAGGTCTTTCCAGCAAATGTACGCCGAGGGGCAGGTAACAGTGTAAACCCCCCTCGGTCTGGGCCACCAACACTCAAATGTATAAAATAAACATGACAATGTAAATATTTAAGAAGGAGTTGAAACGTAAAGAGTGATATGTGTATAATATTTTCAAAATTGAATGGAAGAAAGTCAAGGCAATGTGTAACTCTGACGGAAATGTACAGTCAAGACAATTCGAAATGCTCTGTAATGCTTATGATAAATTTTATGAATATAGTATATTTTTTTGAATAAAAAAAACTTGTTCCCACAAACGGGGACTAGAGGGAATTGGCACTTGTGGGGGTCCCCAAGGGATTGGAGGCCCCCAGCTGCATGCCCTTTGGGCAGTGCGGTGCCCTGGCAGTGCCACCTGGGAACTCTGGCAATGCCTCCTGGGTGCCATCCTGGCACAGCAAGGTACTCAGCTGGCATGGACTCTGGCAGTATGCTAGGTTGACATTTTCTGTGTGCCTGGGTTGCCTGGCGTGGGATTCTGGGGGGCGGGAAGCTGCGGAATGGGCCGGGAACCCTCCCATTGTGTGTTCTGGCTGGGGGGTTGGGGGGGAAGAGGAGGTTGGGGATCGCTTTGGGGGCCTTGGAGATCAGGACGCCATTTAAAAATGATGCCCCGATCTCTCATTACCCTGCGAGCTTTGGTGAGCAGAACCCCCCACTGTACAAAATGGGACTATGTGCGGCTCGACTGCATATTGTTCAGGCTCCTTTATTCAACGCGAGTCGTGTTGAATAGCCATGTGTTTCATGGCACTGCAAGCGCCGGGAAACGTGTGCCGAAATGCGTTCGCTAGGGGACTTTGTGCGTGATTCTCCCCAAAGGGAACAATGTCTTAATAGGCCCCTTAACTGGAAATAATTGGCCTTAGTTGGCTACTGGTTGCTTGCAAAGTGTAATTGCGAGGCTCATTGCTTCTTCCTCTGCTCAAAGTCACCTCAAAAGCTCTGTTGAAGGCTGGATCATAAACTGGATTTGAGAAAGTCTATGCTCAAAAGACTGCAAAACAGGTGGGTAGCTGGGGAATAAACTTCCAATGCTAATCCTTCACTGACTGTAAAATCAGTCAGTATTGTTATGTTCTATGTTATGTTTTACGTTGTGGCTGTAGTACAGATGCACACGCAACATCTAGTTCTTTAACTAGTAGAATGATTTATTAACAAGCATGTAGAAAGACAACTAACAAACTATAATACAGACAGTAACAAAATAAATGAATTTGGTGAATGCTCCTGGAGCTACTCTTAGTGCACACCATCCTCTTGTCAGACTTACTACCAACTGATGGATATATCGAGTCACATGGTAGATCTCTAACGCCACCAGCTGTTGAAGGTCACATCGATAACAACATACATTGATAGACAACTATATACAAAACTGTGCACAGGCATATCACCACATCCCCCCCTTCCTTTGGAGGTGTTAACGTTTACATACAAATTTAGTTGTGCTTTACAAAACATGAACTGATTTATGATTTTAAACAGGTCAAGTGTACAAATGTAACTGTGCTTTACAAAACATGACATGCCTGCCAATTTTAAACGTGACCCTTGTGCACCGCTTAGTGCATGTTCACTATGACAGCATCCTGTTTGTCTCCTGAGCCTTGACCGGATACTCTATCTTGTTTCAACATTCAGAAGACCAGGAGCGGAATTCTCTGATAATGGGGCGATGTCCACGTGCCCCCGAGAAAACGGGCGCGAATCACTCTGGACTTTCCTGGAAAAAGTCCAGGGTGATTCTCGTTTTGCAGGGAGCTAGCAGGACGCCGGAGTGCTCCTCGCAGCTCCGGCTGCCGATACAGGACCCTGCAATTCCGGCCGCGGGTCCGTGTATGCGCACGGCCGTCGCCTGCGGCGGAGGTCCTGCGCAACATGGCAGACCCACACCGCGGGCCAGCCCCGACAATATAGCCTCTCTTCCCCCCCCCCCCCCCCCCCCCCGAGATCACATGCGTCCGCAGATCGGTAGTCCCCGATCGCTAGCCTGGCTGTCCTGAAGGCCCCCCAGGGTAACAGATCCCCCCGCCCCCCAACCAGGGCGGCCACGGACTGAGTCCACAGCTGCCACTCCGAGCTCCCATCGGGTGGAACCATGAGTGAACCATGCCGGCAGGAACCTGGCCAGTTGTCGGCTGAGAATCGCTGCGGGGGCCTCTTTCAATTGCCCTCGACTGGCACCGTGTCGACTGCGGGTCTGACCCCCATTCTCCGCCCCCGTGCCGAGCGCGATTGCGGCAAGGAGGCTCGAAGAATCCCGGCCCAGTTTTCTGGCTGGTCTTTTTTTGCGTCACCAATTTTTAAAAATATTTTGAAGTGATGCTTCCTACTCCATCTCCGTGTATGTTCTTGCATTTTGGGCTTCTTGCCAAGCTTGTGCCTTCAATGTTGCGGGTGCTGCCCGGTCGACCATCACGGTAGCACAGCGGTTAGCACTGTTGCTTCACAGCGCCAGGTTCGATTCTCTGCTTGGGTCACTGTGTGGAATCGGCATGTTCTCCCTGTGCCTGCATGGGTTTCCTCTGGGTGCTCCAGTCTCCTCCCACAGGTCCCGAAAGACGTGCTGTTAGGTAGTTTGAACATTCTGAATTCTCCATCTGTGTTCCCAAACAGGCGCCGAAATGTGGCGTCTAGGGGCTTTTCACAGTAACTTCATTGCACTGTTAATGTATGCCTACTTGTGACAATAAAGATTATTATTGTTGTGTCCTCAATTCTTCTTCTCTTCCCTTTCCTTCTCATTTGAATGATCCACTGAATGCGTCTCCTTTTCTTTTTGAGTCGAGTGGTATCCTTCTTGCTGTTGGACTTTGCCATAGGAGTAGCCGGTTCTGGATGCCTTGTTGCAATGGTTGCTTCTGGATCTTTTCTGACAATAGCTAATTCTGGGGCCTTTGCTGAATTGAGGCGTTTTGGTTGACCATGGTGCTTGCGCTCGAACACTGCAGGATGCTCCTCAACTGATAGGCAATCCACTGTCGGCATACATTTGGATGCTTTCACTGTTGCAGGCAAGTCTGCGATTTCAGGAATCATCTGCAAACCTTTGCATTCCTGTGTCTTAAATGTCCTCAACATTGAGCGTTGCTTCTGCACTTTGCATTTCAGCCTCAATTGGCGGCTCATCCTCATCTGATATGACGACACATGCCTCGTCTTTTGTTGGAGAACTGGACGAAGATGTATCCATCTGTTCTTCCTGCAAGTCTTCTGGTAGACTGGCCTCGAATATTGGGGAATCCACTGCAGCAACCATTTCTTGGGCATAGGATGATTCATCGTACGTCTCTGGAGTCAGTTTCTCCAGAATGGGGATTATTTCTTCAGTTACCAGTCCGTTCACAGCTGATTTGCTCTCATCTGAGTGACCTGTCATTGCCTCTGCACACTTCATCTTGGAGCTTTCACATTTATCACTGTCCTGCGCACATTGGGTGCCCCTTGTAACCACCTCGTCACTATCGCAAAAACAATTGAATAGAATATTTACAGTTCAGAAGGAGGCCATTTGGCCCATCGAGTCTGCACCGGCCCTTGAATAGAGCACCCCACTTAAAGCCCACACTTCTACCATATCCCAATAACCCGACCTAGCCATTTTGGACATTAAAAGCAATTTAGCATGGCCAATCCCACATCTTTGGACTGTGGGAGGAAACCCACACAGACACAGAGAGAACTTGCAGACTCCGCACAGACAGTGACCCAAGCCGGGAATCGAACCTGGGATCCTGGAGCTGTGAAGCAACATTGCTAACTACTATGCTAACCTGCCCCCCAATAGCATTTCATACTGCCGGATATCTCGAGTCACATGGTAGATCTCTATTGCCACAAGTTGGTTGGAGGTTGCATCAATAACTATATACAAAACTGTGCACAGGCATATCATCACAAGTATGCCAGGCAGATAGGGTATTTTTAAAAAATATATATATTTTATTCAACTTTTTCGGCCATACAAAACAATACAAAGGTTTTTCCCCTTTTTACAACAGCAAAACAATATAAATAACCGTGACCGTATTTTAACAAATAAATAAATAATATATAAACTAAATGGCAACTGCTATAACAAAAATAATAGCTCTCCCAAATAATGAAATCAGCACTTCAATATACATAACCAAGTACCAATATCTTTACAAAAACAGCCCTGAGGACCCACCTGAGCCCTTCCGCCCCCCCCTCCCCCCTGGGTTGCTGCTGCTACCTTCCCGTTTCCTTTATCGTTCTGCGAGGTAGTTAATGAACGGTTGCCACCGCCTGGTGAACCCCTGAGCCTAACCCCTTAGTGCAAACTTTATCCGTTTCAGTTTTATAAACCCTGCCATGTCGTTTATCCAGGTCTCCACGCCCGGAGGCTTGGCTTCCTTCCACATAAGCAGTATCCTTCGCCGGGCTACTAGGGACGCAAAGGCCAAAACATCAGCCTCTCTCGCCTCCTGCACTCCCGGCTCTTCTGCAACCCCAAATATAGCCAGCCCCCAGCCTGGCTCGACCCGGACCCCCACCACCTTTGAAAGCACCTTCGCCACCCCCACCCAGAACCCCTGCAGTGCCGGGCATGACCAAAACATGTGGGTGTGGTTTGCTGGGCTTCTCGAGCATCTCCCACACCTATCCTCTCCCCCGAAAAATTTACTGAGCCGTGCTCCGGTCATATGTGCCCTGTGCAAAACCTTAAATTGTATCAGGCTAAGCCTGGCGCACGAGGACGACGAGTTTACCCTACGTAGGGCATCTGCCCACAGCCCCACTTCGATCTCTTCCCCCAGCTCTTCCTCCCATTTTCCCTTCAGCTCATCCACCATGTTCTCCCCCTCGTCTCTCATTTCCCTGTATATATCTGACACCCTACCATCCCCCACCCATGTCCCTGAGATCACTCTATCCTGACTCTCCTGCGTCGGGAGCTGCGGGAACTCCCTCACCTGTTGCCTCGCAAAAGCCCTCAGTTACATGTATCGAAATTCATTCCCTTGGGGCAACCCATATTTTTCCGTCAGCGCTCCCAGACTCGCAAACGTCCCGTCCAAGAACAGATCCCTCAGTTGCACAATCCCTGCTCTCTGCCATGCTCCAAATCCCCCATCTATTCTCCCCGGGACAAACCTATGATTATTTCTTATTGGGGACCGCACCGAGGCTCCCGTCGCTCCCCTATGCCGTCTCCACTGCCCCCAAATTTTCAGTGTTGCTACCACCACTGGACTTGTGGTGTATTTCTTCGGGGAGAACGGCAGCGGTGCCGTCACCAGTGCTTGTAGACTGGTTCCTTTGCAGGGCGCCATCTCCAATCTCTTCCACGCCGCTCCCTCCCCTTCTCCCGTCCACTTACACACCATTGAAATATTGGCGGCCCAATAGTACTCACTTAAACTCGGTAGTGCCAGTCCCCCCCTCTCCCTGCTACGCTGCAAGAACCCCCTCCTCACTCTCGGGGTCTTCCCAGCCCACACAAAACTCATAACATTTTCTCGATCTTCTTGAAAAAAGCCTTCGTGACCATCACACCGGGAGGCACTGAAACACAAAAAGGAATCTCGGGAGGACTACCATTTTGACCACCTGCACCCTCTCCACCAGTAACAGGGGCACCATGTCCCATCTCTTAAAATCCTCCTCCATCTGTTCCACCAATCGTGTTAAATTAAGCCTATGTAAAGTTCCTCAACTCCTGGCTATCTAGATCCCCAAGTACCGGAAATCCCTTGTTACCCTCCTCAGCGGTAAATCCTCTATTCCCCTGCTCTGCTCCCCCGGATGTACCACAAACAACTCACTCTTCCCCATGTTCAATTTGTACCCCGAGAATTCCCCAAACTCCCCGAGTGTCTGCATTATCTCAGGCATCCCCTCCACCGGGTCCGCAACATACAACAGTAAATCATCTGCATACAATGATACCCGGTGTTCTTCTCCTCTCCTGAGTACTCCCCTCCACTTCCTGGAGCCCCTCAGTGCTATGGCCAGGGGCTCAATTACCAATGCAAACAGTAACGGAGACGGGGGACACCCCTGATTCGTCCCTCTATAAAGACGGAAGTAGTCAGACCTCTGCCTGTTCGTGATCACACTTGCCACCGGGGCCCTATATAGCAGCTGTACCCATCCAATGAACCCTTCACCGAAACCAAATCTCCTCAACACTTCCCACAGGTAGTCCCACTCGACCCTGTCAAATGCTTTCTCGGCATCCATCGCCACCACTATCTCCGCCTCCCCCTCTGGTGGGGGCATCATCATCACCCCTAGCAGCCTCCGTATGTTCGTGTTCAGCTGTCACCCCTTAACGAACCCAGTTTGATCCTCATGGACCACCCCCGGGACACAATCCTCTATCCTCGTCGCCATTACCTTGGCCAGGAGCTTAGCATCTACATTCAAAAGGGAAATGGGTCTGTAGGACCCACACTGCAGCGGGTCTTTATCCTTCTTCAAAAGTAACGATATTGTCGCCTTAGACATAGTCGGAGGCATCTTCCCCCTTTCCCTGGCCTCATTAAAGGTTCTCGTTAAAAGCGGGGCCAATAGGTCTATATATTTCCTCTAAAATTCCACCGGGAACCCATCCGGTCCCGGGGCCTTCCCCGCCTGCATGCTCCCAATCCCCTTTACCACCTCCTCCACATCAATCTGTGCTCCCAGTCCCGCCCTCTCCTGCTCCTCCACCTTCGGGAATTCCAGCTGATCCAGGAAATGCATCATTCCCTCCTTCCCTTCCGGGGGCTGAGCCTTATACAACCTCTCATAGAATGTCTTAAACACCCCATTCATCTCTCCGCTCCTCGTTCCATCTCTCCCTCCTCATCCCTCACCCCACCTATCTCCCTCGCCCGCTCCCCTCTTCCTCAACTGTTGGGCCAGTAACCGACTCGCCTTCTCTCCATACTCATACTGCACTCCCTGTGCCCTCCTCCACTGTGCCTCTGCCTTACCCGTGGTCAGCAGGTCAAATTCCACATGTAACCTTTGTCTTTCCCTGTACAGTCCCTCCTCCGGTGCCTCTGCATATTGCCTGTCCACCCTCAGAAGTTCTCTCAGCAATTGCTCCCTTTCTTTACTCTCTTGCTTCCCTTTATGTGCCCTTATGGATATCAGTTCCCGTCTAACCAACGCCTCCCAGACCACTCCCACCTGAACCTCTCCATTGTCATTAAGCTCCAAGTACCTTTCGATACACGCCCTCACCCTTAGACATATCCCCTCATCCGCCAACAGGCCCATATCCATTTTCCAGAGTGGGTGCTGTTCCTTTTCCTCTCCCACCTCCAGATCGACCCAGTGTGGAGCGTGGTCCGAGATGGCTATGGCCGTGTACTCCGTCCCTGTCACCTTCGGAATCAGTGCCCTACCCAGGATAAAAAAGTCTATCCGTGAATATACCTTGTGAACATGGGAGAAGAATGAGAACTCCTTACTCCTAGGTCTAATAAATCTCCCAAGGGTCTACTCCTCCCATCTGCTCCATGAAGTCCTTAAGCACCTTGGCCGCTGCCGGCCTCCGCCCGGTCCTGGACCTCAACCGGTCCAGCCCTGGATCAAGCACCGTATTGAAATCTCCCCCCATTACCAACTTTCCCGCCTCCAGGTCCGGGATACGCCCCAACATACGCCTCATGAAGTTTGCATCACCCCAGTTCGGGGCGTACACGTTCACCAGAACCACCGCCTCCCCTTGCAGTCAGCCACTCACCATCACGTATCTACCCCCACTGTCCGCCACTATGGTCTTTGCCTCAAACAGTACCCGTTTCCCCACTAAAATAGCCACCCCCCTATTCTTCGCATCCAAACCCGAATGAAACACCTGTCCCACCCATCCTTTACGTAGTCTGACCTGATCTGTCAATTTCAGGTGCGTCTCCTGCAACCTAACCACATCTGCCTTTAATTTCTTTAGTTGTGCGAGTACCCACGCCCTCTTAATCGGCCCATTCAGCCCTCTCACGTTCCACGTGATCAACCGGGTTGGGGGGCTCTTTACCCCCCCCTTTGTCGACTAGCCATCCCCTTTTTTTACCCCAGCTCCTCACCCGGTTCCCACGTACCCGTATATCCCACCGACGGTGCCCTCCCGCCTCGACCACCCCACCCCATAACAGCTCCCCCTTCCCCTTAGCAGCAGCAACCCAGTTAGCTCCCCCCCCCCCTCCGCTAGATCCCCCTCTAGCGTAATTACACCCCCCATGTTGCTCCCAGAAGTCAGCGAACTCTGGCTGACCTCTGCTTCCCCGTTTGCCCTCGGCCTCTCACTGTGCGAGGCCCCCACCTTCCTGCGTCCCTGTTCCCGCCATAATTACCATAGCGCGGGAACGAGTCCCACGTTTCCCACTCAGCCCCGCTTCCTACCAACCGGCGCCCACAGTTCCTCATACCCCCCCCCCCCCCCAAACGAGGGGAAGAGAGAAAATTTACAGGATTAAAGAGTTAACAATTAAGAAATCATCCCCCCCCACCCTCCTCGTCCCACATAGTCACCCCACCACTTTGTCCCAGAATCTCTTTCTATCACCAGACTATTCCAGCTTCTCGTCCACTATGAATGTCCACGCCTCTTCTGCCGTCTCAAAGTAGTGGTGCTTCCCTTGGTATGTGACCCACAGTCTCGCCGGTTGCAGCATTACAAATTTCACCTTTTTGTGAAGCACCGCCTTAGCCCGATTGAAACTTGCCCTCCTTCTCGCCACCTCCGCACTCCAATCCTGGTATACGCCGATCACCGCGTTCTCCCACCTGCAGCTCCGAGTTTTCTTCACCCATCTTAGGACCATCTCTCTGTCATTATAGCGGTGAAACCTCACCACTATGGCTCGAGGTATTTCTCCTGCCCTTGGTCTTCGCGCCATAACTCGATAAGCTCCCTCCACCTCTAACGGGCCCGTCGGGGCCTCCGATCCCATTAGCGAGTGAAGCATCGTGCTCACATATGCCCCGACGTCCGCCCCCTCTGCGCCCTCGGGAAGACCCAAGACTCTTAGGTTCTTCCTCCTCGAATTATTCTTCAGGGCTTCCAACCTCTCCACACACCTTGTGCTGCGCCTCGTGCGTCTCTGTCCTCACCACCAGGCCCTGAATTTCATCTTCATTTTCAGCAGCCTTTGCCTTCACGACCCGACGCTCCAGCTCCTGGGTCCTCTGCGCCTCCTTTAGCCCTTCAATCGCCTGTAGCATCGGGGCCAACACCTCCTTCTTCAGCTCTTCCACACAGCGCCGCAGGAACTCTTGTTGCTCCGGGCCCCATATCGAACGGCCACCTTCCGACGCCATCTTGCTTCGAGCTTCCCTTCCTTGCCGCTGCTCCGAAGGATCCACTGCAATCCTGCCGCTATCCTCTCCTTTTTCCATCAATATCCGGGGGGATTCCCTTCTATTTCACCGCACAGTGATTTTGGCCGTTTAAAATTGCCGTTGGGGCTCTTATCAAGAGCCCAAAAGTCCATTCCAACGGGAGCTGCCGAAACGTGCGACTTAGCTGGTCATCGCCGCACCCGGAAGTCCGCAGATAGGGTATTTAATGGGAACATTGCTAAGGGATTCCCATTGTAAATGTTTAGAAGCTTCAATTTTACCCATGGACTTATGCATCATGCCAGCAGAGGCTGGACATTATCTGCATTGGCTCATTAATCTCCCAATTGAACCCAGTAGGTGGTAATGAGATGTCAAAGGGCAAGAAGTGGTAGCCTGGGATGTGCAATTGTTGATACTTGGGAGGGAGTTTCTAAAGGCTTTGGGAGAACGGGTGGAAAGCACAGGCCAGGAAATGCGAAGGTTTCCTTGTGGGGCCCAAAAGTGCACTCCTGCTACTCCTCCCCTACTTGAAATTCTATTTTTAAATTATCATTTTGGGTTCCTCGTATTGCCAGGTTGGCCTCTGGGAACACAATAATGGTTCCCCTCTGCAGGTCTCTGGTGTAATTGACCAGATCACCCACCGGGTCTGCTCAAACCCCCCGTGCACCCGAGGTATTGCTGAGATCCGCCTGGACGGCATCTAGTTCCTCGGGTCTGCCTGTCCTCCGACCATCCGCCACTTCGGCAGTTCCTACCTCCACCTGCTGTACCGGAGCAACTGTGTGGTGAGCACCAGATAGCATCCCAGGAGCCTCTCCATTAAAGTGCCCGACTGAGTTGAGTGTCTCTGAGATGGTGGAGGGTGTGGGAGACAGCTGTGACGTCAAATTACTGTCATCCTCCGTCCCGATATCCGGGGTCTCCTGAGTCTCGGGCGGAGGCTGGTGTCAGAGCTGCTCTCCCCGTCACTGCTCGGCTCATGAGGGTGGTATGGCGGGGAGGTGAGGTTGACACGCGTGGGATCACGCGTCAGGGGGATCCGCAACTAAACGGGGTCTCACTTCCTCACCCGCAGCCGAGCTCCACCTTGGCAATTTCCTGTTCCTCCAGGCTGCCAACTGCGTCCAGGGCCCTCTGCTCAACCACAGCGAGGGGCCGCAAGACCGGGTTCCCGGCCCATCTTTTCCCGCTCCCGGCAATTGTGCATGACCTTTTCCTGGCTGGGGGAGGAACATAAAACAACAGTGTTTGACTCATGCAGCCCAGGGGGTGGCCAGCTGGTGGCCTCAGTGACCAGGGCAGCCAGCCTTTGCGGCCATTATGGGTACTGGCATGTGGGGCAGTGTGGGGGTTTGGCCTCCTTCCGGGTTGGGGGGTTAGGGTATGTGGGATGACGATTAGTCCCAGTGCTGCCTAGTCACCCTGGACGCCCTGATGAGGTTGTGCAGTTCTTTTCTTCACTGCTGGCTGATCCGGACTACGTTGCTCAAGGCTCTGACCACCTCTGCCACCTGCGCCCAGACAAATGAACGGTGGTGGCTGGCTGCCTCCTTCCCGGGCTGGGATATAGGATCATCCTCCTCTCCTCCATGGCGTCCAGGAGGGTCTCCAGCTCAGTGACCGTGAAGCATGCCATCTTGTTGGCTGGGTTGGTGTGTGTGGGGAGCGAAGTGTATATATGCGGCTGCAGCTTGTCAGCCTCCTGAGTTTTGCTGTCGTAAAAGTCCATTGTGTTGGCGTCAACACCTACGGCTGAATTCTCCGATCCCCGACGCTGAAATCGTGTTCGGCGATGGGGCGGAGAATCACTGATGATGACAAAATTGGGGGTGTCACCGCTGATGTGTTATGTACCCTGGGATAACACAGGCTGCAACTCGATGCAGTTTGACCAAAACATACTCCAATGTAATTTATTGAACCCTCAGCACAGTTCTCTGAGTTCGACTCTCCTGCTAATCTTGCTATAGTAACTCAGTCTAACTAACCAGTCTGCTCTAAGCCACGTGGTGGATATGATGCTTCTAATCTGCCCCTGTCCTCTCTAAGTGTCACCTGTGGAAAGAGACAGAGCATGTGTGCCCTGTCCTTGTATACGGGTTGCCCCCATGTGGTAGTGTCACCTCTGGGTGTCTTGACTGCCCATTGGTCGTGTCCTATTCTATGTGTTCATTAGCTGTATGTCTGTATGTCATGACCTCTCCGGTGCTCCCTCTAGTATTTACTTAGTTGTTGTGTATTTACATACCCCTTGTGTATATACAGTGATGCATATCACTACATCCCCCCCCTTTTTTCGTGTTACATATTTTCTGTACTTGGTTAAAGAAAATTGAACAAAATAGGTAGATAAGTGATGACATGTATAAGTCATGATGACAGTGATGATTATACAATATCAAATAATATTTGAGTCCAAAGTTCATGAATTTATATGGTCGAGTGGCTGTCTTGTGCTGTTATGGAAGTTTTGATGTTGACGTCGTCATTCCCTTGTGAACGGCGTCAGCGTCCCTGTGCTTAAGGAACCAAGAAGTCATCAGGAGGTGTTCAAATGGTCAAATCACTTCGTTGTCTGATTTGGACTCTTTTTTTCGATGCTTGTGGTAACGATTCTTGATGTCATCTTTCCTGTCTGACCTGGAGTGGTGTCTCTGTTTGCGGTATTGATGCCGGATGTCAGCTGCCTTGAAAGCGGGTCTGCTTGTTTGTAGTGTAGCAAACGTGAATTTGTAGGATGCATTATAATGCCATGGTATGTCTGCACACTTACCATGGTCTTGAGCTGTGCTGTCACAGTGTCCTGCGTTAGCAGAGTTGTACCATGTCGTACCAGTCGTTGTTCCAGTGTTGTTGTTTTTGTCACGCTTGTTGTTGACTTTGGTGCCTTCTGGTACGCTTGTTGTTGTTGTCGGTGTTATTTTTGTAGGTTTTGTTGTTGTGCTTGTTGCGCTCAATGACCATTCTGAGTGGAGAATTCAAGTCCTTCACAAAGTTACTTGTGTCCGTGTCCTTTGTGGCATCTGCTGTTTCATTGAGCGTACCGTCTCTGATTCCTCGACGCTCCCCATCTGGAGTCATGTCCGGTTCACTGGAATCATCTTTGGCTTGTCGATGCTCCCCATCTGGAGCCCTTTCTGGTTCACCTGAATTACCTATGGTTTCTTGATGCTCCCCATCTGGAGTCATTTCAGATTCTTATGGAGAGGCTCGAGTAGACGGGGTTTGAATTAACGTGGTGTCACTGGAGTCACTAGCAGCCTCACTTTAATTGTCGGGTGCCTCTGTACAGACTAGCTGAGATCTGTCCGTCTCGCTGAGATGTCGCACATCTTGTATGGGAATTGTGAAGCCTTTGTTACTTGTCGCACATACAGTGGGTAGACCTTCAGTGTCTTCTTGTCTGTTAGATGAGGGGTAGAGGGTCAGAGTCTCCTGGTGGCTCAAATAATCTGGGTAGACTGTCATAGTCTTTTTGTTGTTCACGTGTGCGTGATAGTCTGTCATAGTCGTCTTGCTGTGCACTTGAGCGTGGCAGACTTGCATCGTCTGCTGCTGGTTGCTCAGATAAGGTTGCTAGACCCTCATGGTCTTGTTCATGCAAGGACTGCGCTCTGGAATCTTGTGTTGCTTCCATCGTGGAGTCTGTCAATGAGCTCGCTGTGGAGGCTTGTATTGCTCGCTCTCTGTGTGGAGTCTTGCAGTGGTCTCACTGTGGAGTCGATCTGTGCGCTCTCAACGGAGTCGTGCTGTGGTCTCGCTGTGGAGTCTGTCATCGCTTTCTGTGCGGAGTCGGGGACTCTTCGTGGTGCGTGGACCACTCTCTGTGTGGAGTCAGGGACTCTTCATGGTGCATGTACGCTCTCTGCTGCGGCCTGATGCCAAGAGACAGAATCCTGTACTCATGGGTCGGGATGTCGTTTATGCTGGGCTGAGGATCCTCAAAACCGAAAAACTTGTCCATGACTGTGTCAGATTCTTCAATGTACAACACATCTCGTAGCGGTTCGGATTTGATACTGAGATCGCTGTTGTAAACCACTGTGTATTGTATTGTATTGTTGTATTGTTACATGCCAGGGTTTGTCCCTGCTGGCTCCGCCTGTGGCTCCTCCCCTCGGGCTCATGTATAAAGGTGGCCAACCTCCAGCCCTGCCCTCATTCTGGGACCGGCTGCCAGCAGGTGTCTTTAAGCTGATTAAAGCCACAGTTTTTCTCCCGACTCCTCATCTGTCGTCAATTGATAGTACATCAATTTAATCAGCATAAAATTTTCAGATGGATCCATCGCTAAAATCTGATCGTCTGGAGCTGGACCCCCAAGCAGCCGATGCCACTATTACGTTTGAACACTGGCTACGCTGCTTCGAATCGTACGTCGAGTCCTCCACGATCGCCATCGCTGAGACCCACCAGCTGCGAATCCTCAACTCCCGGGTGAGCCCGCAAGTATTCCTTATCATCAGGGACGCTGACTCGTACGAGGATGCGATAACGCTGTTGAAAGGACAGTATGTTAAGGGAGTCAACGAGGTGTATGCTAGGCATCTCCTTGTCACGAGGCGACAGCGCCCCGGAGAATCGCAAGCCGAATTTCTGCCTCCCGGAACCCTTGTTCATCCGATCGACCCGCCCACCTTCCGAAGATCGCCTCCATCACCCTCGACCAGTCTCTACCTCATCACCTCGCCAAATCCATGATGGCAGTCCGGATCAACGGTTACGAGACAACCTACCTGTTCGACTCCGGGAGCACAGAGTTTTATTCGCCCAGATACGGTACGGCGCTGCTCGCTCCCAATCTTGCCCGTGACCCAGAAAATCTCCCTGGCTTCCGAATCTCATTCCGTGGAAGTCCCTGGGTACTGAGTTGCAACCCTTACAATACGGGGCGTTGAGTTCAAAAGGTTCAAACTCGACGTCCTCCCGCAACTCTGCGCTGCCGTGCTACTAGGTCTTGACTTCCAGTGCCACCTCAAAAGTCTTATCCTGGAGTTCGATGGACCCCCTGCCCACCCCCCCCCCCCCCCTCACTGTATGTAGCCTCTCGACCCTTAAAGCTGCCCCACCCCCGCTCTTCGCTAACCTCACCCCGGACTGTAAGCCCGTCGCCACTAGGAGTAGATGATACAGTGCTCAGGACAAGGCCTTTATCAGGTCAGAGGTCCAGTGAATCCTACGGGAAGGGATCATAGAGGCCAGTACCAACCCCTGGAGAGCCCAAGTGGTGGTCGTCAAAACTGGGGAGAAGCACCGGATGGTCATCGACTACAGTCAGACCATAAACCGGTACACGCAGCTCGATGCGTACCCTCTTCCCCGCATATCTGACACGGTCAACCAGATTGCGCAGTACCGAGTCTTCTCCACCATCGACTTGAAATCCGCGTACCACCAGCTCCCTATCTGCCCGGAGGACCGCCAGTACACTGCCTTCGAGGCAGATGGCCGCCTCTACCACTTCCTCAGGGTCCCCTTCGGCGTCACCAATGGGGTCTCGGTCTTCCAACGGGAGATGTACCGAATGGTTGACCAGTATGGGCTGCGGGCCACGTTCCTGTACTTAGATAATGTCACCATCTGCGACCATGACCAGTAGGGCTATGACGCCAACCTCCAAAAATTCCTCCACACAGCCAAGCTCCTTAACCTCACGTACAATAAGGAGAAATGCGTTTTCCGCAAAACCCACCTAGCCATCCTTGGTGGCTACGTTGTGGAATACGGAGTCCTAGGGCCCGACGCAGACCTAGGGCTTGCGCCACCTCCTGGAACTCCCTCTCCCACACTGCCCCAGGGCCCTGAAGAGATGCCTGGGGTTCTTCTCCTACTATGCCCAGTGGGTCCCCAATTATGCGGACAAGGCCCGCCCACTCATTAAATCCACCCTTTTTCCCCTGATGGCTGAGGTCCGCCTGGCCTTCAACCGCATCAAAGCAGGTATTGCTAAAGCTGCGATGCACGCAGTAGACTAGTCCATCCTGTTCCAGGTGTAGAGCGATGCGTCCGACTTTGCCCTGGCTGCTACCCTCAACCAGGCGGGCAGGCCCGTGTTTTTTTTCTTCTCCCGTACCATCCTGGGCTCCGAAATTCGACACTCCTCCGTCGAAAAGGAAGCCCAAGCCATTGTGGAAGCTGTGCGACATTGGAGGCATTACCTGGTCGGCAGGCGATTCACTCTCCTCACTGACCAATGGTCGGTTACCTTCATGTTCAATAACACACAGCGGGGCAAGATCAAGAATGACAAGATCCTAAGGTGGAGGATCGAAATCTCCACCTATAATTATGATATCTTGTATCGACCTGAGAAGCCCAATGAGCCCCCAGATGCCCTATCCCGCGGTACATGCGCCAGCGCACAAGTAGAACGACTGTGGGCCCTCCACAATGACCTCTGTCACCCAGGGGTCACCCGGTTCTTCCACTTCATCAAGGCCCACAACCTGCCTTACTCCATCGAGGAGGTCACGACCATGACCAGGGACTGCCAGGAGGTCTGCGCGGAGTGCAAACCGCACTTCTATCCGCCAGACAGAGCACACCTGATAAAGGCCTCCCGCCCCTTCGAGTGCCTCAGCGTCGATTTCAAAGTGCCTCTCCCCTCCACTGACCTTAATGTATACTTCCTCAACATCATTGATGAGTACTCACGTTTCCCTTTCGCCATCCCATGCCCTGACATGACCTCTGCCACAGTCATCAAGGCCCTACACAGTCTCTTCACCTTGTTCGGTTCCCCCACTTATATCCATAGTGATCGGGGTTCCTCTTTCATGAGTGATGAGCTGCGTCACTTCCTGCTTAGCAAGGGCATCGCCTCAAGCAGGACTCCAGCTACAACCCCTTGGGTAACGGACAGGTGGAGAGGGTGAACACGACGGTCTGGGAAGCCGTCCTTCTTGCCCTACGGTCTATAAGTCTCCCTGTCTCCCGCTGGCAGGAGGTCCTTCCCAATGTGACCCCCATGAGAGGATGTTTGTTTTCTCCAGGAAATCCACCTCCGGGGTCTCGCTCCCGTCCTGGCTGATGGCCCCAGGGCCCGTCTTCCTCCGGAAGCATGCGAGGAGCCATAAGTCGGATCCACTGGTCGAAAAGGTCCTTCTCCATGCTAACCCCCAATATGCCTACGTGGCACACCATGACGGGCGGGAGGACGCAGTCTCCCTTCGGGATTTGGCACCCGCAGGTTCCCCAGTGACCATCACCACTACCCCCGACCCTACACTGTCTTCCCCCCCATTGCTACTCATCTACTACAAGATGCAGAAGACGACACGCTCTTGGACACGCAGGCCTCAACACCTCATCCGACACCAATATCCATTCCACAGCCGGGATTGAGACGGTCACAGCGGAAAGTCAAAGCCCCCGACAGATTCGATCTATAACTCAACCCGTCCACTTCATCCCCGCCGGACTCTTTTTTTAACAGGGGGCGAATATGGTAATCCACTATTGTATTGTACTGTTGTATTGTTACATGCCTGGGCTTGTCCCTGCTGGCTCCGCCTGTGGCTCCTCCCCTCGGGCTCATGTATAAAGGTGGCCAACCTCCAGCCCTGCCCTCATTCTTGGACCGGCTGCCAGCAGGTATTTTTAAGCAGATTAAAGCCACAGTTATTCTCCCGACTCCTCGTCTGTCGTCAATTGATGGTACGTCAGTTGCCACGTCCAATGATTAAATCATCGTCTGAGTCGTAGTCTTCAAGGACTAAATCATCTCTTAGGGCGGTGCTAACTGCTTGTTGCAGGGTTCTGTGGAGGTTAGTTTTAGCTACAGGTCGAAGTTCAGGCATTGTGCTGTCTTTCCAGGTGAAAGAATTGTATTTTGTGGCTTTGAAACTGTTTTTCACTATTTTTAGACATTTTCCCTTGAAGTGGGCGTGGTCCAGGGCCTCTGACATCATGACGCTTCTGACGTAGAGCGTAGGAATGGATTGCGCATGCGCGAATCGCTTTTCCTTTACTGTGCGCTCTTTGCGCAACTGCGCATGCACGGCTTCTCGAGCATGCGTAAAACATTGTTTTGCTGGTTTGCGTCTTCTAGGGAACTGCGCATGTGCGGCTCCTTGCGCAAGATGGCTGCCAATCAAAACTGCTGTTTGCCTCTGCTGCAAGCCTACCTTTGCCTCATAGTGAGTATAGGCTCCAGTTTTACCATTTTAAAAAAAAAATAAAAAAAAAATTTTTGTGTTCACCTCGCAGTAGTTTTCAAACTTGTCCAGGACGGTCTGGAAGTCTCTCTTGTCCTGCCCTTTGGAGTAGGAGTTGAAGATTTCTGTTGCACTTTCACCCGCAATGGTGAGTAGAAGATCTATCTTCTCCGAATTGGCCACGCCATCTAGGTCGGATGCTACCATGTAAATCTCAAATCTCTGCTTGAATGCACGCCAGTTGGCACTGAGATTGCTGTGGTACCTGAGCTGCTGAGGAACCAGAATCTCAAACATCTTGCCTGGGTGCTGTTGCTGGTAGTCACGGATCTTGCTGAGTTGAACTATATAGATTCAACAGGCACTACTGTGTTATGTACTCTGGGATAACACAGGCTGCAACTCGATGCAGCTTTGACCAAAAGATACTCCAGACGTTGAAGTAATTTCAATGTGATTTATTGAACCATTAGCACAGTTCTCTGAGTTCGACTCTCCTGCTAATCTTACTATAGTAACTCAGTCTAACTAACCAGTCTGCTCTAAGCCACGTGGTGGATGTGATGCTTCTGATCTGACCTTGTCCTTCTCTCTAAGTGTTGCCTGTAGAAAGAGAAAGAGCATGTGTGCCCTGTCCTTTTATATATGGGTTTTGTAATGCCCCCTTGTGGTAGTGTCACCTCTGGGTATCTTGACTGCTCATTGGTTGTGTCCTATTCTAAGTGTTCATTAGCTGTATGTCTGCATATCATGACATCTCTGGTGCTCCCTCTAGTGTTTACTTAGTTGTAGTGTATTTACATGAACCCCTTGTGTATATACAGTGATGCATATCACCACAGCCGCTTTCACGATATTCCGCCCCCTGAAAAGCAGCATTGTCTAAGAGTACGCCGCACGCCGTATCCACAGCCTCCGAACGTTGGCTGAGGCCCGCCCCTCGATGCTCCGTCCCCGACCGGCCGAGTTCCTGACGGCGTGGAACATGTGTGGTCTCACCCGTCGGGAACTCAGCGTGGCGGCTGAGGACTCAGTCCAGCGCCGCCACCAGTCGGGGGAGGGCCGATCTGTGGGCAGGGGGGGCACTATTTGGGGCTGAGGGCACTATGGAGGTGGGGGCGGGTCCGGGGCACGTGAGCTGACCGAAGGGTGAGTATATTTTTGCGGTCCGGGTCCGCGGGCTGCGTCCGCCATGAAGTTATCGTTTTCATGCGTGGGTACATATAACGGAAAATTAAGCCTCTAGTCTCAGAAACGGAGAATCCCGCTGTAGAGATCTCACTGGGACTTGAAGATGGTCTCACATGTCCTTTGGCATTTCAACGGCTCCAGAAGAGTATCAACTCAGACAGCATGAGAATACTCAGAGATCTTCCTGGAGTGGAAGCCATAGTGAATGATCAACTAGTCTGTGGATGTGGAAACACAATGGAAGAGGCCATAGCTGACCATGATTAGAAGTTAATATGACTGCTAGAGAGAACTTACCAGATGAAGCTGAACAAGAAACATTTGCAATTGAAGATTCCTGGAGTACAAAGACCATGTACTGATAGCAAAACGGTTTTGTCTACATCTGGACGGGTGGGATCTGTAGTCGCAACCAACAGATGTGAAAGCAATGATTTGTTGGATTTGTGAACTAATTATCCATGTTTGCCTAATTTTTCATCTGGGTGTGAACCATTGCAGAAGCTCAATGCTCAAAGCTCGATGCCAAAGTTTTATTAGGACCCAGAACAAGAAGCACAATTCACTAAAGTCAAACAATTCATGATGCCCACGCTATTGCTGATAAAGGACCTGTCTCAAGTGAGTCGTTCATGTCAGACAAAATGATCCTTCCCTCTCAATGGCCTCGTGTCCATTGTCTCGCAGGACCTCTATCTGATGAGGCAGGCCAGGTCACCTGGAGTTGACGTGTCCCCCCCCCCCAAGAGACCACCTTGGAGGAGGGCTCCGATGAGAACACCAGTGAGAAGTCACAGCTCTCACCCCCCACATTTCACCAGTGGAGAGATGCACACACCTTGGTGGGCAGCATTGGTGGACAGGCTTCTGGGGCACAATTGGGTGAGCACCACACAGTTGCTGATGTAATTGAGCTGGAGGCAGGAATATCCAAGGAAGACCGCAACATGATGTCTGCATCTTTGAGTGGTAGTGTCCAAGGCATTGCTCAGTCTGTGATGACCATGCCTGGGTGCGTGTTAGAGGCGGGATGCCTTTATAAAGTACCTGGACGAGTACTTTGCATGCCATAACGAAGCTATGGGTCAAATGCTGGCAAGTGGGATTAGGTGGGCAGGTCAGGGCCTTTCAAGCATCGGGGCCTCTCCTGCACTGTCATATTCTATGATCCTGCGACCATGGCTGAGGTCCTCTATATGTCCCAGTTGCTGGTGGACATTGCCGAGGCACTGCAGAGCGTGGCCCAGTCACAGAGGAGCATCACTGCAGGCGTCAACAGCATGACGTAGACAAAGGGGAGCCACCAGGTTTCGCAAAGCCAAATAACTCAGGCCTCTGGAGATCACCGCAGCTGCCATCCATCCCATGGGCACCATCAGAGAGGGAAGCGCTGGAGTCCAAACCGGAGCTTTCCACAAAGGAGATGATTGTAGTCTTCAGTACCACTGAATCCCCTTCCTCCTGATACCGACACATAGAACATAGAACATAGAACATAGAACAATACAGCGCAGTACAGGCCCTTCGGCCCACGATGTTGCACCAAAACAAAAGCCATCTAACCTACACTATGCCATTATCATCCATATGTTTATCCAATAAACTTTTAAATGCCCTCAATGTTGGCGAGTTCACTACTGTAGCAGGTAGGGCATTCCACGGCCTCACTACTCTTTGCGTAAAGAACCTACCTCTGACCTCTGTCCTATATCTATTACCCCTCAGTTTAAAGTTATGTCCCCTCGTGCCAGCCATATCCATCCGCGGGAGAAGCGCAGTGGGCAGAACAGGGTGTCACGGCGACACCAGTGACTAGTAAGTCGGCTACCGCCGCCGCCCCTCGCCCCCCTCACACACACACACCAGGCTCCATGCCCTCCAGAAGACGGTCCGCTAAGGAGATCAAAGGCCCCAGGGCATGGAAAGCAGCAGGCTGCCTCCACCTCTGATGTGCAGCCTGGGAACATGCCTAGACGACGTAGTAGACCACGAAAGATAATCTTCACAGGGGGCCTCCCTGACCAACCCTCTTTCCCCCCCCCCCCCCCCCCCTCCCCCCCCATCTGTGGCCACAATGGTCCAAGATCAAGTGCCCCCAATGCAGACAGTGTTCATAGGACGGGTGTGAGCCCACTGAAAGCATAAAGACACGAGTCAAACTTTGGCATAAACTGAGGAGCAGCAAGTTATCATTGATCGCCTGCCGTGTATGTCATGCATCCTGTTGAGATCCTGGAAAGTTTCGTATTCGGCGCTTGGAAGGATCCCGTGGCGTTTAAGTTCAGGGTGACCGTCACCTTGATGGCTACCAGGAGCGGGTGCCCTCCCCTAAATCCCCGCAGTGCCAGGTGTGCCATGGTCTGGCAGATATGTCGTACTGTCAGTTGCTCAGCTGGAGTCTTCGATGGCATGCCCGCTCCGGCAGGTCCTCAAATGTCAGGCGCTGCCGGTACCCACAAGGCTGAATGCATTGCCTCCTTCCCACCTTCTCCTCAGCCTGTTGGGTGGCCAGCTCTTCATCCTCATCGGCTGGCTCCTGTTCCTGTGGGGCAGGTTGCAAGGTCCTCCCAGAACAGCTCCTGCTTGTACAGCCTCCATGCATCCCACAGGATGAAGGCAACCGTTCCTGGTTGGACCCCAAAGTCCATTGTCTGCAGGGGGTGAAAGGCAGACCTGTTTATATGGTGTGTGCCCAACCAGGTTCAACAGGCACCCATGCCATCGCATGGCTGTTCCACCTGGCACCCATCGCTGCCAGCAGGGGTATTGGTGGCTGGTGTTACCCATGCCAGCAGTACGTTCCGTGGCCCCTGTCCGGCACCCTCTTGTAGGGGCTACTGTGGGCATCCCCCTTGGGTGAGCTGCGCAATGCCCCGCCGATTGGTGGCACCCGGTTGTGGGAGAACTGGGGTGTTGGGGTGGAATGCAGGGGTGGTTTGGTGGGGGCACCCACATGGTTGAAGTCACTCTGCACTACCATGGGACACAGTGGACGGCCAGTGGGGCGCGCAACAGGATGGTTGCCTCGCAGGCCGCGGCAATGGCGGTGCTTGCCTGGACACCCCAGGGCGGGGGTGGGGGGGGGGGCTTCACCCTGACCCTATGGCCCATAACCTGATCACCTCCTGCTACTCCCCCTTGGCCGTGGCAGACGCCCACTCTCTCTCTTCCCCCCCCCCCCCCCCCCCCTCCCTCGGGCAGCCCACGGTCCCGACTCTGGGAACATGTCCTACCTCTTCTCTGTCTCCTTCAGCCATGGTGCCTGTTTCCTGATTGTTAAAACCAAGGTGAATCTCACCATTCCCCCTGGCATACGTGGAGCATCGCGAAGGTCTCGGAGAATACCGGGCTGGGCCTGTTATTGATATGCAAATGGCGTTTACTGTATGTGCGGAGCAGAATGCATTGAAGCTCCTTTCATAGGATCATAGAATCTCTGCAGTGCGAAGGAGGCCACTTGGCCCATTGGGTCTGCACCAACCCTCTGAAAGAGCACCCTACCCCCACCCTATCCCCCTAACCTCACCTAACCTGTACATCCCTGGACACTAACGGGCTATTTTATCATGGCCTCACCTGCACACCTTTGGACTGTGGGGGAAACTGGAGCACCCGGGGGAAACCTGCAAAGACACTGAGAGGAAGTGCAAACTCCACACAGTCACCCCTGGTCAGAATTGAACCCGGGTCCCCTCTTTCCAAGAGCCGGTGCAGACTCAAAGGGCCGAATGGCCTCCTTCTGCACTGTAAATTCAATGATAATCTATGATTAATCTAGGACAAAGATTCGGCACAACATCGTGGGCCGAAGGGCCTGTTCTGTGCTGTATTTTCTATGTTCTATGTTGTTCTATGAACCAGAGCATGGCATGTCGTTGGGCGCTTGGCGCCAACCACTATTTTCGGCTCCCGTATAATTTTCCACCCAATCGCGCTTCACGATTTTGGCGTCGCTGGATGGAAATTTCAGCTTTGAGGGGAACATTAGGGAGGCCGTGCTCCAGTGCCCTCTCCTGATCCACACACTTACCCTTTTCAGAAGAGGATCAACAGTGCTGAAGCCGAGCTCTTTAGTGTTTGATGGCTGGCTGCTGTCTCTATGGTGCTGAAGCTTCTAAAGTTCAGGCACAGTATTCAGGCGTCAAAGCTTCCTAAGGTGCTATGCATTAATCATCCTCTGAGGCTTGGCACGTGTACCCTGGAGTAGGCACTTGAGAGACACGGAGTGTGAACTGCTTTTGCAACTAACGAGGCTAATTTGTCATTTGCAATAACCTTCGGCTGTGCAGCCAGACTGGTCACAGTCGAAGGGAGTGAAATTGAATTTCAGTATTGAACCACAGCAAGACTCTGTCCCGGAAGTGTTTAGTCGGACAGACGGGCATGTGCTCCTGCCACGGGCCTGCAGCCCTTGAACTGAATGCCAGAAAATGGAAATAGCTACTCGCCCTCCTCGCTTCCCCTCGGTTGTCATTGCGTCAGCTTCACTTTAAAAAAATAAGAGTACTAAATGGCACCCGTGTGATTTCTCGCTGGTGAGATGGTTAATTCCTCGCAGGCTGCAGCGTTCGACTTCACTCTCACTAATGAGATTGAAATGAATGCAAATAAGGGTTAATAATATGGTCCCCATTTTTGGGTGTGATCTGTAAATTGCCATTGGGAGCAGGCAGGGTGAATTGCGAAGTGGTTTATGCCCGGCGCGAATCTCGATTTTTGCCCTTTCCCGCTATTTACATGGCACGTCCAGCTCCAACGAGGTAGTTGAATCATGCCCTAGATCAGCATATTCAAATGATCCATTAGACTCATTTAAATATACATTCCACGGGTTCATCCGGCACCAGGGACTCGGCGGCTGCAGCTGCGAGACCTCGCCAGGGAACTGTTTAGTACTGGTCCACAGAAATTTGGACCAGCTTTAATGGCACCTGCGGGGTCACCCAGGCCATTGGAGATCCCCGGGTGATTGTGGACAGGGCAGGGCGGTACCCTGGCTCTCTCTCTGGCATCTTGGCACTGCCAGCCTAGCACCCTAGCAGTTGGCACTGCCAGGGATTGGACATGGGGGGCCTTATCAGGTAGTGGGAGGATTCTCGGAGGTCCTTCCCTAGGTTCAAGGTTGTGGGGGGGGGGGGGTTAAAAACAGATTGTGCGGGTCAGAGAGACGGAGGGGGGTCTTCAGCTCGCCAGCGGGAAATCCCCCCAGGTGAGGCCTCAGCGGAGAGAATCTCCGCAAAGTCAAAAAAATAAACCGTGCTGTTGAATAAATGTGCCATTCAGCGGACTTCAACTCAAGCCCACTGAATCATGTCCTAGGTATCATTGGTTGAATCGGTCGGCTCTTAATATTGTTAGAACTAATTTCTCAACCCTGATTGCTCTTATGCCCTTAAAGCGAGAAAAATGTTTTAGAATTTTAATTTTACTGATAAAACAGCATTTTATCCATAGCTAAAAAGAAAACTGTATGTTATCCAAACATATTCAAAAAATACAAAAACATAAATAATTTGGGGAACATTCTCCTCAACTCAGTTTTACAGTCTGTACAAGTTTTTATCCATTTTCACCACTCCTCTCCTTCTCTTTCCCCCCCCTCCCCCACTTGATGAACAGCTCCTCAAACATGGCCCCAAAAATCCCCACCGTGCCTCAAAGTCATCTGCTGACCCCCTCAATAAAAACTTAATCTTCTCCAACCGGAGGAAGTCATACAGGTCCCCTAGCCAGGCCGCCACGCCCGGTGGCGTTGTCGACCACCATTCCAGCTAAATTCTTCACCAGGCAACCAGAGAGGTCAAGGCCACAACATTGGCTTTCCTCCCCTCCATCAGCTCCAGCAATTTCGATACCCCAAAAATTGCCACCACACGGTCTGGCCCGGCCTCTGCCCCCACGATCTTTGCGAGCGTCCCGAACACTCCCTCCAGTATCTCTCCAACTTCTCACACCCCACAACAGATGTGCGTGGTTTGCTGGTCCTCGCCCACACTTCTCACACGCGTCTATCACCCCATGAAAGAACTCATTCACCCTCGCCTTAGTCATGTGTACCCTGTGAACCACCTTACATTGTATCAATCTCATCCTCGCACATGAAATCGAATGCACCCTGCGCAGTGCTTCACTCCACGCTTCCCAACCTATCTCTCGCTCCGAACTCCTCCTCCCATTTCTCCTTGATCTTCACCACTCCTGTTTCCCCCTGCTCCCCCAGCCACCCACATAAGTCCCCAATCCTACTTTCCCCTTCCACGTTCTAATAGGGCATACTTTGGCAGCCTGGGAAACCCTTTTTACACCTTCCGTGCAAAGTCCCTCACTTGTAAATATCTACCTAAATTCACTTCCCTTCGGGAGCTCTACCCTCTCCTGCAGTTCTTCCAGACTTGCAAAACTCTCCTCCACATAGAAATCCCTCGTCGCCACCAACCCCACCTCTCTCCATCTCCTGTACATACCAGAACCCGTGGTACTCACACAACGGTGTTAACACCGACATCCCCTCCATCCTAAAGCATCTCCTCAGCTAATCTCCCCACATCCTAATCGTGGGCTGTACAACTGGGCTCTCCATATATCTCCTCGATACCAGCGGTAGCACTGCCGTCACCATGGCTCGTAGGCTAGATCCCCCGTAAGACTCTTTCTCCATCCTAATCCATTCCGACCCCTCTCCTTCCCATCGCCTCATTTCCTCCACACTCGCTGCCCAATAGTGGTGTCGCAGATTCGGTAACGCCAGCTCCCTTTTCTGCTCTGTCTCTGTAGCAGAGTTCTCCGTAGCAGAGTTCTCCTTACCTTTGGCACCAAATCCGAAATAACTACGTCCAGCTTCCGGAAAAATGCCACAGGAATAAAAATCGGGAGTGTCTGGAATACAAATAGGAACCTTGTCAGGACGTTCATTTTCACCACTTGGACTCCCCCCACCAGCCTCGGGTACAAAGTATCCCACCTCCTAAAGTCCTCCTTTATCCCGATATACCTGATAGACCTCCTTTATACCTGACAAACTTGTGGAGCCTTACAATCACTGCTAAGGTTTTCCAGCATTTTCTCTTTCGTTTCAGATTCCAGCATCCGCAGTAATTTGCTTTTGTCCTCCTTTATCCCCCTCCATCAACTTTGTTAAGTTCTATTTGTGCATCGTTGCCCACTCCCCCGTCTCCTGGATCCCTAGATAAATGGCAACACTCCTAAATTATCTCTGCAACTCGCCTCATTCACCGGAAACACCTCGCGTTTGAGCACGTTCAACTTATGACTGGGGTGGCACAGTGGTTAGCGCTGCTGCCTCACAGCTCCAGGGACCCAGGTTCAATTCTGACCTCGGGTGACTGTCTGTGTGGAGTTTGCACTTTTCCTCGTGTCTGCGTGGGTTTCTTCCGGGTGCTCCGGTTTCCTCCCACAGTCCAAAGATGTGCAGGTTAGGTGGATTGGCCATGCTAAATTGCCCTTAATGTTCAAAAACAAAGTTACGTGGGGATACATGGATAGAATGGAGGTGTGGGCTTAAGTAGGGTGCTCTTTCCAAGGGCCAGTACAGACTCGATGGGCCAAATGGCCTCCTTCTGCACTGTAAATTTGATGCTTTATTCTATGATAACCCGAGAAGGCCCCGAACCTCCCTAATAAGCCCATAATTCTCCCCATACTCTCCAGCACGTCTGACACATATAACAGTAGGTCACCCGCATACAGCACCACCTGGTGCTCCCTACTCCCCCTCCTAATCCCCTGCCACTCTGCTGTCCCCCAAAGGGCCATTGCCAAGGGCTCTATTGCTAGTACAAACAGCAGCGGCGACAGCGCACACCCCTGCCTCATTCCCCTATGCAACCCAAAATTCCGTGAGCTCAACTCATTGGTCCGAACGCTTGCCACCGGAGCCATGGGCAGCAGACACACCCATGCCTCAAGGTTCGACCCAAACCCAGGACCTCAAACAGGTACCGCCACTCTACCCGATCAAGTGCCTTCTCAGCATCCATAGCCCGTTTGATCCTCTGCAACCAACCCCAGAACGCATTCTTTTATCCTCCTCACCACTAACTTAGCCAACACTTTCAACAGCGATTTTGGGCCTGTATGACCCACACTCTACCGAGTCCTTCCCTTTCTTTGGTATTAGCGTAATCGTCACCCGTGTCATTGTCTCCGGCAGCTCCCCCTTCTCCCACGCCTTGCTAAACTCCCCCAGCAGGTGTGGTCCCAGCTCCGCCGCAAACTTCTTGTAAAATTCTGTCAGGTAACCTTCCAGCCCCGGGGCCTTCCCCGAATTACCCTCTTATGCGATCCATCACCTCTCTCAGCCCTAAAGGCTCCTCTAGAGCCTGCCTCCTCTCCTCTTCCAGCCGTGGGAACTCCAGCCCATCCAAAAATCGCCCCTATTCCCTTCCTCACCCCCCAGATCTGCCCTGTACAATTCCTCATAATACTCCATAAACACATCATTTATCCTCCCTGGCTCCGACGTACCTCCCCTCTCCGTCTGTACTCTCAGGATTTCTCTGGACATGGCCTGCCTGCATAGCTGGTGGGCTAGCATGTGGCTCGCCTTCTCTCCATATTCATACTACACCCCCCTCGCTCTCGTAGCTGCCCCATTGCCTTCCCCATCATCAATCTATCAAACTGCCCCTGGAACTTCTTTCTCTTTGCCAATTCCTCGGTGGGGGCCCTCGAATACTCCCTATCCACCTCGACTATCTTGTCCAATAATCCTTCGTACTCCTCTCTCATTTTCGTATCTCCGTGGACCTTGAATGAGATAATCTCCCCCGAACCACCACCTTCAATGCCTCCCAGAATGTGACTGCCGATACCTCCTCATTTTGGTTCAACTTCACGTACTCCTTAATCATTGACCGCACCTTTATTGCAGAACCCCCTTCCGCTAACGGCCCCGAATCTAACCTCCATCCTGGCATCTTCTCCCGCCCTGGGCTACGTCGAACCTCCAACTAGTGCGGCGTGCGGTCTGAGATTACAATTCCTGCGTACTCTATTCCCCCCCCCCCCCCCCCCCACCGCCACTTCACGGCTTACCACAAAAAATCAATTCTGGAGTATACCTTATACACGTATGAGAAGGAGGAGTACTCTCGCCCTCCCCGGGTTCTAAATCTCCAGGTGTCCACCAGACCCATCCATTCCATAAACCCTTCAAGCTCTTTGGCCATTTGCAGCCTTCCCATTGACCTGGTGCTCGACCTGTCCACCCTTGGCTCCAGCACACAATTAAAGTCCCCTCCCATAATCAACTGATGCGTGATCAAATTCGGAATCTTTCCCAGCAACCCCCTCACAAACCTCACGTTGTCCCAATTCAGTCTGTATACATTCACAAACACCACTGACGTCCCCTTGAACACCCCGCTCATCATCACGTATCTCCCACCCATGTCACGCACTTACAAACCCCGAGTGAAATGCCTGACCCACTCATCCCTTTCTCAACCTAACCGACCCATCACCCGGAGGGGCGTCGCCTGCAGAAAGACCACCCCTCTCACCTACAGTTTCACTGGGCACAGATGCCCAAACCTGATCTGCCGACGATAGAGAGCCGTCTTGGCCTTGTTACACCCAACACTTTTTGCCAGCTCAGCTACAATGTCCAGGTGTATTCGGACCTTGTTCCCCTCCCATTCATAGTTCCGTTTCTCCCTGGCCCACTGCAGGATCTTTTCCTTCTCCACATACTTGTGGAGCTTTACAATCACGGCCCGCGGCAGCTCCCCCGCTCTTGGCTTCTGCCTTAAATACCTGTGCGCTCTATCTAACTCTCGGGCCTTGTCCAACGCCCTCTCCGCCACCAGCCCCGCCAGCATCCTCGAGAAGTATCTCGTAGCACTCGTGCCTTCCACACCTTCAGACAGGCTGACGATATGCAGGTTCTGCCTTCTAGATCTGTTTTCCTGCTCCTCCACCTTTGTTCTTAACGACTTGTAAAGGACCCCAGGAGCCCCATCTCCACCTCCAATGCCACCACCCGATCACTGTAGGCAGATATCACCCTCTCCATCTCCCGATCTGCGACCCCTGCCCCTCCAGGCACTTCTCGACTCTCTCCATCGAGCCTTTCAGGGGTACAACCGCTCCTTCGATGGCCTTCGATCGATCCTCCTGCATTTCCTTTCTATGTTGGCGGAACTCTTCTTTGATAATCGGCATCAGCTGCTCCATCTGGGGTTTTCCAACATGTGGCGACCCTTCCCCCTCCGCCATCTTTCCAATTGTTGCTGCACCACAGATCTCTTCCAATGCCTTGGCCAGGTCTTTCACCTGCCAGGTCTGATGACCAGCAGACATGCCACTCCCGGGGGGAACTTCTCCACACACCTTCAACTGCACATTCCCGTCAAAATTCTCCCATTTTCAGGTAAAAAGAGCTCAAATCCACACCTTCGAGCTGGAGCTGTCCTGTGTGCAACCACTCACTCCATGGCTGCCACTGGAAGTCCATTTTATCCATAGCTGATGGGGAAGTGTTGACACGCCATGTGATGCATAGCTCCTGAATGCTATGGGCGAGATCGTCTGGCTGTTCATGCCAGCGGGATGTTTTGGTGCTGCTGGCGGCGCACCACTGCTGCAGGTTTCCCAGTTGCATGGGTTGGATTCAATGGGAAATCCCATTGACAGCAGCAGGACCATAAAATCCCATCGCCGGCCAAGGGTGGACCCCCGCCTCCGACAAACACTCCTCAGGGAGGCCAGAGAATCTTGCCCAATACGAATTATGTATTGTATTACAGTGATTGTTTCAAACTCAGTTCGGCTGCACAAAGATAAAATTATTGTACTGAGTAATTTGTCAGACAGGAATAGTACAGTGGTAAACTCCACTTATATGTTGGAACTGTTTTCTTATGCCATATGTCTGATCAGTCAAATGAACAGAGTGAACCTTCTCCTATGGAATTTCTCAGGCATGAATGTCCCATTCTCTTTTAACAGGGTGAAGACAATGAACCCACAGTATCCCACTGTATGAGAAATGGATCTTTCTGAAGCTGCTGCTCCTTCAAATACAAAGCATGTTTTGTGTTGCCTTTTATAATTAAAGCAGTCTTGAAAAGCAGCTGTGGCAGTTGGCTTGTTCTCATAGCCCTGTTAAATATTCCAGAAAAAAGAGCTGATGCACAAGAACAAGAGTTCATTTTAGGTGCCCCATGCTTCACATAATTGTTTTTGTAGACTGCTTATGCATTTGCCTTTTGTAAATTTGTTAAACATTTTATTGGTGCAAAGATTTTGTCATGTATTTGACATAATTTAATAGTGATATGTATTTCTGAAGTTTTTTGAGTTTGTGTTTGCTAACTCTGAACTGCTGGAAATAGTCTGACTCTACATACTGCGGTTTAGGAGCATTAAAAAGGAAAACGTTTGCTCTTGGATAAACCAGTGTGACTTAAAGGTTATCTGCATTACTGAATAAAACTGCATTGTTTGTCGGTCCTTACAAAGATTTAAGTAGACAGTTGGCCTATCCTTTACCCAGGCAATCGTTTAATTTGGCTATTTCTGAGCATGCTACATTTTGAAGTGTTATTTTCTGATGAGCTTCATAAAATGCAGTTACTTTAAATTTAAAGTCCATCTGGAAGAACATATATTTCTTGCATTTATCTTTTACGAAAAGAAAGGGCTTCTATTATGAATGTGATATGTGGAATTTGCTCAGGTATGAGAAACTAAAACTAGTCTGAACAGCATTGTTTGGAAAAGTCTTGTACATTAAACCAATCTGCCCCTGAATGATGTACTAATTTAGTTGTTGCAGAAATGCCCTCCTTTACTGTGAAGTTTGCTTTAAAGTAAATGTTGCCAAATGTGTTAAATTAGTAAAATTGCTCTATATAATGCGTAGTTTCAATAAGCTTTGATCATTTGTACATTATTTAACGGACAGTGGAACTGTGAATGTACCCGTGTGTCCCAAATATAAATCCAGCTGAAGATAAACAATGTTACAAGCGCAATCATTTTTAATGCAATTGCATTCCAAATATGTTAGTGAGCTGAATGTGAAGAAAGTGGAAGCAAAATGCTAACACAATTTAAAGTGAATCTCTGAAACTTTTGATAATTCAACTCATGACATTTATGTAAAGATTATTATGTTTCTTCAATGTACTGAATTTAAACTTTTGAATATGTAATCGGCCTATATAAAAGTTCATATTCTTTTGTTCCTCCATTCTTTGCATTTCCTGTTTTACTGTTTTATGTTTCCTTTGACTGCTAATTTATTTTAATTTCACTTTACTTTTTCGTCCCCATTTGGTTGTGCAAAACATACATTGTTAATCCTGTTGACAGAGTCCTGCTGTCAGATGAATTAGCTCAAAACTATAACCAAGTTAGTTGAAGTGCTGAGCAATTTATCAGAGTTTCTACTAAATTTAGCTGTAATTCTTATTTTAATTCATCGTGATCATTTGGGAATCTTTGTTAAATTACTTATCCACAGAAAAAATAATCTATTCTGGTGTTACGAAAAAGCTTCAAGTTGAATAAGGCCTCATGGTTGAATATAACTGAAAGTTACAGGATAGATGATAATGGAATATTGCATTCTGCTAAAATATCTGAATGATATCTCTGTCACATTTTAACTAGTGAAGGAGTGCACAGTGCAACCAGTGAAACAATAATAATCTTTAACTGATCATGTATCCTGCTATAAATGTTAAAACTAAACTTTTAATAGTTTGTGTGGCGTTCAGTTTTGCATATTCTTGTGGCTAATATATGGCAGTATTTGACAAGGCAATGTTCAACTCAAATATATGAAGCATTTGACTTTGTTTTAAATGAAGCTATGTTTACCACACAAGAACTGAAATTGAAATAATGCTTTTTCTTGTTATGTCGAAGTAATTTCAATGAAAACTCTTTAGATTAACATTCTTAGTACTGCAGATAAAGAAGACAACGTTGGTGTCATTATCTCGCAAATTGATGTCTTTTGAGTTCTGTGTTCTGGTACAAACTTTTGTAACGCAGTAAGACATGCTGTGAAGACAATACCCAAAGCTAACCGCGATTATTTCCAAAACTGAAAAATAAATAACTCTTTATGTGAATATATTGAAAATTTCCTATCTGTAGAATCCATGGCGAGGAACTTTTCCTTATCAAAGCCCTGTGCTATCATTGAGCCTTTGGTTAACTAGTCGTGTGTTGCATTTTAAATTAACATTAAATGTAATATGCAGTATACATTCAATCAGACAATCCCCTTTTAACTGACTTGTCCATATTCAGTGAGATTCTTGTGTGAATTGGATCCTGTACAGTGGCAAAGTTAAGATGTCTCATTTGTAAAATGAGACTTTAACCAGTTTTTATAACACATTTATAAAAAATACTGGTTTGTTCTCCACATTAGTGCAACAATTCCAATATGATTTTTAGAAACTATTATTTATGGATGTTATTCTTGCTGTGAATATATAATTTATATTTTACATCCTTAATTAAAACTCCTTAAGGTAGTACTTTCTCCTCAATATCTTGGGCGTTTTTAGCATTAGTAACTGTTGCCAACTCTCAGGGGGACATGTATCTGATTTTCACCATGGTTGTGCAAGGGAGTAAATCAGTTCAGTGCAAAAAGACACCTTGACACACCTTGCCACCAGTCACATGTTTCATGTCCTAAACTTCTGTTCTTTTTGTAGATACTTCCATTGGTTCTGCAAGTAAAAATGCAAATTACATACTTTAGATAATGAACTCAAATGCATGGGGACAGGTCATATTTTGAAAGAGCACGTCATTAAACAAAAAAATTTAACAGGTAATGATTTTGATTCTCCGTTCCTTCACGTTGGTGGGATTCTCCATTCCTGCTGCACTGAATGGAGATAAGGGGCGGGATTCTCCGATATCGGCACGATGTCCGCCGACTGGCGCCCAAAACGGCGCAAATCCCACCTGCATCGCGCCGCCCCAAACGTCGCAAAGTCTCCGGCCTGGAATGGGCGAGCAGCGAAGTGACGCTATCCGCGCCGGCTCACGTGGTTCACGCCGTGCTGCGTGATGCACGCCGCGCGGTGTGACGGCTCATTAAGGACGCGCTGCTCCCCCCCACCCGACCAGAAGACCCGACCGGATGGCCGCCCGCCACTCAGCCCCGAGGTTCCAGTCCCGCGATATTGAGGCGCTCCTGGACGCAGTGGAGCACAGGAAGGAGGCCCTGTATCCCGGACACGGCCGGAGAGTCGCCCCACGCCACAGCCGGCGTCTGTGGAGGGAGGTGGCAGAGGCCGTCACCGCTGTGGCCCTGACACCACATTCAGGCACCCAGTGCCACAAGAAGGTGAACGACCTCGTCAGGGCAGCCAGGGTGAGCCCCCTCCCCCATATCCCCAAGTGAATCCAGCCCTAACCTTAACCTCTGCGATACACGCGCAACCGATGGCATGCATTCATATACCTGTCTAACACTGTTGCCTTTTACCCCTGCCACCAGCCCCCACAGGAGAAGCGCGCACACAACACCAGGGAGCATGTGAGGACTGGAGGAGGCCCAGCTGATGAGAGGCCACTGACAAAACATGAGGAAAGGGCCTTGGAACTGGCTGGCGGACCTGAGGACCGGGAGGTTGCTGATGCAGAGGTCGGGGGCCCACCAACAAGTGAGCCACCGACAGCCCGCCCCCATATCCCCCCTCCCCCATATCCCCCCTCCCCCATATCACCTGATCACTGCCTGCGTGTCTAACCATGCATGCTTCATTGTGTATCGTAGGAGCAAACGTCGAGGCACCCATCCCCGCAGATGCAGACCGCCCGCATGATGCCCCTCGGAGACCACGGGAAACGGAGAGACCAGGACCCTCTGGCATGCGACGCCCGCACGATGCCCCTCGGAGACCACGGGAGACGGAGAGACCCGGACCCTCTAGCATGTGACGCCCGCACGATGCCCCTCGGAGACCACGGGAGACGGAGAGACCCGGACCCTCTGGCATGCGACGCCCGCACGATGCCCCTCGGAGACCACGGGAGACTGAGAGACCCGGACCCTCTAGCATGTGACGCCCGCACGATGCCCCTCGGAGACCACGGGAGACGGAGAGACCCGGACCCTCTGGCATGCGACGCCCGCAGGATGCCCCTCGGAGACCACAGGAGACGGAGAGACCCGGACCCTCCAGCATGCGACGCCCGCAGGATGCCCCTCGGAGACCACGGGAGACGGAGAGACCCGGACCCTCCAGCATGCGACGCCCGCAGGATGCCCCTCGGAGACCACGGGAGACGGAGAGACCCGGACCCTCTAGCATGTGACGCCCGCACGATGCCCCTCGGAGACCACGGGAGACGGAGAGACCCGGACCCTCTGGCATGCGACGCCCGCACGATGCCCCTCGGAGACCACGGGAGACGGAGAGATCTGGAGCAACAGGGAGACGGCGCCCCCGTCTCATGCGGATATGGCGACGCAGGCGTGTGCCACCCAGCGACGAGAGGGGCAGCCACAGGCCCCCGTCACAGCCGAGCTATGAAACCACAACCCAGGACACCCCTACCCAGGACACCCCTACCCCGGAAACTGAAATACAGGACAGTGACACCGATTGGATGGGCGGAGACGAACCGCCACCGCAAAGTGCCATGGACTCAGAGTCGGACGATGCACACGACACAACGCCACTGCTGTCACCAACACCCTCCACCATCGCAGAGACGCTCACCTCGGTTGGGCACTTTAGTGATGAGGCGTCTGGTACACTCACTGGTGTGCACAACACAGCTGTCCCGGTACAGCAGGTGGAGGTAGGAGCAGCAGAGGGGCCGGGCGGTCGGAGGGCAGCCCGGCGCATGTGAACATCTGCCACCCAGATGGATCCCGGGTTCCTGACGTTACCTCACCCACCCATAGGTCCGATGCAACCACCGAACCTGGGACGAGCGAAGAGGGTGACGGCCGGCTTGCGGCGGCTGCAGTCGCAGGTGGAGGAGTCCATCCGCGTCCAGGAGCTGGCAGTGGTGCCGGTTATGCGTGCCACCCAGGCCGACACCGCACGGGTGGCGTCCGCGGTGGAGGCAATGGGTACGACGGTGTCGGACATGAGGAGCGGTTTGCGAGGCCTGGGGCTTTCCGTGCAGGCGGCGTCTGTGGCCCAGGACATGGCTGCCCTCTCACATGAGGCCATGAGCCAGCGGCAGATGGCAGAGGGGCTCAACTCCGTGGCACAGTCTCTGAAGGCCATGGCCCAGTCTCAGCAGGCCATGGCCCAGTCTCTGCAGGCCATGGCCCAGTCTCTGCAGGCCATGGCCCAGTCTCAGGCCATCGCTGAGGGCATCGGCGCCATTGCCCATGTGCGACCCGGCGTCGCACAGTCACAGACCGGGTATGCCAACCCCCTGAGCTCCATGGCTGCAAACCTGCAGACCCCTGTCGATACCAGCACGGGCCTCCAGGACTGGCAGCGCCAGATGTCGGGGGGGGCGTCGGATGGCCAGTCCGTTCGCATCCTCCACCCATGTAGAGGCCTGGGGGCCATTGGGCACCCCGAGGGAGGAGGAGGTGCTGGGGCCCGTTCCGGGTCCCATTGTAGGGGAGGTCCCGGAACGCCTCAACACCTCGGGCTCCCCCCCCTTCCGTCCCAAGTGCATCGGGTGGGCAACAGGCAGGACAGGCTGGCAGCTCACCATCCCAGTTGCCCAGGCCGCAGCCTGGCCCACCTAGGCCAGGACGCCCCAGGAAACGGCCGCCAAAGGAATCCCGTGTCAGAGGGCGGGAATCGCAGGAGTCCACCTCCAGTTCTGCTGTACCGTCTGGGGAACCACGTAGACGTAGTCAAAGGGCCCGGAAGGCCAAACAATTAGACACTGAGTAAGTTGGCACGGGTGCAGGGCACAGATGAGTTTTAGGGGCTAGGGCACGTGCATGAACTCCTTTGGTTATTAAAGTCAATGTTACACCTACAGAAGCTGCCTTTGTGCTCTGTCCAAAGCGTGCGGGGGTGTCATGTATGTTGACCGCAAGTGTGTGTGAGGGGTGGTCTTACCTCAGCCCCAGGTGAGTCTGTCCCCTTCCCCCTGGGCCACCATCAACATCCCCCCCGGGCAGAGGACAGGACCGTGCGCTGCAGTGTCACAGCCGCATGCAGGGATGGTCCGGGTGGATGGTGGTACTGTGGCCATGGATCAGACATCGTCCAACGATGTGGGGCCAGGAGCTCATCGCAGGGCGGGTTGTCATCATCCTCCATGGCCTGCAATAGACACGCGTCCACCGGCAACTGTGTGAGCCCGGCCGTTGTGCCGCAGGTGGATCGGTAATGGGGGGGTGGTGTTGGGGAGGGGGGTGAGGGTGCTGGGTGGGTGGTCGGGTGTTGCCATGGTGTGCGGTCTGTGGCCATACTACCCGATTCCCACGCCCATCTAGTCAGTGAAGCGGGTGTCTATCAGCCTGTCCCATGCCCGCTGGCCTAGCCGCTAACGGTGGACAGCCACCCGCCCATGTCTAGCTCTGTCTGCCCTGACCATTGCCCCCATCCCCCTCATCTGGGAGGACTGCGCCTCTTCCTGCTGCTCCTCCACTCTGCCCTCCTCTGCCTGCGGCACATCGCCCCTCTGCTGGGCTATGTTGTGCAGGACGCAGCACACGACAATGATGCGGCCAACCCTATCTGACCGATACTCGAGGGCGCCCCCAGAGAGGTCCAGGCACCTGAAACGCATCTTCAGCACGCCAAAGCACCTCTCTATCACTCCCCTTGTCGCTACATGGGCACCATTGTAGCGGTTCTCCGCCTCATTGCGTGGCCTCCGTATAGGCGTCATCAGCCACGATCGCAATGGGTAGCCCCTGTTGCCCAGCAACCAGCCCCTCAGCCGGGGATGGCGTCCCTCGTACATGCCGGGGATGTATGATCGCGACAACATGTATGAGTTGTGTACACTGCCCGGGTAACGGGCGCAGACGTGCAGGATCATCATGCGGTGGTTGCAGACCACCTGTATGTTCATCGAATAGGTCCCCTTCCTATTGGTGAACACGGCCCTGTTATCTGCAGGTGGCCGCACGGCGACGTGCATCCCATCAATCGCGCCCTGGGGAACCGAGCCACGGCAGAAATGCCCACGGCTCTGGCATCTTGGCTGGCCCGGTCCACAGGGAAGCGGATGTAGCGGTGCGCAATGGCATATAGGGCGTCTGTCACTGCCCGGATGCACCGGTGCACCGATGTCTGCGATATGCCGGACAGGTCCCCACTCGGTGCCTGGAATGACCCCGTTGCAGAAAGGTTCAGGGCTACCGTAACCTTGACGGACACTGGGAGAGGGTGTCCCCCGCCAGTGCCACGCAGTGACAGGTGTGCCAGCAGGTGGCAGATGTGTGCCACGGTTTCCCGGCTCATCCGGAGTCTCCTGCATTCCCGGTCCGTGAGGTCCTGGTACGACAGCTGGGGCCGGTACACACGGGACGTCCTCGGGTGCCTCCGTTGCCGTGGGGCCGCGGCGTCCCCCTCCCCTCCACGTCCTGTCGGGCGGGTGTCCTCCAGCCTGGTCGGCTGCCGCCTGCCCCTCTGCGGCAGCCTGCGCCGCCTCTCTGGTACGCTCCTCCTCCTCATCCAGGGCAGCATGAACATTAGCGGCTGCCGCCAGGGCGGCCAACATCGCTGGCTGACCGGAAAACATGACGGGTTGGGGGGGGGGGGGGGGGGGGGGGGGGAAACGACGACATGTCGTCATTGCCCATACACCCTCACCCTCCTTCCCCAGCCAGGTGGAATGGACCACATGGGTCCGACTGTTGGAGGCTGGCACCTCGCCAGGTGGACCAACCCACTTGCCCTCGCATCCCCCCTCCCCAGCACGCACCTCCCCGTCCCCCTCCCCGGCACACACCTCCCCACCCCCTCCCCCGGCACGGACCCCCCCCCCCCGGCACGGACCCCGTCCCCCTCCGCGGCACGCATCTCCCCATCCCCCTCCCCCGGAGCCCACCCCACTCTAAACCCCGTCCCCCTTCCCGTCCCCCTCCCCGGCAGTCATCCTCCCGTCCCCGGCACTCATCCCCCTCCCGGCACTACCCCGGAGCCCAGCCCACTCTAAACACCCCCCCCCCCCCTCCCCCCCACCGGCCGCACACACACACACAACCCTACACACACCTCTCCCCCACACATACAGACTGCGGCCACGCCGTCATCTCCAGCGGCCAACCTCCCAGGCCGTCACCCACCTCCACGCTGGTCGGCGTCAACCTTGAGCACTGGTTGATGCCGATTGAAAGGTGTTTTGATTTACGCCCACCCGTGCCATTCTCCAAGGCGTGTGGCGCGATTGACGCCCCGACTTTTCTCCATTTGGAGAATTCGGTGGGCGGCGGGGGCGGAATTCACGACGGCCCACGGCGATTCTCCGGCCCCGTGGGGGGTCGGAGAATCTCGCCCATGGAGATTTGGCTGAGCTCCAAATTCTCCCTCCTTGCTGGCAGTGGTAGCGACGTGGACTCTGGAGAACCCCAACCAGAATCCTGCCCAATGTCTACAAGTCAAGGAACACAAACAACAAAAACGATACCTGGAAATATCTGATGAGCTGGAAACTGAAAACCTGCAAAACCACAAAAAATATTTTCAATGTGTCTACTGCTGCCATCTTCATCCTCCTTTCGTATAGTTCAAAATATAATAATGACAACCTTTTAGCACTAAAATGGCTTTTTGAACATGAATTCTAAACAGTGTCATGAATTAGATTTTCATAGGAACATTTCTCTCTGCCGACTTGGCACTCTATAGGGGCTGGGACTTAAATTCTATTGTTTTGGGAACTTGTAATGACTTTTCTGCTGATATGTAGGGTTAGTAAGCCTTGAATGCACATGTGTTACTTTGAACAACAGTGCCCAGAATTCAGTATAAAATTGCCAGCAATAGGAAGTGGTTGCATGCTCTGTGAATGTTGAATATATATATATATATATATATATATATATATATATAAATTTACATAAAGTGATGCTTTAACGATGCATCTAATTTTCTGATTAGATGGAAAAAAATTGTAATGCTGGAGGTTCAGATTAGAAAGCGTGAGGCAGCAAAGGAATTTTGACGTGAAGATTCCAAGTTTAAATTGGAAGACTGGATGTCAGCGAGAGCAAGGGTGAGCAGGGCTTGGTTTGGGAGAAGATATGGGAAACAAAATGCAGGATATGAGCTGTGGTTTATGACGTGGAGGATCGGGAGCCAGTCAGGATTGATAAAGCAGAATGAAAAAGGCAGGAATGAAAGTTATAGCAGCAGAAGAGCTGTGGTTTAGATAGAGACAGATGATGGAGAAAATCTGAGGTCAGAAGTTCAGGTTGCGAATGTTTGAAGCAGTCTGGTTCAAACAGAGATCATGGTTGAGGAGGGAAATAGAATTCAGGAAGTAGAATTTATGATGGGGGATGAAAGTAGCAGCTTTGTTTTTTTTATAATGTTAAATGGAGGAAATTGCGGTTTATTCAAGACCACATGAGCAGTCTGATGGAACAGAAGCAGTGAGTGTCAAGGGAGGTGTGGTTAGTAAATGTTTGGAAGGTTACTGCAAAGTGTTGAGAAGGTTGATTATTATGGCTGTGGGGAGAGAAGAAACACCTTGGGTGATTACAGTTTCCCTAATAGTACTTTACCTAATCTGGTACTTTAAAGTCACTTCCTGTTGCAGCATAAGAATACAGATTTTCTTTTATGCTGTTGGTGTGGAAAACATTTTTTTTTCTAAACTTGTGTTCAGTATTGAGGAAGAAATGTGCTAGAAGTTCAGTCGCAGATGTGCTGTAGAGGCATACCACTGCAGCAATATGCCACTGGCCACACGCACTACAGTGTTGCAGCAGAAGAAAGCATTCAGTTGTGTGCCCCACATACACTGGAAGATTGAATCAGTGCTATGCTGCCCTCGCACTCTGATGTGACACCCAGATTCCAAATCGACCATGTAGGTACTTGTTTATCACTCCCTGGTGTGAGACTACAATATGGGTCCTATACTTGACTGAAACTATACTTGAAGGGCCTTGATGGTGATTGTGGAAAGGATGTTTCATCTTGTACGAGAATCTAGAACCAGGGATTACTGTTTACAAATAAGGCGTTGCTCCTTTAAAACAGATGGAATTTTTTTCTCACAAGGTCCTGAGTCTTTGGACCTCTTTGCCTCAAAAGGTGGTGCAAGTAGAGTCTTTGAATATTTTTAAGGCATTGATAGATAGATTCTTGATAAGCAAGGTGGTAATGGGGTAGGCGGGATGCAGATTTAAGGTTACTATCAGATCCATAATTGTCGCAGGGTCAAAATCTTGGAACTCCCTCCGGAACAGCACTGTGGGTGGGTGTACCTAGCTAGCGGTTGAGGAAGGCAGCTCCCAACCAGCTTCTCGAAGGAAACTAGGGGTGGGCAATAAACACTCACCTAGCTAGCAATGCTCACATCCCATAAACAAATAAAAGAAGCTTCACTGGCCATTGCTACAACCATTCAAATGAGGTGGGCACACCAAACTTGTGTGTTGACCACCTCGAGTCATGCCTTGTGAGTCCTGGGGTTATCCAATTTCCAGTCCAATAGATCCAAACGTCACCTTTTATGCCGGAGACCATTGTATCTTCTACTTCTGATATACAAGAACCATTTTGCAAAATTAGTGTCACAGACATATCCCTCTAGTGTATGTTGGATCTGGTCCATGGTGTATGATTTTGTAAAGTTGTCTGCTAAAGAGTTGTTTTCTGCTTCCAAATTGTATCCCATAGGTTCATACACCACATGTGAAAATAATGGGCATGACGTTTAACTTTAATGGAAAGCAAAATTGAACGTGTACATTGGACGTTCAATCAGATACTGTCCCTGTTGAGGTGGAAATTCACTCTCCAGTATCTTTGTAAAAATCTGACATTGCATCAAATCTCTACCACTTTGTGAACCTTCTTTTGCTAATTCATAATTAGCATGTAGTGCCAATCTCATCAAAATTATGTAAAAAACATTTCACTTGGATTCAAATCTCTTGTGCCAACTTTGAAGCTTTTGAAAATTAGCTTTTTTTTCTCTTTCAGTGATAGTTTTGGGGATCATAACTATTAGAAAATTGAGCTCTTGTGATTGATCTACACTATCTTTGTTCTCAGGAGAAATTACGAAAATTTTTGAATTAATTCAGTCACCTTTCCTTGATCTCATTAAATGTGACCCAGAAGAAGTTGAAAAATGCTTTTATAATTTCATTATATCCAATGACTAGGGCTTTGGGTTTAATTTCCAAAATTGCTAAACCATCTTATTCTTTTGTCGATTCAATGATATAATGGCTGGGATTTCCCAGCCCCACCGTGGTGGGATCTACTGTGGGGGATATGGCTGGCCAGCCGAAGGTTGACTTTCAGTGGGACTGGATGATGCTGACTGGGTTGGGCCAGAAAATCCCACTGAATATTCTGTTACTACCAGGTGAGAAGGGGTGAGCTGGCCCTCCTCTATTCAACCTGCTTGGTCAGTCGAAACAGAGATTTAAGTGCATTTTTAGCAAGGATATGCCATTTCCAAATCGGAATGTATTTAACCATTTAAACTGCGAGAGGTAAGATACCAAACAAACAAAACTTTCTTGAGTCTAAAGAGCAAATTTGTGAACCACCAAACCTGAGAAAAATAATAAAAACGTGACATCGAGCATTCGACCCTCATGCAGTCATTAGGGCCTACACACATGCACACTAAGTATCAGAAATACAGCTAGTTGGAGTCCAAATAAAAAGTGGTAAAAACATGTACGGTTAAGTGTCCTTGATTGTCGTGGTGGTGTAGATTTTCACATTGCTGATGAATTGGGTTGGATGTGGTCAGATGTAGATTGTGTTGTAACCATTACGAGATCTTGGTTTGTTGGTAGGATTGGTTTCTTAAACCAGACAACTTGTTTATTCCAAAGAAGAGAGGAGGAGAGCAGTCTTCAGCCTGTTTCCTCTGTTGAAGCCTTTCTTGACACCGCCTGTGTTACTTGCAATTTATCTCTAGTGACTGGGTAGCTGGATTTGGCAGATATTGGCTGTGATTTTCTGGGCCTGTTTGCTGCGGGCACAAATCCCGTTATGAGGGACATAACGGGATTTGCGGCGGCAAGTTCAGGTTTATGCCCAGAGAGTTATGACATCTTGCACTTTGGAAAAAAGAATAGAGGCATGGGCTATTTTCTAAACGGTGACAAAATTCATAATGCTGAAGTGCAAAGGGACTTGGGAGTCCTAGTCTAGGATTCTCTAAAGGTAAACTTGCAGGTTGAGTCCGTAATTAAGAAAGCAAATGCAATGTTGTCATTCATCTCAAGAGGCTTGGAATATAAAAGCAGGGATGTACTTCTGAAGCTTTATAAAGCATTAGTTAGACCCCATTTAGAATACTGTGAGCAATTTTGGGCCCCACACCTCAGGAAGGACATACTGGCGCTGGAGCGGGTCCAGCGGAGATTCACACGGATGATCCCAGGAATGGTAGGCCTAACATACGATGAACATCTGAGGATCCTGGGATTATATTCATTGGAGTTTAGGAGGTTGAGGGAGATCTAATAGAAACTTATAAGATAATGAATGGCTTAGATAGGGTGGACGTAGGGAAGTGGTTTCCATTAGCAGGGGAGACTAGGACCCGGGGGCACAGCCTTAGAATAAAAGGGAGTCACTTTAGAACAGAGATGAGAAATTTCTTCAGCCAGAGAGTGGTGGGTCTGTGGAATTCATTGCCACAGAGGGCGATGGAGGCCGGGACGTTGAGTGTCTTTAAGACAGAAGTTGATAAATTCTTGATTTCTCGAGGAATTAAGGGCTATGGAGAGAGAGCGGGTAAATGGAGTTGAAATCAGCCATGATTGAATGGTGGAGTGGACTCGATGGGCCGAATGGCCTTACTTCCGCTCCTATGTCTTATGGTCTTATTACCATGATATTAACTAAATTTTAATATTCTTAAATGGCTTAATGCCGTTGCTTCCGGCATCACCAGATACCCACGGCAGCGGAATTCACTACTGGTTTCCAAAAATGGAACCCAGTTGTAATGACCATGCTGGGGGCTCGTGGGTGAGGACAGTCCCTGCGTGGTGAGGAACATGGTCAGGCAGTGCCAACTTTGCGGGACCAGGTTAGCATTTCCGGGGCAGGACTTCTAGTGAACGCCATTTGGGGTGGGGTGGGGGGCGGATAAGCGCTGATGAACCATGGGAGGGGGGGGGAGGTTATCCAAACATTGAGAGGTGAAGGGGGAGGTTACCCCTCTGTCTTCTGGGGTTCGGGGTGTTCTCCTTGTCTGCCATGGGCCTCAATCCATGGGGACGGGGAAGGGAGACCTGGGGCTGGATTCTCTGCACCCCAATTCAGAAGTCGGGTTCGGCGACGGGGCGGAGAATCCACTTTCCAGCCTGAAAGCGGGTCCGGCGCTGGTTCCGCGATTCTCTGTCCCCCGAAAAGCAGTGTACTCGGAGTACGCCGTGCTGAGAACCAAGCACCTGAGGCCCCCCCCCATTCTCTGACCCAACTGGCCGAATTCCCAACGGCGTATTTCTAATGTCCTGTCGTTTGGGAAACTCGCGAGGCTGCTGCGGACTCGGTCTGGCCGCCAGTCGGGAGCGGGCCCATCGGAGGGCTGGGGGGGCCTCATTCGGGACTAGGGGCTATGTGAGCGGGTGGTCCGGGCCGGATGAGCGGCCGATCGGGGGCACTATTTTCGTGGTCCAAGTCCGCGGTCTGAGTCCACCATGGAGCACGGCGCAGCCGCGGGAGGCCGCCGCCGTGCACATGCGCAGCCTCTGTCCCGGAAGTGCAGGGGGCTGTATCGGCAGCTGGAGCTGTGAGCTCCACGACAGCTGCCTGCTAGCCCCCTGCAAGGCTGTGAATCTGTGGCCTTTTGACGCCAGATTTCCTGGCGTAAAAGACCACAGTTTTCACCATGTCGTGGGAACATAACCCCCAAAACGGAAAATCCAGCCCCTTTGAGATCGGGGTGCCCTTTAAAAATGGTGCCCTGATCTCCCTGGAGCCATGTGTGTGGGCTCTATCAGTCCCTGTCCCGCCAGAATGAAGGCATAAAGCACGGCCACTGATCTTTTTTGACAGAACGCCTGAAGATGTGGAATGGAAACATGGCTGTGTATCTGGGGAGAACTTGTCACTGTCAATTGGCAGCAAAATTCTGCCCACTGTTTCAATATCCAATACTTTTTAATGTCTCTTCCTTCGACCATTATGAGTTTTGATGGGTGTCTGGATTTTGGAAAATGTCTGTCTTCACATTTCCCAGGGGGAATTTGGTTGTTTCTCACCTTCACTGTGGAATGTGGTCTTGCATTTTAAACAATTTGCTCTGTCTCACTTCAAATTGCAAAATTTACAGTCAGGTGAAAAATCATGGGCAGGATTCTCCATCTGGCCAGCCCTGTTTTCCCATACGCCATGCCACCGCTGGCAGCGGGATTCTCCGTTCCCTGAGCCGGCCAGTGAGGTTTCCCATTTTGGCCAACCCACACAGTCGGGTAACCAGCGGGAGTGGGTGCGTTGCCGGCGAAGCGGAGGACCCCGCTGACGGAGACTCCCGCAGCATGTTTTCAAAAATAAAGGGACATAGCTTATGCATTTGTTTTCATTTGCAAGCTCAAGCATCTGGTTTGTAAGGACTTTTACATTTCAACATGGGGTAGTGCAGTACGAATTAATTTCAATATTGATTTCTCCCTACTGTGAATGACATTGAACAATATTCTATTGATGCTGGACAGCTTGCCCTTTTCTGGAGACGAAGACAGAAATGACTGGACGGTCAGAATTTATACAATGTTAAGTTCGGTTCACAACAGTGAAGGTAACATTAGCTTACAGTAATACTAAGATAATATCCAGTTTAAGCTGATAAGTTGAAGATAATATTCAGGCCACTTGAAATCAGGCATTAACAATTTTCAAGAGAAAGCCCACGCCTTCAAGTTTTTAACTATCAAAAATCCTTGGGGGGTCACCACTAACCAGAAGCTTAACTGGAGTGGTTATATCAACACAATGAGAGCAGACTAGAGGTAGGGTATTTTACAATGGGTGGGAGACAGTGGGGTTGGGGATGAGTGCATTGTGGTTTTCCTCTGATGTATTTAAACCCTCACTCTGACATCTTCTAGGCCCATGTCAGGATGGACACAGCTGTCAAAACACTTCAGCTTGATACCACTCAAGCCCAAGCATTTTATTTTATTTTCAACGTCCCTTCACCAACAGCACAGTGTGATTCCAGTATGAAATACAGCTTGCACTGCAGTGACTCACTTGACTTACTCCGGCTGCACCTCCCAATTCCACCTGCTAAAAAGAGTAGCAGCATTATCATGGACCATAACACCATAAAGACACAGGAGCAGAATTAGGCCACTTGGCCCCTTGAGTCTGCTCTGCCATTCAATCATGGCTGATATTTTTCTCATCCTCATTTTCCTGCCTTCTCCCCATAACCCCTGATCCCCTTATTAATCAAGAACCTATCCATCTCTGTCTCAAAGACACTCAGTGATTTGGCCCGCACAGCCTTCTGCGGCAAAGGTTTCTGTAGATTCACCACCCTCTGGCTGAAGAAATTCCTCCTCCTCTCTGTTTTAAAGGATCGTTCCTTCAGTCTGAGGTTGTGCCCTCAGGTTCTAGTTTTTCCTACTAGTAGGAGCATCCACTTCATGCCAACTCTAATCAGGGCTCGCAGTATCCTGTAAGTTTCAATAAGATCCCACTTCATCCTTCTAAACTCCAATGAGTACAGACCCAGAGTCCTCAAACGCTCCTCATATGGCAAGCTCGTCATACCAGGGATCATTCATGTGAACCTCCTCTGGACCAGCACATCACAACCTGACCAGCCTGATGGAGGAAGTTAAAAAGGACCTGCAGAGAGGGAACATGCTCCCACTCTCCTTGGCAGGGAGAGTGCAGACGAGCAAAATGAACGTACTGCCCAGGTTCCTCTTCCTGTTTAGATCCATCCCGATCTACAGCCCCAAAGCCTTTTTCAGTTCACTGGGCAAACTGATTATGGTGTTTGTGTGGGGAGGGAAGAACGCAAGGATCCCAAAGAGAGTACTGCAGAAAACGAGATCCATGGGTGGCCTACCCTCCCAAACCTGCAATATTACCACTGGACAGCGACTGCGGAGAGAGTAAAGGGGTGGATAATGGAGCAGAATCCGAGTGAGTGCTTATGGAGGAGGGCTCCTGCAGAGGGACCTCCCTCCTGGCCCTAGCCACGGCGGCACTCCCAGTCCCTCCCAATACTCAACGGGCCCAGTGGTGTTAGCAACACTCCGGTCAACACTTCGACAGCATTTCGAACAAACCAAAATGTCTGACAAAGCCCCCATCTGCGACAACCACAGTTTCACGCCTGCGACTATGGACGCCAGCTTCATGGTGGCTTCAAAGATGGAGACAGGATGGGGGGGGGGGGACACTGCCAATTAGGGACTGTTACACCAACAACAGACTGACAACACTCGAGGAACTGACACAAAGATTCCAGTTGACTGGGGGGAAATGAACTAAGGTACCTACTGATCAAAAGCATCCTACGAAGGGAAACAAAGACGTACTCATGACCACCACGACAATCACTGCTAGAGGACCTGCTGAATGTAGACATCCTAGGGAATGGAAACTGTGGTGACATGTATGGATGACTGCTGAGGGGGGCCAACACACAGTTGGACAAAATGAGGGAAAAATGGGAGGAGAACTTGGGGTTTGAAATAGGGTGGGGACTTTGGAGCAAAGCATTGTACAGGGTCAACTCTATCTCCACATGCACAAGGATAAATAAGCCTAATGCAGCTAAAAGTAGTACACAGAGCCCACTTAACCAGAACCCGAATGAGCTGGTTCTTCCCAGAGGTGGAGAATAGATGTGAATGATGCCAAGGAGGCTTGGCCAACCATGCCCACATGTTCTGGTCTTGCTCAGACTTGTTGGGTTTGGACAGCCTTCTTCGAGGCAATGTCCAAAGTGTTGGGGGTGAGGGTGAAGCCGAGAATGGCGGTCTTCGGGGTATCAGAACAGTCAGATCTCTTCATAGGGAAGAGGGCCGCCGCCCTTGCCTTTGCCTCTCTAATTGCCCGCTGGAGAATCCTGCTTGGCTGGCAGTCAGCAAAACTGTAGGCTGGCTGTCTGACCAATCGGAATTTCTCCAAATGGAGAAAATTAAATTTGCACCGGAAGGTCTGAGGAGGGCTTCCACGAAACGCAGGAGCCATTCACTCGGTTGTTCCAAGATCTGTTTGTAGCCAACAACTAAGAAGTCAAAGAACAGGAGAGAGTAGCCATGACAAAGTAAGGAAGGGGTGGTGGGGGAAAGGGGAATGGGAGGGAGGGCAGGGAAGCACGGAAACCAACCATTCTCAACAAAAGAAATATGAGAAGCAGTATCACACCAACATAACAGGAGAAGGGTACAAGTACAAATAAATGATACAGTTGGGGGACGGGAAAGGATAGGAGCAGAGGAAACAGCCGGAATCAAATAACTAATGGGGATCGAAAAACGGGAAATCGCAACCACCACTGCAAATAATACAAGAAGAATGATGATGTATGTGTGGTAATCACCAGTGTTGTATATCTTAGGAGATGTGTGGTAAGGCCCTGTACTACAGGTACGGGGGTAGTCCCTGCCTGCTGGCTCTGCCCAGTAGGCGGAGTATAAATATGTGTGCTCCCCATACAGCAGCCACTTCGCCAGCTGCTGTAGGAGGCCACACATCTTAGTATAATAAAGCCTCAGTTGTATTCAACTCTCGTCTTTGTGCAATTGATCGTGCATCAATTTATTACACTAAAGTTTTCAGCAGATGGACCTCCTCATCAAGCCGGATCGCCTGCAGCTAGATCCATAATCAAGCAACGCCAAAGAGGACTTTGAACATTGGCTAGCTTGTTTCGAAGCTTACATCAGGTCTACACCAGACCTAATTCTGGAAGTTCAGAAGACCCAGATCCTCTACTCGCGGCTGAGCTCCAACGTTTTTCCGCTTATCCATGACACGCCGACCTATGATGAAGCCATGGTGCTACTGAAAGAGAACTACGCCCAGCGGACGAACACGCTCTTCGCCAGCCACATACTCTCTACTCGTAGTCAGCTCCGTGGTGAGTCCGTAGAAGGTTTCTGGCGTGCTTTAATTCCTCTGGTCAGAGACTGTGACTGTCAGGCCATCACGGTCATGTAACTTTCGAACCTCCTCATCCGGGATGCTTTCGTCACGGGCATAGGGTCAGACCACATCCGCCAGCGACTTTTAGAGGGGGCCACGCTCGACCTCGTGGAAACCAAAAAGCTGGCGCTATCGATGACAATCGCCTCGCGCAATATCCAGGCCTACACCCCCGGCCGCGCGGCCCATTCCTATGCATCGTGGACTCTGCAGATGGCCGCCCCACTGGGGACCCCACTCAGCCAATCCTATGCCTGTGCCACCCGCCAGCCAATCAACCCCGGGGCCCCAGATGTTACTTCTGTGGGTAGCAAAAACACCCCCGCAAACGCTGCCCGGCCCGCAGCGCCCTTTGCAAGGCCAGCGGCAAGAAGGGGCACTTCACTGCGGTGTGCCAGGCCCGCTCAGTCGCCGCAATCGCCCCGACCCCCCCACGTATGGACAGTGGCCGCCGCCATCTTCCCCTCCTCAGACCACGCGCGGCTAGTGGGCGCCGCCATCTTCCCCTCCTCGGACCACGTGTGGCCCATGGGTGCCGCCATCTTTTTCAACCCCCGCCACGTGCGGCCCGTGGGCGCCACCATCTTGTCCACCTCAGGATCTCCAGGCGCCGCCATCTTGTCTCCCCCACGGCACATGGGCACCACCATCGTACCAGGACCCATGCCCCCCCGGGCACCCCATCATCCAACACCAGCGACGACCAGCCGCGACTTGCCTCACGATTGACCAGTCTCGCCTGCACAATCTAGCCACTGCCTCGACAAGCGTGAAGATCGATGGGCACGAGATTTCCTGTCTGCTGGAATCCGGGAGCACCGGAAGCTTCACCCATCCCGATACGGTAAGGCGCTGCTCCCTCGTGGTACACCCCGCCAATCAGAGAATCTCCCTGGCCTCCGGGTCCCACTCTGTGGCGATCCGAGGGTACTGTATAGCCACGCTCATGATCCAGGGCGTAGAATTCAGCGGCTTCCGCCTCTATGACCTCTCCAATCTCTGCACTGCCCTGCTACTCGGCCTGGACTTCCAGTGTAACCTCCAGAGCCTAACATTGAAATTCGGCGGGCCCCTACCACCCCTTACTGTGTGCGGCCTTATAACCCTAAAGGTCGACCCACCAAACCTAACCCCGGTAGCAAACCCGTCGTCACCAGGAGCAGACGGTACAGCACCCAGGACAGGACCTTCATCAGGAATGAGGTCCAGCGGCTGCTTCGGGAAGGCACCATCGAGGCCTGGAGAGCCCAAGTGGTAGTGCTGAAAACTGGGGAGAAACACCGCATGGTCGTGGACTACACCAGACCATCAATCGGTACACGCAGCTCGACGCGTACCCCCTCCCACGCACATCTGCTATGGTCAATCAGATTGCACAGTACCCGGTCTTCTCAACTGTAGACCTAAAATTCGCCTACCACCAGCTCCCCATCCGTAAGGCGGACAGCCCGTACACTGCCTTCGAGGCAGATGACCGCCTCTACCATTTTCTTAGGGTTCCCTTCGGCGTCCCCTTGGTCTTCCAAAGGGAGATGGACCGAATGGTCAACCGGTACGGGCTGCGGCCACTTTCCCGTACCTAGACGATGTCGCCATCTACGGCCACGATCAGCAGGACCATGATGCCAACCTTGCCAAATTTCTCCACACTGCCACTCTCCTAAACCTCACCTATAACAAGAAGAAGTGCCTATTCAGCACGAACCATTCAGCCATCCTCGGCTATGTGGTCCAGAACGGAGTTCTGGGACCCGACCCCGACCGCATGCGCCCCATCATAGAACCCCCCCTTCCCCGCTGCCCCAAGGCCCTCAAACGCTGCCTGGGGTTCTCTTCTTACTATGCCCAGTGGGTCCCAAACTATGCGGACAAGGCCCGCCCACTCATCCAGTCCATTCTTTTCCCCCTGACGGCCGAGGCTCAACAGGCCTTCAACCGTATTAGAGCTGACATCGCCAAGGCCGCGATACATGCAGTCGACGAGACGTTACTCTTTCAAGTGGAGAGCGACGCATCAGACGTAATTCTAGCCGCCACCCTCAACCAGGCAGGCAGGCCCGTGGCATTCTTTTCACGAAACCTTCATGCCTCCAAAATTCGACACTCCTCCATCGAAAAGGAGGCCCAGGCTATCGTTGAAGCTGTGCGGCATTGGAGGCATTACCTGGTCGGCAGGAGATTCACTCTCCTCACTGACCAACGGTCGGTAGCTTTCATGTTTAACAACACACAGCGGGGCAAGATCAAAAACGATAACATTTTGCGGTGGAGGATCGAGCTCTCCACCTACAACTACGAGATTTTGTATCGCCCCGGTAAGCTCAACGAGCCCCCCGATGCCCTATCCTGAGGTACATGTGCCAGCGCACAGGTGGACCGACTCCAGACTCTGCACGACAACCTTTGTCACCCGGGAGTCACATGGTTGTACTAGTTCATCAAGGCCCTCAATCTGCCCTACTCCGTCGAGGAAGTACGGGCAATCACCAGAGACTGCCAGGTCTGTGCGGAGTGCAAACCGCACTTCTACCAGCCGGACCGCGCATGCCTGGTGAAGACCTCCCGCCCCTTTGAACGCCTCAGCGTGGATTTCAAAGGGCCCCTCCCCTCCACCGACCGTAACACGCATTTCCTCAGTGTCGTGTTGTGTTCTCTGCTCCATAGACGAACCAACACGGTTGCGGATAGTACAACTCAGTTTTATTACCAACAATATTTACAATGATAAACTGGTTACTGTGGTTCGTTCATTACCCTTGAATCTGTGGACCAAGCCCGAACGCTAACTTGGAGAAGCACTCAGCACATGGTGAATGTCTGAGTCGCTTGCTGTGAGCTCTGTGCCCTGAGCTGTGTCCTGCTGGAATCCCCCGGAAGTGTCGTGTTCCCCGTTTTATAGTGTTTATGCTCTTGCCTGTGATTGGCTGTGGTGTTGTGTGTGTATTGAGTGGTCCGTTGATCTGTCCATCAGTATGTATGTTTGCACCATGGTGTTTACCTGAATATCATGACACTCAGTGTGGTCGATGAATACTCCAGATTCCCCTTCGCCATCCCATGCCCCGACATGACATCTGCCACCGTCATCAAAGCCCTCAACACCATCTTCGCTCTGTTCGGCTTCCCCGCCTACATCCACAGTGACGGGGATCCTCATTCATGAGTGATGAGCTGCGTCAGTTCCTGCTCAGCAGGGGTATCGCCTCCAGGAGGGCGACCTGCTATAACCCCCGGGGAAACGGGCAGGTGGAGAGGGAGAACGGGACGGTCTGGAGGGCCGTCCAACTGGCCCTACATAGAACATAGAACTTAGAACATACAGTGCAGAAGGAGGCCATTTGGCCCATCGAGTCTGCACCGACTCACATTAAGCCCTCACTTCCACCCTATCCCCATAACCCAATAACCCCTCCTGACCTTTTTGGACACTAAGGGCAATTTAGCTTGGCAATCCACCTAACCTGCACGTCTTTGGACTGTGGGAGGAAACCGGATCATCCAGAGGAAACCCACGCAGACACTGGGAGAACGTGCAGACTCCACACAGACAGTGACCCAGCGGGGAATTGAACCTGGGACCCTGGCACTGTGAAGCCACAGTGCTATCCACTTGTGCTACCGTGCTGCCTGGCAGGAGGTCCTCCCCGATGCACTGCACTCCATTCGGTCACTCCTATGCACTGCGACTAACAACACACCCCATGAACATCTCTTCGCCTTCCCCAAGAAGTCCACATCCGGGGTGTCGCTTGCAGATCCAGAATCCGTACTCCTCTGCAAGCACGTACAACTCTACAAGGCGGACCCGTTGGTTGAAAGGGTGCAGTTACTCCACGCTAACCCCCAGTATGCCTATGTAGCGTTCCCCGACGGCCGCCAGGAAACTGTCTCCCTCAGGGACCTGGCACCAGCAGGTTCCCCACACACACACCCCTCCGGCCCGGCGCCACCCTCCCCTCCCTCGGCTCACCCAGCAACAACCCCCCCGGGACCATCAGTCCTCCCCCTGCCCACGCCTGAGGATGAGGAGGATTTTGGCACGCTCCCAGAGTCACCGAGGACCAGACCGGCACCGGAATCGCTGCCACAACTGCGTCGCTCCCAACGTCAGATCAAGACCCCCGACCGGCTAAACCTGTAATTGGTTTGGGACTGTTAAAGCACCATGTACGGGACTCCAAAAATGTTTTTGCCTCTGTATATTAAAACTTGTTCTGTATATAGTTCTCCGCCACCCCCGCGTGACTCAATTTTCACAGGGGGTGAATGTGGTAATCACCATTGTTGTATATATAAGGAGATGTGTGGTAAGGCCTTGTACTACAGGTACGGGGGTAGTCCCTGCCTGCTGGCTCCGCCCAGTAGGCAGAGTATAAATATGTGTACTCCCCATACAGCAACCATTTCGCCAGCTGCTGTAGGAGGCCACACATCTTAGTGTAATAAAGCCTCAGTTGTATTCAACTCTCGTCTTTGTGCAATTGATCGTGCATCAGTATGTATGTAAATAATTGAAACCAACCTAAATAGGTTTCTTTATCCACTGTTTGTATACCACAAAAAACTCAATAAAAACATTTTTTTAAAAGTTCTGGTGAATGTTTATCCCTCAATTAACACCAGCAAAAACAGATTACCTGACTATTCATCTCTCTGTTTGTGGGATCTTGCTGTATTTAGTTGGCAGGTTGACTAATTCCTTTTTCATTGCAGCCCATTTTCTGCGAGAGACCTAAAATTGGCATTCGATCCCTTATTTATTTACATTAAGGGATCTAATGCCTGTTTTAGGTAGCCAGTTGATTTCCTATAAAATAGCTCAAGGATGTTGGAATCAAGGACACTGGCCCCCACAATTGGACTTGTTCGCCACAGCTCTTGATAATGAGTCTATCGGTTTTGTAAAGCTCTTGCGCTCAGGAACCATTTTCAATTATACATTTTCAGCCACATTTCAAAGCCATCAATTTGAAATATACAGCAAAGTAGTATTTTTAAATTGCTTTTTGTTTGATAATTTGGTTCCAATTAAATGCATTATACATCCAAGGAAATGCCATCTGATAAATTGTCTTGGATTTACAGCTTGTGTTTAATTGGGAATTATGTCCGATCGGTACTTAGCATAATCTAATTTAATCCATTTTTAGTCTCTAATTTTAATTTTCCTTTGAATTCTACTTAGCAGTTTTTCTTCAACCTCTAGTAGAGTTCTATTTCCCTTTTCATACTAAAGCTGGTCAATAAAGAATTTAATTTTTTTAGGATTTCAAGAAAAATTCATTTTCTTGTATATAAATAATTGATTGATCGAATGCATTGATTAATTAGTAATGATCTACTTCTGAATGTAAATACTTGCTTTCAAATTCTTAAATTTTCTATCCTATTTTTATAATTATTCAGTGATCAGACATGGTTTCACTGAATAAATAAAAGTTCTCGTCGCACCCGACATGGGATGAGGGGCTGGATTCTCTGCACCCCAACGCCAAATCGCGGCTGGAGAGGGGGCGGAGAATACATTTTCCCGCAAGAAATCGGGACCGGCACCGGTACCCTGATTCTACAGGCCCCTGGGACCTTTCTGGGGCCATTGCCAGAGACCCGCACCCCCATTCTCCGCCCCCGACCGGCCAAAGTCCCGACGGCATAGAACTAATGTGCTCCAGCCGGTCGGGATACTCACGTGGCGGCTGTGGACTCAGTCTGTGGCTGCCCTGGTCAGGGGCGGGCCGATCGGAGGTGGGGGAGGGGGGCCTTATAGGCGACCAGTAAATGCTTGTGCGGGTGTTGAGGGTTGGGCGCACAGCCGATCGGGGGGTTTCTTTTTTGGGTCCAGCTCCGCAGTCCGAGTCCTCCATGGAGCATGACGAGGCCGCCGCCGTGCACATGTGCGGCCTCCGACCCGGAAGTGCGGTGGCCTGTATCTGCAGCAAAAGCTGCTAGATCTATGCTAGGTCCCTGCTAGCCCCCTACAGGGCGAGGAATTTGTGTCCCTTTGATGCCAGTTTTTCTGCCGTAAAACTCTACCATTTTGACTCCGGCTTGGGAGACATAGTCCCAATAATGGAGAATCCAATCCATGGTCTTTGAATCTCACGAGAGACCTCCATTGAGAATTGCGACATTCAAAGCGTCTCGAGATCCAAAGGAATCTAGCGAGGCATCGCGATTAGGGGGCTGTGCCCAGGTACTGCCTGGGCATGTCCTCTTTTCTTCCCACATCACCCGGTGGATATACTTACCTGTGCACCCCCAGTGGGTTTCCTTCACCTGGTTTACGTTTTTAAAAAGCATCACATCGCAAGGGGAAAATTCCAAATGTGGGGGACAATGTGGCGGTGAAGCATTCTAATTATTTTAAAATTTATTGAAATGATGTTCCTGACCTTCCTGAGTGGGAATCTCGTTATGTCGCTGGTGAAGGGTGGGAAGAATTGGAAAGTGAGATCTAGCCAGCACGATTCTTAATTTCTGAGTCTTGCAATATTTTGCGTCGACATCGTCATTTGCATTTCCAGTGTACGCGGGTGTAAAATTGCGATCAAAGAGTCTACAGAGAGTGAAAGACAGGTAAAGTGAATGGGCAAAAACGTGGCAGGTGGAATATAAGGAAGGAAAATGTGAAGTTATGCACTTTGGTAGGAAGAATAAGGGAGCTGAATAGTATTCAAATTGAGGAAAACTGCAGAAAACAGCAGCACAGAGGGATTTGGGGGTCCTCATGCATAAATCACAAAGAAAGCTAGCATGCAAGTTCAGCAGGTAATTGGGAAGGCAAAAGGAATGTTGGCCTTTATTTTAAAGGGAATAGAGTATAAAAGTAAGGAAATCTTGCCAAAACAAACCAAGGTAGATAGACCACATCTGGAAATACTGTGAACAATTTTGGCCCCCTTATCTAAGGGAAGATATACTGGCATTGGAGGCCGTCCAGCGAAGGTTCTTTAGGTTGATCCTGGGCATGGTGGGAGTTTGTTAAGAGGAGGGTTTATGTAGGTTGGGCCAAAACTCACTGTTGTTTCGAGGAATGAGAGATGACCTTATTGAGCCATATAGGATTCTCAGAGAGCTTGGCAGGCTAGCTGCTGAGAGATTGTTTCCCCTTGTGCGAGAGCCTAGGGCCAGAGGACATAATCTCAGAGTAAGGGGTCGCTGATTTAAAACTGAGATTAGGAGGAATTTCTACTCTTGAGGGTAGTCAGTCTTTGGAATTCTTTACTGCAGAGAGCTGTAGAGGCTGGATTGTTAAGTATGTTCACGGCTGAGATAGGCTGATTTTTAATCAATAAGGAAATAGAGTTATGGGGATAAGGTGGGAAAGTGGAGTTGGGGGTAATCAGATCAGATCAGTCATGATTCCATTGAATAGCAGAGCAGACTCAATGGGCCGAATGGCTTACATCTGCCCCTATGTTTTATGGTCTCAAAAAGAAAAGTTTCAAATGGCTTTATTGTTACAGTGTAGTGAGACATATGGAGATAAGGGATGCAATTCTCAGTGCCCATATCCTGCGGGCTCAAAACAGATAATGGCTGCTAAATCTCACGAGAGGGCATGCTCCTGATTTCCATGAATTTAAATGTATTTGAATATCATTAAATGGCTTGATGCCATTGCTTCCAGATGCATTAGATGTGTGTCTCCCCGTGCAGCATGGTGGTGCAGTGGATAGCACTGCTGCCTCACGGCCCAAGGTCCCAGGTTCGATCCCGGCTCTGGGTCACTGTCCGTGTGGAGTTTGCACATTCTCCCCGTGTTTGCGTGGGTTTTGCCCTCACAACCCAAAAGATGTGCAGGGTAGATGGATTGGCAACGCTAAATTGTCCTTTAGTTGGGAAAAATGAATTGGGTACTCTACATGTATTTTAAAAAAGATTTGTGTCTTCCCACCCCCACCCACCAGCCGGCGTGATGTCACACCAGTGGGAATCACAACTGGGATGACCATACTGGGGGCATGGAAGTGGGTATAGCCCCCGGGGTGAGGGCCGTGACCGTGCAGTGCTGGGGAGGGCCCTATGTAGCCCCATTGTGGGGGGGGGGGGGAGGATTCCCTTACATGTGGAGGGGGGTACAGAGGTGCCATCAGAGGTGGGGGAGGGAGTTGGGTCACCCCGATGCTTACTTGGTGTGGTGGGGGGGGGGGGGGGGGGGGGGGGGGGGGAGGGTAGCTGATCTTCCAGTGGTGGGAGGGGGGGTGAGGATAGTCCCTTGAGAACAAGGGTCAGGGTGTGCCTGTGGTGAACCACTGTAATAGGAGATGTAAGGTAGGACCTGCACTACAGGTTCGCCGGTAGCTCCTGCCGGCTGGCTCCGCCCACGGAGAACTGTATAACTATGCATGACCTCCAGTGCCCTGCCATTTCGCCAGCTGCAGCAGGAGGCCACGCATCTGACTGTAATAAAGCCACAGTTGTACCCAACTTTAGTCTTTGTGCAATTGATTGTGCATCAATTTATTACAGTCAGATTTTCCACAGCATGGATATCCGAATTAAGCCCGATCGCCTGGAGCTGGATCCGCACTCGCCCGACGCCAGGAAAGACTTTGCTCACTGGCGAGCATGTTTTGAGGCCTACATCAACGCGGCGGACCCTGCGCCAACGGAGGCTCAGAAGATAAACGTTCTGTACTCCAGACTGAGCTCCAGCGTGTTCCCGTTGATCCAAAATTCCACAAATTACACAAAAGCAATGGAACTCCTTCAGGAACACTACGCGCAGAAGGCGAACACTCTCTTCGCCAGGCATGTACTCGCCACCCGCTCGCAACTACCTGGTGAGTCCATCGAAGACTTCTGGCGGGCCCTAATTCCACTCATCCGGGACTGTGACTGTCAGGCCGTTACGGCAGCCGAACATGCAAATCTCCTCATGCGCGATGCCTTCGTGATGGGGATTGCGTCGGACCGCATCCGAGAACAATTACTGGAAGGGGCCACGCTTGAATTGGTGGAGATGAAAACCATGGCGCTCTCCATGACGGTTGCATCCCGTAATGTACAATCATACCCCTCCCGCCGCGCTGCCCACCCTTCTACTCCTTCCTACCCCTCCTGGACCCCGGCGACGACCTCCTCAGCCGGGGCCCTGCCTTCCCAATATGCCTGTGCCGCATTGCCGATCCGCGCACCCCGGGGGTCCCCGCTGCTACTTCTGTGGTCAGCAGAAGCACCACCGCCGACACTGCCCGGCCCGCACTGCAGTTTGTAAAGCGGGCAGTAAAAAGGGCCACTTCGCGGCTGTGTGCCAGGACCGCGCAGTCACTGCGATTGCACCCACTATCGCCCCGTCACCTACGCTAGACGCACAATGGGAGCTGCCATCCTCTCCTCCCGGGTCCATGTGCGACCAATGGGTGCCACTATCGTGTCCCTCTTCAGCCACGTGCGCCCATGGGCGCCGCCATCCTGTCCCGACCCCTCAATGTGCGCATCATGGGCGCCGCCACCTTGTCCCCCACAGGGTCTCCGGACATCCCGACATCGGAACCACACACACTCGCCACCTGAAGCATCTGATGGCTACCCGCAGCTCGCTTCGATGACGCTGGACCAATCTCGCCCGCACAACCTGGCCACCGCGTCGACGACGATTAAAATCAACGGCCACACAACCTCGTGCCTGCTGGACTCCGGGTGCACCGAAAGCTTCGTTCACCCAGATACAGTAAGGCGCTGCTCCCTCGCGGTCCACTCTGCCAATCAAAGGATCTCCCTAGCATCCGGATCCCACTCCGTCCCGATCCGAGGTTTTTGTACAGTCACCCTCACGGTCCAGGGCGTAGAGTTTAATAACTTCCGCCTCTATGTCCTTCCTAATCTCTGCACTGCACTCCTGTTGGGCCTGGACTTCCAGTGCAACCTCCAGAGCCTCACCCTCATATTCGGCGGGCCCTTACCCCCCCCCCCCCCCCTTACCGTTTTCAGCCTTGCGACTCTCAAGGTCGAGACACCCTCCCTTTTTGCCAATCTAACTGCGGATTGCAAGCCCGTTGCCACTAGGAGCAGATGGTACAGCACCCAGGACAAGACCTTCATCAGGTCCGAAGTCCAGCGGTTGCTTAAGCAGGGTATTATCGAGGCCAGCAACAGCCCCTGGAGAGCCCAAGTGGTAGTGGTTAAAACTGGGGAGAAACACAGGATGGTCGTGGACTACAGCCAGACCATCAATCGGTACACGCAGCTCAACGCGTACCCCCTCCCACGCATATCTGATATGGTCAATCAGATTGCGCAGTACCGGGTCTTCTCAACAATTGACCTGAAATCCGCCTACCGCCAGCTCCCCATCCGGAAGTCGGACCAGCCATACACTGCCTTCGAGGCGGACGGTCGTCTCTACCACTTCCTTAGGGTACCTTTCGGTGTCACAAATGGGGTCTCGGTCTTCCAAAGAGAGATGGACCGAATGGTCGACCAGTACGGTTTGCGGGCCACCTTTCCGTACTTAGATAATGTCACCATCTGCTGCCATGACCAGCAGGACCACGATGCCAACCTCGATAAATTCCTCCGCACTGCCACTCTTCTCAGCCTGACCTATAACAAAGAGAAGTGTGTGTTCAGCACGACCTAGTTAGCCATTCTCGGCTATATAGTTCAAAACGGACTTCTCGGGCCCGACCCTGACCGCATGCTCCCCTTCATGGAACTTCCCCTCCCCCACTGCCCCAAGGCCCTCATGCGCTGCCTGGGGTTCTTTTCCTACTATGCTCAGTGGGTCCCAAACTATGCGGACAAGGCCCGCCCACTCATTCAGTCCACCCAATTCCCCCTCGCGGCCGAGGCACTACACGTTTTCGCCCGCATCAGAGGAGACATCGCTAAGGCCGGGATTCGCGCAGTGGATGAGTCACTGCCTTTCCAAGTAGAAAGCGACACTTCAGACGTCGCCTTTGCCGCCACTCTAAACCAGGCAGGCAGACCCGTGGCATTCTTTTCCTGCACCCTTCATGCCTCGGAAATTCAACACTCATCCGTCGAAAAGGAGGCCCAAGCTATCGTTGAAGCTGTGCGGCATTGGAGTCATTATCTGGCCAGTAAGAGATTCACTCTCCTTACGGACCAACGGTCGGTAGCCTTCATGTTCAATAACACACAGCGGGGCAAGATCAAAAATGATAAAATCTTGCGGTGGAGAATCGAGCTCTCCACCTATAATTACGAGATCTTGTATCGCCCCGGTAAACTCAACGAGCCCCCAGACGCCCTCTCCCGAGGTACATGTGCCAGCGCACAAGTGGACCAACTCCGGGCCCTACACGACAGCCTTTGTCACCCGGGGGGGTCACTCGATTGTACCATCTGGTCAAAGTTCGCAATCTGCCCTCCTCCGTCGAGGAAGTAAGGACAGTCACCAGGGACTGCCAGGTCTGTGCGGAGTGCAAGCCGCACTTCTACCGGCCAGACCGCACGCGCCTGGTGAATGCTTCCCGGCCCTTTCAACGCCTCAGCGTGGATTTCAAACGGCCCCTCCCCTCCACCGACCGTAACACGTACATTCTCAGTGTGGTCGACGAGTACTCCAGATTCCCCTTCGCCATCCCATGCCCCGATATGACGTCTGCCACCGTCATCAAGGCCCTCAGCACCATCTTCGCTCTGTTCGGTTTCCCCGCCTACATCCACAGTGAGAGGGGATCCTCATTCATGAGCGATGAGCTGTGTCAGTTCCTGCTCAGCAGGGGTAGAGCCTCCAGCAGGACGACCAGCTACAACACCCGGGGAAACGGGCAAGTAGAACGGGAGAATGGGACGGTTTGGAGGGCTGTCCAGCTGGTCCTACGGTCCAGGAACCTCCCAGCCTCTCGCTGGCAGGAGGTCCTTCCTGACGCTCTACACTCCATCAGGTCACTATTGTGCACCGCCACTATTAACACACCCCATGAACGTGTTTTTACCTTCCCCAGGAAGTCCACATCCGGGGTGTCGCTCCTGACTTGGCTCGCTGCTCCAGGACTGGTCCTTCTCCATAGGCACGTCTGACTCCACAACGCGGACCCCTTGGTGGACAGGATTCACCTGCTCCACGCCAACCCTCGATATGCCTACGTTGAGTTCCCCGACGGCCGCCAAGATACTGTCTCACTCAGGGACCTGGCACCGTCAGGTTCCACTCCAACACACATCCCCCCCCATGCGCCGCCCCCCCCCCCCCCACCTCCCACCGCGCTGCCAATATTGACCCCACCAGACCAACCCACCCCTCCCCTTTTCTGCACAAGAGGACGAAGAGGACTTTGGCACGCTCCCGGAGTTCCCCGATGACTGGCCGGCATCAGCACCGCCACCACCGCCATCGGTGCCACCTCCACCACCGCCAGCACCGACTTCGCCGCCACCATTACGCCGCTCCCAACGAAGCACCAAAGCACCGGACCGGCTGAACCTTTGACGGTCTCCGGACCGTCAACATGGACTTTTCTTTCCCTATCACTGCACATAATTGCACTAATTGTGTATAGTTTCACGTCACCCCCGCCGGACTCATTTTAACAGGGGGTGAATGTGGTGAACCACTGTAATAGGAGATGTAAGGTAGGACCTGCACTACAGGTTCGCCGGTAGCTCCTGCCGGCTGGCTCCGCCCAGGGAGAACTGTATAAATATGCATGACCTCCAGTGCACTGCCATTTCGCCAGCTGCAGCAGGAGGCCACGCATCTGACTGTAATAAAGCCACAGTTGTACCCAACTTTAGTCTTTGTGCAATTGATCGTGCATCAGTGCCCCATGTCGGCCGGGGGTCCTGATGTTTGTGGGGGTGTCCCGATCTTCTTGGGTGGTTGGTGGGGGAGGGGGACTTTAGGTTTACTTTGATATCGGCACCCTGATTTCTGAATCCCGGCTTTGCAGGTGGGGTTAGCTCCCTCTCACTAGCTGGCTGCGATCCTCGCCAGCATTTTGAAATTGCACAGAGTGCTGTTTTTACCTGGCTTGGAAAGACAGCTGTGAAGCTGCCCAGTTTCACACAGCTTTTCTCGTCTGATCCAACACTCTGGGTGAAATTTTCCCCAAATTGCACAAGGTGCACAACTACATCCATAATTACCCAAAATCTGAACCATACTAACAAAGTGTCTGCATCAATTCGAGCACTTCTTTTGAGGGAAGATCAGTAGGGTAAGTTTATCCTCCTAACAACAAAGCTTTTCAGAGATGTTTAGCAGCAGCTGTCGCCCTTTTGACCAGGAATCGTTTCTTCCATTAAACCCACTTTGATGCATTCACAGCTGTAAAGGTAGTTCGATAATGCACTTTTCCTCTGCTTTTTAGCTATTCTCATAAGTATTGAATGAATAAATATGATGACTAATTTCTGATGGCTATTTTCTTCCTATCTTCCCTGAAGTGAGGCACTGAGTGCATCTGCCTTAGCCAAGTTTAGGACCCAACTTGTTTACTGTGAGTTACAAATATATCACACCTGGTCATACTGGTGCAGCATACTAATATGTTCCACCACCAGGCTATATCCTCAATCCTCTTCAAGTGGCTGACGTTAAACCTGGCACTGAGTCAAATGAGTTGTTTTTAATGGAGGATTCAAGCTCTATCAACCCTGCAAAGTTCATACTACTAATGTCTGGGCGCTTATGCCAAAATTGGGAGAGCTGTTCCATAGACTAGTTAAGCAACAGCCTGACATATACTTATGGAATCATACCTTACACACACTGTCCCAGACATCAATATCCCTGGATATGTGCTCTCCCACTGTCAGGACACAGCAGAGTTGGTGGCATAGTGGTATATAGTAAGGAAGGAGATGGCATGGGAGTTCTCATCATTAACTCTTGATCTCATGAAGTCACATGGGATCAGGTCAAACATGGGCAAAGAAATCTCCTGCTCACTACTTCTGCCTGCACCCCCCCCCCCCCAACCTCCCTCCATCACCTCAGATGATGAATCAGTTGTTCCTTCATGTTGATCACCACTTGGAGGAAGTTCTTTGGGTGGCAAGGGCAAATAATGTACTCTGCATAAGGGGACGCATAAGTAACAGGCAATGGCAGCTGCAACAAGAGAGGATCTAACCATTACCCTTTGACATTCAATGGCATTACCATCGCCGAACCCCCCACTATCAACATCCTGGGGGTTACCATTGACCAGAAACTGAACTGGACTAGCCATATAAATACTGTGGCTGCAAGAGCAGGTCAGAGAGTAGGAATCCTGAGGCAAGTAATTCACCTCCGTCTCCCCAAAACCAGTTCACCATCTACAAGGCACAAGTCAGGAGTGTGATGGGATACTCTCCGTTTGCCTGGATGAATGCAGCTCCAATAACACTCAAGAAGCTCGACACCATCCAGGACAAAGCAGCCCCTTGATTGGTATCACTTCCCCAAACACTCACTTCCTCCACCACTGATGAACAGTGGCAATCCTGTGTACCATCTACAAGATGCACTGCAGGAACTCATCAAAATTCCTCAGGCAACACCTTCCAAGCCATCCTGACTTGGAAATATATCGCCATTCCTTCATTGTCACAGGGTCAAAATCCTAGTTGCTCTCCAACCTATCAGGATCCGCCTTCGGGCGATCAACGAGGCGAAGGCTACAACATCTGCCTCCGCACCCGTTTCCAACCCTGGCTGGTCCGACACCCCGAATATGGCTCCCCGATGGCCCGGGTCCAGTTTCACGTGCACCACTTTAAAAATTACCCTAAAAACCTCCTTCCAGTAATCCTCTAGCTTTGGACAGGACCAAAACATATGAGCGTGGTTAGCGGGCCCCCCCGCAACGTTCACACACATCTTCTACTCCTTCAAAGAATCGGCTCATCCTCGCCCTCGTGAGGTGTGCTCTGTATACCATCTTCAGCTGTATCAGCCCCAACCTCGCGCACGAGGTGGAGGCATTCACTCTCCGGAGCATTTCACACCAGAACCCCTCCTCCATATCCTCTCCCAACTCTTCCTCCCACTTTGCTTTGATCCGTTCCAGTGGTGCCTTCTCCTCTTCCAAAATAGCTCCGTAAACTGCTGACACTACTCCCTTCTCCAGTCCCCCTGTCGTCAGCACCTCCTCCAGCAATGTGGACGCCGGCTCCACCGGGAAGCTCTGTATCTCCTTTCTGGCAAAATCTCAAACCTGCATGTATCTAAACATTTCCCCCTGCTCCAGCCCATACTTCGCTTCCAGCTCCTTCAATTCTGCGAACCGACCCCTAAGAAACAAATCTTTTAGTGTCTTAATCACCTTCTCCTCCCATTTCCAAAATTTCCATCCCACCTCCCTGGCTCAAATCTGTGGTTCCCCCGAATCGGCATTTCCCTTGACCCTGGCCCCAACCCGAAGTGTTGGCGAAACTGCCTCCAAATTCTCAATGAAGCTATTATTACCGGACTCCCTGAGTACATCCCCAGGGCTATCGGGAACGGTGCTGTTGCTAGTGTTTTCAATCCCGACCCCCTGCACAAACTCTCCTCCATTCTGACCCACTGGGAATCAACCCCTCTGACCCAGCTCCGCACCTTCTCCACATTCGCCGCCCAGTAATAATACATTAGGTTCAGAAGACCCCAACCCCTTGCCTGCCTTCCCCTCTGTAGCAGCACCTTTCGAACTCTGGCCACCTTCCCTCCCCATAGGAACAAAGTAATCCTTCCCTCAATCTCTCTGAAAAAAGCGTTTAGCAGGAAAATCAGCAGGCATTGAAAAATAAACAAAAATCGCGGCAACACGTTCATTTTAACCGCCTGTACCCGACCCGCCAGTGACAGAGGGAGACCATCCCACCTTGCCAGATCCGCTTTCACTCTCCCCACCAAACTAGAGATGTTGTACCTGTGGAGCCCCCCCACTCCCGGGCAACCGGCACCCCCAGGTATCTAAAGTGAGTCCCTGCCCTACGGACGGAATGGCAGCCCCCCACCCCTGCCCCCACCCCCGGCCAAGACACCACAAAATACTCACTCCTGTCTCAATTTAGTTTGTACCCTGAGAAAGACCCAAACGCTCAAAGCAGCTCCAATATTCCCCCTATCGACACACTCGGTTCCGACACGTATAACAGCCAGTCATCAGCATATAAGGACACCCCATGATCTAGCCCCCCCTATTCCTTTCCATACCCCCAAACTTCTTAATGCGATGGCCAACGGCTCAATCGCGAGTGCAAACAGCAGGGGGGACATAGGACATCCTTGCCTAGTCCCACGGTGGAGAGAAAAGTATCTCGAGCTGATGTTGTTTGTTCGGACACTCGCCCTCAGCTCCTTATATAGTAGCTTTACCCAGTTCACTTGGCCAGAAGTGTTGAGTGGATGATTCCTCTCGGCCCCTTCCTGATGCTCTCAGCATCAAAGATCCCAATCTTCAGCCAAATCAATTCACACAATGTGGTATCAAGAAATGGCTGAAAGCACTGCATTCCGCAAAGGCTATGGGCCTGACCACATTCTGGCAATCGTACTGAAGACTTTTGCTCCACAACTATCTGTGCACCAGTGCAGCTACAGCATTGGCATCTACCTGGCACTGTGGAAAATTGCCCAGACATGCCCTGCGCACAAGCAGTAGGACAAATCCAACCTGGCCAATTACTGTCTCAATAGTTTGCTCTCGTTCATCAGCAAAGTAATGGAAGGGATCATCAACTGTGTTATCAACTTGTACACACTTAGCAATGACCTTCTCACTGATGAACAGTTTGGGTTCCGTCAGGGGCAATTGGCTCCTGACCAGATTACAGCCTTAGTCCAAACATGGACAAGAGAGCTGAATTTGAGATGAAATTATCTGCCTTTGCGATCAAGGCAGCATTTAATTAGTGTGGCATCAAGAATCCATAGCAAAACTCAAATGGGAAATGGGGAAAACTCTCCACTGATTGAAACCATACCTAGCAAAAAGGAACATGGTTCTGGCTGTTGGAGATCAATCATCTTCGTTTCTGAAGGTAATGTCCCAAGCACAATCATCTTCATCTGTTTCATCAATGTCTTTTACTCCATCATAAAGTCAGAAGTGAGGATGTTCATTGATGATTGGCCAACACCACTTATGACTCCTCAGACACAAAAGCATTCCATAGCCATAAGTAGTAAGACATAGACAGCATTCAGGCTTGGGATAATGGGAAGTAATATTCATGCAACGCAAGTGCCTGGCAATGACGATCTCCAACAAGAGAGAATCCACCATCTCCACTTGGCATTAAATGGCATTACCATCGCTGAATCCACCACCATCAACATCCTGGGGTCACCAGTGACCAGAAACTGAACAAGACCGGCCATGTAAATCTGTGACTACTAGAACAGGTCAGACCATAAGGATTTTGTGGCGAATAACTCAGCTGCCTTCCCAAAGCCTGTCCACAATCTATAAGGCACAAGTCAGGGGTGTGATGGAATACTTTTCACTTGCCTGAATGAGTGAACTCCAACAACACTCGAAGCTCGACACCATCCAGGATAAAGCAGTTCACCTTATTGGCACCTCATCCACCTCTTTCAACATTCACTCCCTCCACCACTGATGCACAATAGTAGCAGTGTGTACCATCTGTAAGATGCACAGCAGCAACTCCCTCCAAAACAGCACTGTGGGTGGACCTGCACGAACCACATAGACTACAGTTATTCAAGAAGGATGCTCAACATCAGCTTCTCAAGAACTATTATGGATGTGCAATAAATGCTGGCCCACATCCCCTGAAAGAATAAAAAGAAAATTCTCAATCATTTTGCTTTGGAGGCCTCCCTGTTATAAAAAAATCCTGTAACAAGTGTTTTTACATAAAACCTATTTATACAACAAAGCATGCATTTATTATTGATTACCTGATTAATAGTAAACCTGCTGTTGCTGGGCAACGATTCTGTCAAAATGTGAAGTTATCTTTGATGATTACATGTGCATGTGGGCTCAATGTTCACCCTGGTTTGCCACTTGATTTAATTCGCTATTGCTGAAAATTCATGTTAGGAGGTGGTATTAAATTGGACCAACACTTTCAGTGCTGCAGAAGAAGCACTGCTGTATTCATCAGAGCATTTGTGCCAAAATGTCTCATCAGTGATATTTCACTGAACCTAGTTCTGAGGGAGCTGTTGAAATGTCAGTGAGCTCTGCTAAAACCTTTGATGGGGCAGAGGATGGCAGTTTAGCTTTAGTGCTCTCACCTGGGGCGGGATTCTCCAATAATGGGGCTATGTCCCCACGCCCGCAAAGAAACGCGCGCAAATCACTCTGGAGGGGCCCCGCATTTCCGGTCGGGGGTCCGCGCATGCATATGGCGGCGGCCAATGTCGGCCACCCTGCACGACATGGCCGACCCACATCACAGACCGGCACCAAGAGGTTAGGCCCCCCGCCAGATCGCGTGCGCTCGTGGATCGGTGGCCCCTGATCGATAGCCTGGCCATCCTGGAGGCCCCCCTGGTGAATGATCTCCCCCAACCAGGGCAGCCGCAGACAAATTGATCCTTCCCTCTCACATTTTTGAAAAGGAGTACTTAACGTCGCCTGCATTGGCCAGTCAGGTAATTCCCAGGAGGCCGCTGCATTCGACTTCAGACTCGTTAATGAGATAGAAATGAATGCAAATGAGGGTTAACAATATGCCCGCCATTTTTGGGTGTGATCAAGAACTCACCATCGGGAGCAGGCCGGGTGAACTTCAAACTGGTTAGCTCCTGATGTGAATCTAGATTTTGGCCTTTCCCATTATTTACACAGCATGCCCAGATCCATGCCGGATATAAATCAGTGGCGAATCGCGTCCGTTATTTGACCTTGCTAGTGAATTGAGCTTTTTGCAAACCAAATACTCTTATTTGCTCAGTCCACAGATACTGAGTAAATCGGGCATTTTAGAAATGCCTGTGGCTTCATCGAGTTGTATAGCAAAGTCATTGTTATACAACCGATCAATGCACTGTAAGACTATGTTTTCTGTCATTGAATCCATCTGTCATTTGACAGTTTCATTTACCAGCAGTATATTTCTTTTCAGTTCTTTGGCCTTCTGCTCTCCAAACATTTCTCCTTATGACTTCAATGTCGCACAGCATTATCCTCAACAATCATCGTATGTATTTCTATTTTACTTCATGAATTACCTGTGCCATGCAGTAGGATCTTTTTAAATCTGCAGTAATTGTGGATTTCATTACTGCTTTCGCACTGAGTAACTAGCCTTTTGCTCAAAAAACATATGTTGCTTCTCTGACATTTCATGCTTGGTAATGAAACATCTCTGTAATTTGGTTGGGTTCAAAGATTCATCGGTCAGTATTTGTGCATAAATTACTGATTGTGGTTGAACTATGTCTCCTCTTTCAGTACAAAAAGAAACAACGTTCAAGTCATCTTCTTAATATTTGTGAAAATTCAGGCCTTTGTAATTTCTCTTGCTCTTGATGAAACAGCTTTACTACACTTTGTGTGAAGAAGAATTTATTTAGCCCTAAATTTACATTATCTACTCCCAAGGTATGCTGTACCTCATCAAACATTTGCTTAAATGGAAATTAACCAGGCGCATCAAGTTCAGTGCTCATTGTAGGCTTGTTTGTGCCCACTCGGTCAGACAGGACTAAACGTCCAGATGCACAGCTTTCATTTTGGATACCGAATTTCCCTGTGATTTTGATACCAAGGCCAACATGGCAGTGAAAGCTAGCTACTGCAGTTAACAGCACCGGTAATGCCAGAAATGGACAGCACATGAGAGAAATGGAAAATAAACAGGGCCACCTGAAAGGCTGCTACACAAAATCAAAGCTCATGATGCAGGGGATCACACTTTAGCATGGATAGAGGATTGGATACCTAACAGGAAACAGGGTGGGGATAAAATCGGCCCGGGCCCTCAATATCCAGGCCCCCCAGGAACACCAGCCAAGGTCATCTCAGGCAACAGGGCGTGGAAGACAGCAGGCCACCTGAACCTCAGCTGTGGATCCTAGGGATGCACCCATACGTAGTGGGCGGAGGAGTGAGAGTAAGAAATTATCAGCACTTAGTGGGCACAGGTGAGCCTAGGCACTAGTACAGATAAGTCACCATTGTAATGTTGCTCTTGCACTACACATCACTTTGTTAATGCATACAGAATTACCACACTGCAATTTCATGGTACCATGCTCCGCAAGGTGCCTGTGCACATTTAGTGCTTCATCTCTGTAGAGTGTGAGAAGGGCAGCTCTATGTCTCTCCCACCACTCACACTGATGATGGTGAAGCTACTCTGCTACTGGCAGTGACCCCCACCCACCTCCTCCCCAGCCTCTTCCTCAACTCTCCATCCATGGAAGGTACCACCTTCACCCATAACATCAATGCTCAGGCCTCTCATGTTTGCCACTCATCCCTAATGATTTAAAAAAATATATATATTTCTTTATTCCCCTCCTTTTTCACATTTTCTCCCAAATTTACACCCACCAACAATAAACAATAACCAGTACCAAATATGGCAATCCCCATATCAATAACAACGATCCCATCCTCCCACCAAACCCCAAACATTCGCCCGCATGCTCACATAAATGACAAAAAGGAATCAGGAATCACCCTAGCCACCATTAACACACACCGCCCCAACCCCCCCCCCCCCCCAACTAATGTTCGATGTTATCCAGTTCTTGAAAGTGCATGATGAATAATGTCCATGAATTGTAGAACCCCTCCATCCTTGCCCTCAGTTCCAACTTAACCTTCTCAGGAGCCAAGAATTCCGACAGGTCCCCCCACCACGCCAGGGCACAGGGTGGAGAGGTTGCTCTCCATCCCATCAGGATCTGCCTTCGGGCGATCAACGAGGCAAAGTCTACAACATCTGCCTCCGCACCAGTTTCCAACCCTGGCTGGTCCGACACCCCGAATATACTCATCCCTAATGATGAGGATGCCAAGGGCCACGTACGCAAGGTGGAGAAAAACACTTGGACCCCTGACCTCGGAGGGGGCAGTAGTAGCTGGGACTTGTCATTCAGCATCAGTGAAGTCGGGAAAATCCCAAGATTCTTTGTAAACATATCAATGGGAAGAGAATAACCAGGAAAGGAGTGGGGCAATCTGTGGATGGAGCCAGAGGACACTGGTAGGGTGTTGAACAAATACTTCACATTTGTCTTCCCCCAAGAGAATGAGGAGGTAGTTATAGAACTTAGGGTGAGAGACTGAGGGCCTTGAACAAATAGGGGGTGACAAGTTATTTGAGGTGTTGGTCGGCTTAAAAGTGGACAATCTCCAGGTCCGGGTGAATTGTGTCCCAGGCTGCTGTGGCCACAGGGTAGGTGTCAGAGGACTGGAGAACAGTAATGTGGTTCCACTATTTAAGAAGGGTTGTCGAGCCAAGCCAGGGAACTACAGACCTGTGAGTCTCACGTCATTGGCCGGGAAACTATTGGAGGAAATTTTGAAGGAGACTATCTCCACTTACAGAGGCAAGGTTTGATCAGCGATAGTCAGTATGGCTTTGTCATAGTAAGGTTATGCCTAACAAATTTGATTGAATTTTTGGAGGAGGTGACCAGAAGTGTCGATGAAGGGGATGCAGTTGATGTAGTTTATATGGATTTCAGCCAAGTCTTTGACAAGGTCTCACATGGGAGACTTATAAACAAGGCAAATGCACATGGGATACAGGGTAACATGATAAAGTGAATTCAAAATTGGCTTAATTGTAGGAGACAGAGGGTGATGACAGGTGGCTGCGTTAGTGACTGAGAGCCAGTGTCCAATGGTGTACCACAGGGATCAGTGCTGGGTCCCCTATTATTCATAATTTATACAAACGACATAGATGACAATGTGGAGGGTAGGATCAGTAAGTTTGTGAATGACACAAAGATTGGCCGGGTGGTTAACAGTGATGTTCCGTGTCTTGTGTTACAGGAAGATATCGAGGGGATGATCAAACGGGCAGATAAGTGGCAGATGGAATTTAATCCAGAAAAATGTGAGGTGATACACTTTGGAAGGAGTAATGTGACAATGAAGTATTCAATGAATGGCCTGACACTGGGAAATTCCGAGGAACAAAGAGACCTTAGCGGGTTTGTCCATGGATCTCTGAAGGCGGGAGGACAAGTTAATAGGGTGGTGAAAAAGACATAGATTACAAAAGCAGGGATGTCATGATGGAGCTGGACAGAACATTGGTGAGGCCACAGCTGGGGTACTGTACGCAATTCTGGTTGTCACATAATAGGAAAGGCCTCTTCTGCCTTTTTTATCTGTGATACTTTGATTCTGTGAGCCTCCTGATAATCCCATTCATTGGCAAGACACGTTCAGCTCTCTGTCAGACAGGAGTCAGACATATCGCTGAGGATGAGAGGAGCTCTGTCCTCAATGCAAGTATTAATCATTTTCCTGCAGCGTGCGGCCAATGGTTTTAGCACTCTGCCCATAAATGTAGGAACCATCAGGAGAGCATCCCGCAGGCACCAAATTATATATAATATATATATAATATAATAATCTTTATTATCACAAGTAGCCTCACATTAACACTGCAATGAAGTTCCTGAGAAAAGCCCCTAGTCACCACATTCCAGCTCCTGTTCGGGTACACGGAGGAGAATTCAGAATGTTCAAATTACCTAACAAGCTCATCTTTCGGGACTTGTGGGAGGAAACCGGAGCACCCGGAGGGAAGCGATCGAGACACGGGGAGAATGCGCAGACTCCGCAGACAGTGATCCAAGCCGGGAATTGAGCCTGGATCCCTGGCGTTGTGGAGCGACAGTGCTAAATATTGTGCTACTGTGCCGCCCAGTGTGGGGCGATGTCAGAACCCATGGTGGGAGATGCTGTGAGGACATCCCTAGCCCTTCACCCCATGAGGGCCCTGGCCATCATCCAAGGTCCTTCCTCCTCCTTATCCGCTCATTGATCCTCGCTGCCCTCCTCCTTATCTGAGATGTGACGCTTCTCCATCTCCCCTTCATCCAGCTGCTCTCCCTGCTGCAGTACCAGGTTGTGCAGCAGACCACTATGATGTGGGACACCTCTGGGGGTTGTACTGCAGGCCAGCCCCCCCCCCCCACGCCAACCCCCCCCCCCCCCCCCCCCCCCACGCCCCCCCCCTCCCCCCCACCCCCACCCCCCGGACCGGACCAGGCACCAGAACCGCATCTTGAGCAGTCCAATTGGCCTGCTCAATCAACGCACACATTGCTGCATGAGCCTCATTATAGTGAGTCTCAGCAGGTGTTTTTGGCCATGGCTGGCATCATCAGCCACCTCCATGTGGGTATCCTTTGTCTCCGAGGAGCCATGACTCCAGCTGTTGCTCTTCCTCAAAGTCGGAGAGGCTGTGGTATCCCTTCCAGCTCATAAATGGTGCCCCATGTCACCATTGCAGAGCCACATCTCTCATCATTCACCCCGTGAATACTATTTTCTTTTTGAGCACCAAACACGGTTTTGCATCAAATTCTTACTTAAGAAGTTGGTCTTGTTCTTAGCAAATTAAACCAGAATAATTTGTTAGTAGCAGTAAAGTGATTGATTAGAGTAAGAGCTGTGAGGAGTCTCCTTCTGAAACAAATGCTAAATGGTAGTAATTAAGTGAGATGTATGTCAAACATCATTATGAAGTCATTCTAAAATTAGCCTGGAGTCTTAAATCTAATTTTTACAGCAAATTAAATCAGTGTATGGATCAATTGAATTTGAATTAATTAACTCTACTCCATTTCTCTCTACATTTATAAACCTCAAAGTCAAGCTGGTTGGATGGAAGCCATGAAATTTCTGCTCTGCCAAACATATGTAATAAAAAACACATTTCTTCATTATGAGTATTAATAAAGACTGTAAGGGAATTAATGGAGGTTTCTGGAACAGGGCGTTTTAAGTGATTTGTAAGTTGGAGGATAAATGTGAAACAGAAGGACATTCTATCAATGGCACATGTGTTTAATTAATATCACAATGACTAATAGATGATTACAATATGTTAACTGTTACAAGAGTGAGAAAAACACAGCTAACCCTTTTGAGCGCTGTGAATATATAAAAATGTTATTGATACATTTAAATGGAAGCATTCAATTTACAATATGCGTCAGCTTGCCATCAAACAAATAAAGTGAGGAGTTGGCAAGCAAGTTAACAATTTCAGCCATTGTATTACCCTCTGTGTATTTTCAATCATTTCCAACTCAAAGAAAATTCATTCTTGGGATGTGGGCTTCGACGGGTAGGCCAGCATTTGTTGCCCATCCCTAATTACACTTGGGAAGGTGGGGGTGAGCTGTCTTCTTTATTTTTATATAAATTTAGAGTACCTACTTATTTTTTTTTCAATTAAGGGGCACTTTAGCGTGGCCAATCCACCTAACCTGCACATCTTTGGGTTGTGGGGGCGAAACACACGCAAACACAGGGAGAATGTGCAAACTCCACACGGACAGTGACCCAGGACCGGGATTCGAACCCGAGTCCTCAGCGCCGTAGGCAGCAGTGCTAACCACGTGCCGCCCTCTGAGCTGCCTTCTTGAACCGCTGCAGTCTATATGGTGTAGGTATACCCACAGTGCTGTGAGGGTGAGAGTTCCAGGATTTTGACCCAGCGGCAGTGAAGAAACAGCGATATATTCCCAAGTCAGGATGGTGAGTGCCTTGGAGGGCACATCCAGTTGCTGGTGTTCCCATGTATCTGCTGCCCTTGTCTTTCAAGGTGATCATGGGCTTGGATCGATTTTTATGAGGAGTCTTGGCGAGTTCCTCAGTACACCTTGCAGATGGTACACACTGCTGCTACTGTGCATCACTGGTGGAGGGAGTGGATGGGATGTCTTCTTGAACTTGTAGATTTGTGTGAATGTGTCACCATATTCCACAAGCCACAGATTAATGGGTCAGAGGACGAGAATCTGCCTTAACATCTCCCTGGTTTGTTTTTTTATTTAAATGCAGTTTAATTCTTTCTAACTTTGCAGAGGTTTAAGACACAGGAAAAAGTACCTATGTGGCATGACAGCGCCACCATCTGTCTATACAAATTACACCTAGACAAACACTTTATGTAATTTTCTTAATTTCCTTTTCCATATTTATATCATAAAAATAGGGTTAAAGCATGTCTCACTACACTGCAAGTCTATTTAATGATTATAAATCATTAACAGTTATCAGCAAAACATTGACAACCAAAAAGAAACTCTAGCTATTTTATCCAGAGAAAAAACGACTACTGGAGTAATGATTCATTTCATGTACATTTGAACAACTTTCATTACAGTCAGGTAAGAACTAACAAGCCTATCAAATTATGGAGTCATTTATTATAACGATATAGTAATAAATGGATTCAGCCTATAAAATTTTCAAACATGAATATCAAATTGAAATGGGAAAGGTATGGGCGTGCAAATAGTGACCTTCCTTCTCAATTACATGTTAGAGTTTGGTGTGGTCTGTAACTCTGATTTATATATGAGGCCATGGGCTGGATTCTCCCAAAATGAGACTATGTCCCCATGCCAGCACAAAAACGGTAGAGTTTTACTCCAGAGATTCCTATAAAAAAGTTGACCTAATTCAATGCCCTGCAGGGGGCTAGCAGGGACCCGGAGTAAATCTCGCAGCTTTAGCTGCGGATACGGGCACCTTCCGGTTCGGAGTCCGCGCATGCGCACGGCGACGCAGAGCTCCATGGCGAATTCGGACCGTGGAGGCAGACAGAAAAATGAGACCCCCCAATCCCCCCCGCCTCTGATCAGGGCAGCATTCCGACTGGCAATAGGTGGTTAGTTCCACGCCGTCGGGAACTCAGCCGGTTGGGAGCGGACGATTGCTGAGCTGGCCTTGGCAATGGCCCCCCGACGGCGTGGCCGACTGAGCGGTCACACCGATTTTCGGGTCCCGAAGAATCGCCGAACTGGCGCCAGGTCCGATTACGCCGTTAAAGTGGATTCTCTGCCCCCGCGCCGGCCGTGATTTCGCGGCGGGGCTGCGGAGAATCCAGCCCCATACGTTTTAATAATGTTGGAAACAAAACACCATTGGTTTGGTTGGTCGTTAAAGGTGCACCATTACCAGTCAGAAGCTTGCTTACTGTCAGCTAATCTTGGAAGAGCATTAACAGTGAATCCATGGTCCAGATCTCTTCACCTTCTCAGCTGAAGTAGCCAAAGGAAGGCCTTGGAAGTAAAAATGAAGCAGCTCCACAAATACCCAACAGAAATTTAAACTTTATGTTGTCTTATCTGATAGGACTCCTGAGTAATCATATGAATACAGATTATTTCTTGTGGCAAAGGTAACTAAAATATGTCATTCATAACAGACTCCCGATTGGCCATTTATGTAAAGTAACATAATCCATGGAATCCATAGATTTCCTACAGTGCAGAAGGAGGCTATTTGGCCCATCGAGCATGTATTGGTGCTCCAAAACTGCACTCTCCCTATGCCCGCTCCCCCGTCCTATCCCTGTAACCAGAAGCTTTGATCATGGCCACCTAACCTGCACATCTTTGGAGACTAAGGGAAAATGTAGCACAGTCACCCACCTAACTGCACATCTTTGGACTGTGGGAGGAAACCGGAGCACCCGGAGGAAACCAACGCAGACACGGGGAGAATGTGCAAACCCTGCACAGACAGTGACCCAAGGCCAGAATCGAACCCAGGTTCCTGGCTCTGTGAGGCAGTATAGCTAACCACTGTGCCACTGTGATACTAGACATTTACATGGGAAATTAATAGTTTTATATTCCAAAGCTTGCCATAGTTATCTTCCATAATATAGTCAAGCTTGCATTGGACCACAGCTTTATTATAGAAGCACAAATTAGGAACAATATGTAAATTGCATTTCAATATATACAAATTGAAGTGTTGTAGTAACAAACTCTTGCTCTGAAAAAATAATATTGTGATATTAATTAAGGAACTTTCTAAGAAAAATTGTCTACGTTGCTAGTCTAATAAGTAACCTAATATAGCAGCAACGGTTTGTAACCCTTATTCATCATTGCAGGAACCATAGGCACAAGACTTGTGGCAAATCTTATTTACTCTGCCTGGCTACACAAGTTAAGCTGACTATATTTGACTTTCTATAATGTAGGACATAGATCTTCCAACAATTTCTCACATTTGGAATCATATGGAAATGATATGCGTAATTAAAACTACACAGTTCAATTAATAGGACCCAGTAGAAGACGGCTTCACAAAATGGCATAATTATGAGGCCTTACTCACAAATTACAACATAATAATTTAGAATATTGTAAGTAATTCACAAGGAAATTATTTAGTTTTTATTCTCCCAACTACAATAGGGAATCACTGCAGGCGCGATTTAACGAACAAAAAAACAGAGTCGTGTTTTGGGCACATTTAGCGGGGTGTTTACATAGAATAACATAGAATTTACAGTGCAGAAGGAGGCCATTCGGCCCATCGAGACTGCACCGGAAAGAGCACCCTACCCAAGGTCAACACCTCCACCCGATCCCCATAACCCAGTAACCCCACTCAACTAAGGGCAATTTTGGACACTAAGGGCAATTTACCATGGCCAATCCACCTAACCTGCACATCTTTGGACTGTGGGAGGAAACCGGAGAACCCGGAGGAAACCCACGCACACACCGGGAGGATGTGCAGACTCCGCACAGACAGTGACCCAAGCCGGAATCGAACCTGGGACCCTGGAGCTGTGAAGCAATTGTGCTATCCACAATGCTACCATGCTGCCCTGCTGTGCCGAGAACAACCCCGCTGTCAGGCGGGACTCTTTTTTTGGCCATGGCGAGGAATATCCCGCTGCGGCCACATTTAGCTTCATTTCCTGCACTGATGATTGAGATCGTGCACGATTTTTAAATGCTGCCCCATTCTTCCTGATTTCTGAACACCCCCACCGCGGCCTCCGGTCTCCCCCTCCCCCAACTCCCTACGTTATCTGCTAGGGAGTCCTCGAGCCCCCCTCACCCCACCTCAAAAGGGCAGGGCAACCCCAGGCTCGATCCTTAGCAGTGCCAACCTGGCACCCGGGGACCCTTGGCATTGTCAGCCTGGCACCACCACCACCATAGAACCCTGGCAGTGCAACCAAAGTACCCTAGCAGTGCCAGGGTGAGACTGCCTGGGTGGCAGTGCCAAGGTGCTGGGCTGGCAGTGCCAAGGTATCCAGGTGGCAGCAGGAGTGCCAGGTTTCCATGCTGCCTGGACCCGACCACCCGGGGTCCTCTGATGGCCTGGGAGACACCCCCAGGTACCGTTATACCTGGTCCACGTTTGTGTGGACCAGTATTAAATGCTGCCACGGCGAGGTCTCCCAAGCGTGAGTGTTCGATCCGGGCTTTGGAGGTCTCCTGTGCAGACATATTTAAGTGAGGCTAACTGCTCACTTAAATATGCAAATATGGATCCCGTCCAGTGAGGTCAAGATCCGGATCGATAAGCTTCGAAAAAATCCCACTAGTGGAAAATTCCATCCTATGTCCCTATTCCTCAATTCCCCAACCAGCAACATTAGTTTCCCTCGTTCTCAACCCTAACTATTTCCCTTAATGTCTTCAAAACTTCAATTAAATCATCCCTCAATCTTCTCAATTCCAAATAACCCAACCATAGGTGGGAATTTTCTAGCCGTTCGTGCTGGCGGGATCTTCCTGTCTCACCGTCGACGCTAACCTGCCAAGGGTTTCCTGGCAGTGAGGGGCCCCTCCCCCTCCCCTTGAAACAGTGGGATCAGATAATCCTGCCACCAGCCAATGGTGGACTGCCTCCGCATAACATGTGGCTGGTTGGGTGGAAAATGCTTCCAGTGGTTTATCTAATGTCTCCTCATAACTTAACCCTTGGTGTGATTCAGGTATAACTATGCTGCACTCTCTCCAAAGCCAGTGTATCCTTCCTAAGGTGTTGTAACTGGATCTACTATCAGTATTCCAGATGCGTTATAACCAGGGCTTTGAATAGCTGAAGCATGACTTCTACCACTTCTCATCCTATTCCTCTGGATATGTAGGCCAGTATTCCATTAGCCTTGAAAAAAAATTATTTTCTGTACCTATTCATGTCATTTTAGTGATCTGTGTACCTGGATCTCCATTCTCTTTGGACCTCCACTGTTCCTAGCCTTTTGCCATTTGAGTAAGATTTGAACCTTTGAGCCAGAGAGTTCTGGATTCAAGTCTCACTCTGAAACTTGAGCACAAAAATCAAGCTTGACACTCCAGTGCAACACTGAGGGAGTGCTGTATTGTTGAAGGTGCTGTCTTTTGGATGAGACATTAACCCAAGACCTGCCAGCCTGTTAGATGGACGTGAAGAAGTCCAGGGCACTTTTGATGAAGAGAAGAGTTTTTCCTGTGCCTTGGCCAATATTTATCCTTTAATGAATTCTGCAGAAACTGATTAACTTAACCTTTCCTCGTTAACTAACTCCTTCGTCCCATGAATCAGTTGAAGGAACCTTCTCTGAACTGCTTTCAATGCTATTATATCATAGTACTCCAGATTCAGTCGAATTAAGGCCCTGCACAGATGCAGCAAGACTTCCCTACTTTTATACTTGATTCTCCTTGCACCTAATACCATGGGCAGGATTCTCCGTTGGTGGGATCCTCCACTTCGCCTGCAGCGCACTAACGCCGATGGATTTCCCGAAGGCGTAATGGTGGCCACAATGGGAAACCCCATTCACCGGCTGCAGGGACGGAGGGTACAACTGCCCCTTGCCAGAAAACAGGTCTGGTGGGAAGGAGAATCCCGCCCCATTTGTCTTTCTGTTCACTTGCTATGCCCTACATGCTAACGTTTTGTTCTTCATGTACCAGGACAAGCAAATCCCTCTTGACTGTAGAACTTTGCAGTCTGCCCATTCGATTAGCATTCTACTTTTCTATTCTTCCTGCCAAAGTGAACAAGCTCACAGCTTTTCCACATCATACTCCATCTGGCAGATTTTGCCCACTCACAACCCATCTAACTTCCTTTGTAAGCTTTTTATACCTCTTGTCGACTTACTTACCACCGATCTTTGTGTCATGAGCACATAGAAACTTGGAAAAAAATAGAAGCAGGAGGAGGCCATTCGGCCCTTCAAGTCAAGCTCCGCGATTCTTTATGATCAAGGCTGACCATCCAACTCAATAGCCTAATCCTGCTTTCCCCCATATCTTTTGATCTCCTTCGCCCTAAGTTATATCAAACTGCTTCTTGAAACCATACATTGTTTTGGATTCAACTACCTTTGGTAATGAATTACACAGGCTCACAGCTCTGGGTGAAGACATTTCTCCTCATCTCTTTCCTAAATGGTCTACTCTGCATCCTCAGACTGTGACCCCTGGTTCTGGACACACCCACTTTCGGGAACATCGTTCCTGCATTTACCCTGTCCAGACCAGTTAGAATTTTGTAGGATCCCCCTCATTCTTCTGAACTCCAGCGAATCCACTCCTAATCGATTCAATCTCTCCTCGTATGTCAGTACTGCTATCCCAGGAATCAGTCTGGTAAACCTTTGCTGCACTCCCTCTAGAGTAAGAACATCCTTCCTCAGATAAGGAGACCAAAACTGCACACAATATTCCAGGTGTGGCCTCATCAAGGCCCTGTATAATTGCAGCAAGGCATCCCTGTTCCAGTACTCGATTCCTCTCGCAATGAAGGCCAGCATACCATTTGTCTTCTTTACCACCTACTGCACCTGCATGCTTACCTTCAGTGACTGGTGTACGAGGACACCCTGGTCTCGCTGCATGTTCCCCTCTCTTAATTTATGGCCATTCATATAATTGTCTGCCTTCTTGTTTCTGCTACAAACTGGATAACCTGGCATTTATCTGCATCACACTGAAGGATTTCTGCATCCACATCACACTGAAGGATTTCTGCATCCTCCTCACATAGCAGGGGGATAGCATCCCCCTCCCACCCAACTTGGTCTCATCTGCAAATTTGGAGATGTGACATTTTATTCCCATATCTAAATCATTAATATATATTGTGAATTGCTAAGGTCCTCGCACCGATCCCTGCGGTACCCCATTAGTCACTGCCTGCCAATTTGAAAAAGACCCGTTAATTCCTACTCTTTGTTTCCTGTCTGCCAACCAGTTTTCCATCCATCTCAATACACTAGCGTCAATCCCATGCACTTTAATTTTACACACTTATCTTTTGTGCGGGACTTTGTCAAAAGCCTTCTGATAGTCCAAATACAACAAATACGCTGGTTCCCCTTGATCAATTCTACTCGTTACATCCCCGAAGAATTGCGTAGATTTGTCAAGAATGATTTCCCCTTCATAAATCCATGCTGACTCTGTCCGATCCTGCCACTGTTTTCTAATTGCTCTGATATAAAATCTTTGATAATGGATTCGGGAATGTTCCCCACTAATGACGTCAGATTTATTGATCTAAAATTCCCTGCTTTATCTCTACCTCCCCTTTTAAATAGTGGAGTTACATCAGCCACTCTCCATCTGCAGGAATTCTTCCGCAGTCTACAGAATCCTAGAAGATGACCCCCACTATTTCTACAGTCGCCTCCTTCAGTACCCTGGGATGTAGATTATCAAGCCCTGGGGATTTATCAGCCTTCAATCCCATCAATTTCCCCAACACTATTTCTCTACTGATATTGATCACCTTCAGTTCCTCCTTCTCATGAAACCCTGCATTCCCCAACATTTCTGGTATCTTATCTGTGTCCACATTTGTGAAGACAGAACCAAAGTATGTATTTAGTTGCTCCCTCATTTCTTTGTCCCCTATTATACATTCCCCTGTTTCTGACTGTAAGGGACCTACATTTGTCGTCACCAATCATTTCTCTTCATATAGCCATGGAAACTTTTACAGTCATTCTCCATATTATGGTTGCTCAATCCCAAGGGTTCTCGCACAACTAGATTGCCAATGATTCCATTCTCATTACACAGTACCCAGTCTAGGATGGCCTGTTCTCTAGTTGGTTCCTCAACATATTGATCCAGAAAACCATCCCGCATACACTCCAGGAATTCCTCCTCTATGGTATTGTGACTAATTTGATTTTCCCTATCTATATGCAGATTAAAATCACCCATAATTATAATCATTCCTTTATCACATGCACCCCTAATTTCCTTTTTAATGCCATTCACAATATCACTGCAATTTGGGGGTCTATATATGATGCTTACTAATGTTTTTTGCCCCTTGCTGTTTCTCAGCTCTACCCATACAGAATCCGCATTGTTGGATCTAAGATCCTCCCCCACTATTGTGTTCATTTTCTCCTTGACCATATTTAACGATAATCTTCATTAGTGTCACAATTAGGCTTACATTAACACTGCAATAAGTTACTGTGAAACGTTCCTGGTTGCCACACTCCGGTGCCTGTTCGGATACATAGAGGTAGAATTCAGAATATCCAATTCACCTAACAAGCACGTCTTCCGGGACTTATGGGATGAAACTGGAGCACCCGGAGGAGACCCACACAGACACGGGGAGAATGTGCAGACTCCTCACAGACAGCAATGCAACCCCACTGCCTTTTCCTTTTTGTCTGTGATTCCTAAATACTGAATACCCCGGGATATTCAGTACACATCCCTGGTCACCCTGCAGCTATGACTCCGTAGTCCTGACTATATCATATCTGTTCACGTAAATTTGTGCGATTGGTTCATTCACTTAATTGAAAATGCTTCATGCATTAAAGAACAAAGCCTTTACACTTGTCTTTTTAACATTACTAGTCCCGCTCCCAATATTTTTCACTGTGTCTTTGAATCTGGCTCTTGGTTTATCTGCCTATCACTTTCCTTATTCCCTTTTCTGACTTTTGTTTTTGTCCTTATTTCCTCCTCCTCTGACTCCTTGCATAGGTCCCCATCCCCCTGTCATATTAATAAACCCTCCCCAAGCACTCTAGCAAATACTCCCCCCCCCCCCATGTCATCAGTCCTCATCCTGCCCAGTTGTAACCTGTCTAGTTTATAGTGGTCCTACCTCCCCCAGAACCGGTCCCAATGCCCAGGAATCTGAAACCCTCCCCCTCACACCATCTCTTCAGCTACGTATTTATCCGATATATCCAGATATTTCTACTCTGACTGGCACGTGACACTGGTAGTAATCCTGCGATCACTACTTTAGAGATCTCAACATTCTTCCTAACTCCCTATATTTTGCTTTTAGGACCTCATTTTATTTTACCTATGTCGTTGGTACCGATGTGTAGCATGGCCATTGGCAGTTCACCCTCCTCCTCCAGAATGTCCTGTAACCACTCCGAGACATCCTTGACCCAAGCACCAGGGAGGCAACATACCATCCTGGAGTCTTGTTTGTGGCCACAAAATGTCTATATATTCCCCTTACATTTGAATCCCCTATAACTATTGCATTCTCACACTTTTTATTCCTCCACTTTGCAGTAGAACCAACCACAGTGTAACGAATTTAGCTGCTGCTGCTTTCCCCTGAGAGGTTATTCCCCTTAACAGTATCCAAAGCGGTACATCTGTTTTGCAGGGGAATGGCCAGCTCCGAAACCTAGACTTCCAGGAGCTGCAGCTGGAGACACTTCCACTGCACATGCTGATCCTGGGCACTGGAAATGTTCCCGGCCTCCCACACTCTTGTTACTCTCTTCTTTTTGAATAATGTAGAAGCTCTTGGGCACAGTTTAATCACCATGTTGCTCTAGGCGTGGATCTGTGCGCACTGGTTAAATTGCGGGAAAGGGCAAAATCAAGATTCGCACCAGTGCAAATCAGTTTGCTACCTAACTGGTTCCCGATGGCGAGTTCCGGATCACACCCAAATATGACGAGCATATCGTTGACCCCAATATGCATCAATTTCCATCTCATTAGCGAGATTGAAGTCGAATGTAACAGCCTCCCGGGAATTCGCCCCAATGAGAAATCACGTTTGCATCGTTTAGGACTCTGTCTTAAAAACATAAAACTGGCGCAATGGCTGCTGAGGGGAACTGAGGTGAGGAACCATTTCCATTTTCCGGAATGCAGCTCGGGAGCACTGGAGCTGCTGCACCAGTGCTTGGAGGGGTGAAGGGGACCCCTCAGAGAGGATCAGGCTTGTTCGGGGGAGCTGAACCGTTCCAGATCGGGGGTTGGCCCTGGGCTGGGGGGGGGGGGTAGGGGTGAGGTCATTGAGGGGCTTCTCATCTCTGAGGCAACTACAGTGGCTGCCTGTTTGTCCTTCCAGGAAAGAGCTCTGTTTTTGGTTATATGCTGAATGTCGCTTTAACTCCCTTTGACTGTGGCACTAGTTTCACAGCTGAAGGCTATTGCTGATAAGGAATTAACCTTGTTAGTTGTGAGAGTACTTCACAGCTGCAGGTTGTGTTTGCTGCTTGCTCCTGCTTGTGCCTGCAAATGCTTGGAGGCTGCTGTTGCTGTTTTCTTCCTTTTCTGCAGCCGGAAAGAAGGACAATTTTTTCAAAGGTACGTGGGTCTTGGAACACCAGGCTCTGGGGGACATATGCGTCCAAGCGGCAATCCGGTTGAAGCAAGAAGATGCTGCGGGACCTGATGTGTGACATTGTTCCAAATGGACCACCTGATGGCGCTGTTGAAGAAATGCTTTTGCAGATTGCTGATGCTTTTGTTGCTGGTGTGGTGAGTGCTGCACGCCATCGAGGGTTAAACACGCTGGAAGTCAAGGATGTTCAACTGCACCTTGAGCACCAGTGGAATATGTGGATACCAGGATTTGGTTCTGGTGAGATTGGGCCGTGTGGGAGGGGCTGCACTGCTGTGGCTCCTGGATGGAGAATGGCACTGATACGTGGAACAAGGAACACATTGATGGACCGACCATTTCTACAACATGGTTTTGGACATGATAACACATTCTCAGGCTTATCTTCCATTTCTGTTGAGGAACCTGTGAGGGGTGATGCCGTGAGTTTGTTTATTTTTGTGAAAATTAGCTGATATTGCTTTGTATTGGTACCAATATGGAATGGTGACTTTTCCTTGTTGTTTACTGGTTAGTGTGATATATGGAATGTTACGGAGTTGATTTTCAAATCTTAGTTAATGTTGACCGTTTTCGCCAATAAAATATTACTCTAATGGATTCCCATGGGTACACTTGCCTTGTCTCAGACAATGATAATTGCACCACATTCCAATTCAAACTTTGAAATCTGAACAGTTTGGAAACATGGAAAACAATTCCAATTGTAGGCCATTCGGCCCTTCGAACCTGCACCACCATTCAATATGATCATGGCTAATCATGCAAATTCAGTATCCCACTCCCATTTTTTCTCCATATCCCATTGATCCCTTTAGCCACAAGGGCCACGTCCAGCTCCCTCTTGAATATATCCAATGAACTGGCCCCAATAGCTTTCAGTGATAGAGAATTCCCCAAGTTTCCACCTCTCTGTGAGAAGAAGCTCTTCCTCATCTCAGTCCTGAATGGCTTACTCTTTATTCTTAGGTTGTGACCCTTAGTTCTGGATATCCCAACATCGGGAACAATCTTCCCGCATATAGACTGTCCAGTCCCATTAGGATTTTATATGTTTCGATGAGATCTCCTCTCATTCTTCTAAACTCCAGTGAGCACAATCCCAGTCGATCCAGTCTTTCTTCATATATCAGTCCGAGAATTAGTCTGGTGAACCTTTTGAAAGTCCAGATACACAACATCCACTGGTTCACCCTTGTCCACTCTACTGGGCACATCCTCAAAAAATTCCAGAAGATTTGCCAAGCATGATTTCCCTTTAGTGAATCCATGCTGACTTGGACCGATCCTGTCCCCACTTTCCAAATGTTCAGTTATTTCATCATTAATAATTGAATCCAGCATTTTCCCCACTACCGATGTCAGGCTAACTGGTCTATAATTCCCTGCTTTCTCTCTCCCTCCATTTTTGAAAAGTGGGTTACATTAGTTACCCTCCAATCCATTGGAACTCCTCCAGAGTCTATAGAATGCTGGAAAATAATCACCAATGTGCCCACTATTTCTAGGGTCACTTCCTTAGGTACTCTGGGATGCAGAACATCAGGCCCTGGGGACTTATCTGTTTTTTAAATCCCATCAATTTCCCCAATATAATGTCCTGACTAATAAAGATTTCCTTCAGTTCCTCCTTCATGCCAGACCCTCTGTCCCCTAGTATTTCCGGAAGGTCATTTGTGTCCTCCTTAGTGAAGACAGATCCAAAGTAATTGCTTGCCTGGCCTCTGGAAGCGTCATAACCATACAGACAGAAGCCAATAATCAAACACTCAAGAGCTGGGCTTCAGCACTGGGGATATCCTATCGGCCAAGGGTAGGTGTGTGGATCAAGGGAAGGCACCTGAGCACAGTCTCCTTAATTGTCCTGACAGGGGGCCGGTGTCTTGGGGCTCCTGATGTGGCTGGAGGTGAGTGTAAACATCAAGGTTCTCCAGCACAACTGACTCACTGGATGGCAATCTGACAGCAGGTGGGACACGTCAGAGTGGGGAGGCTTGGGGGATTTGAGGGTCCTGGGGTGGAACCCCTAACTGATTGTTGGTCTCTCTCCTTCTCCAATTCCTTACAGACACCAAAATGGATGGTGGTGTCGGTCTCGCAGAGGATGCCCTTGCGGTGATGCTTTCAGCCTAGGCGGCTGGAGAAGGCCACAGCGTTGACGCAGACTGGAGGCACACACCATGTGCAGGGGGTCACCACACATCAGCCATCAGGCTGAGGGGAATCCCAGAGGGGGAGGCCAGCGATGGCCCAAGGTGTACAGGCATTGTTGGTCATTCGAGGAGATGACAAACAGCATGTGCCGCAGGAGACTCCATCACAAAAAAAGTCAGTGCGGCCCCTGTGCCATGTCCTCATTGAGTTGGCACCCTGTGGAGGAGGACACCCGCTCCCATTGGCCGTGAAGGTCACCGTAGCCCTGAACCTCTATGCCACCAGTTCGTTCCAGGCTCGAGCAGGGACTTGTGCAGCATTCCACAACCTACAGCCCACAAGTGTATCTGTGAGGTCACAGATGCCTGTATGCCCAGGCAGCTGACTATATCAACTTTGAGCTGGATCAAACCCATCAAGGTGCCTGGGCTGCAGGATTCTCTGCCATCACCGAGGTGCCCCAGGCCCAGTGGGTAATTGATGGTACACATGTCACCTTACGCACACCAGGGCATCAGGGAGTGCCCTTCATTAACAGGAAGGTGTTCAACTCACTGAATGTACAAATTGTGTGTGATCACCACCTCCGGATCATGTGCATGTGTGCACATTTGCCAGGGAGTGTGCATGACAGCTACATCGTGGGACACTGAGAAATCCCGGGCACCTTCGTCATCCCCAGGATAAGGGGTAGCCGCTGAGGTCCTGGTTGATAAAGCAAGGGTGGAGGCCGGAGAACGAGGTGGAGACCTGATATAACAAGACCTGTGCTATCATTAAGTGGTGCTTTGGACTGCTCAAAATGTGGTTCCGATGCCTTGACCGGTCTGGTTGTGACTACAGTACATTCCCCCAGAGGGTCTCCCAATTTGTGGTGGTCTGCTGTGCGCTCCACAACCTGGCACAGCAGTGGAGCAGCATGCTGGAGGAGGAGGGCGAGGAGCCGCAAGAGGATCAGGAGGGCGGAGGACATGTGATGGTAAGTGTCTAGCATACCCGGAGGACCAGGGAGGCCCTTATCCTCATCCGCTTCTCATAGGACATGGTTTTGTCCGACAGCTCACCCCCTGCACCCCCATCCCCTCCTCGCCCCCATGCCCCTCCTTCTCCCCCATTCTCTAACCCACTCACCTCTCCCGAGTACCGTATTCCATGCCCCAAGGGACTAGGACTATGTAACATCATCCCAGGGGTATGGGCCTATGCAGCACTGTCAGCAGACCAATGTAAAGGGGTGGTGGGGGGGGGGGGGGGGAAATGCGGAGTACGGCAGGGGGCAGTGGTGCAGGCAGGCCCTCTGTGAAGATTACGTGAGAGAGGATTTAATGGTGAATATTGGACATTTCAATTCCCCCTACCTACAGACTGTGACACCACCAATTCCCCCCCTGCCCAGTGCCCACTCAGTGATCCTCAACTTCTTGATCTTACGCGGTCTACTGCTACATCTAGGTGTTTTCCAGGATCAGAGATGGAGGCAGCCTGCTGCTTTCTGCGCCCTGTGACCTTTGATGCCCTTGTTGGATGTCCTCTGCCTTGGCCAACTTACTGGCATCGCTGTTCCACCATGTTTTGCCCACTGCCTTGAGATGTGCTAGTGTCAGGAGGGGGGATTCAGATGAACTGGAACCGATTGTCACCTCCTTGGTGGCATGCTCCAGGTCGGCTCAGCGCTTCATTCTCCCAGACGGTGCCGTAGGGCCCTGGTGGAGTCCCTGAGACAGAGGGGTAGCTGGTGTGAGCTCCAAAGGCCTCTGTGCCATCTGGCTCTGCCACTTCTAGCGACTCCTCATTGCCTGGCTCATGATGTTGACGCCCTCAGCGATGGTCCTCAGAGAATGGGACGTACTTTGTTGTGCCTCGGCAAAGTCCACCTGCATCTGGGAAATGCCCCTCATCGACTGGGACATGATGTCAGGCCCTCAGCCTTGGTCATGACAGACTGAGCCAGGCCTTGGACACCACCACTCAAGATGTTGACCTCACGCTGCAGGCTTTCCACTGCGGCCACAATCCTAGCAGTATTGGTCTTGGTGCCACGCATTCATCACTCCTGCGATTATAGCCTTTGTGACTCCTCCAATTGGCTATGCATTCACTGGAATGTCGATGACAACCCCTCCTTAATCTCATGGCCGTGTCCTAGCATCTGCATCAGCATTGGGATAACCTTGCCCAGAGACTCGACATACCCGGAGGACCAGGGAGTCAGCTGAGTCCTGGGATCCAGCTGACCTCCAACTGCTGAGTACAGGTCATGATCTCGCCATTACAGCCGGCGCAAACATTCCGCCAAACTCGCCCAAAATAACACTCAAAGTCATTTTTTGTGAATTGCGCCCTTTATCTTTGCTATTTTGTTTCTCTATGTAAACTCATTTTACATCTCAATCTTTTGAATTAAAGTAATCTCTCACTACAATACTAATGTTATCCTTCACTTACAGACTCCTTTTCCTTGCTTCCTATGTTTCTAGAGTGTCAAATATATAGAGGGATACGGCACAAGGAAGTGCTGAGGTTTTGACCAAAGTTAGTATCATGATCGGTACAGGCTTGGAGGGCCCAAGGGCCTGTTCCTGTGCTGTATTGTTCTTTGTTCTCTTTGTTCTAACCTTGAATATTTAAATCTCAGCCTTGGTCATTTTGCAACCTTTCTCTTCAATCAGGTCATACATATTTATTTCTAATTGCTGTTAATTCATTTGTGATGAATGCTGCTGACATTCAGATGCACAGCCTTTAATTCTGACTTCTTGTCATGGGCTTTTCACAGTAACTTCATTGCAGTGTTTTTAAAAAAATGTATTTTATTCAAGATTTTTTGGCCAAACATAACAGTACATAGTTTTTCTTTTAAACAACAATAAAGCAATATAAATAACAGTGGCCAGTTTTAAACAAATAAATAAATAATATATAAACAGAAACAAAACTAAATGGCAACTGCCTTGTCAAAAATAGTTACTCTCCAAAGATACAATCCAACAGTCCAATATACATTACCTATAACAAATGTCTATACATATACAATGACATCCCTAAGAGCCCGCCCGGATCCTCCTCCTCCCCCCCTCCCCCCTGTGTTGCTGCTGTTGTCTTTATTTCTTTTCCATTCCCTCTATCGTTCTGTGAGGTAGTTGACGAACGGTTGCCACCGCCTGGTGAACCCTTGAGCCGAACCCCTTAATACGAACTTGATCCGTTCTAACTTTATAAACCCTGCCATGTCGTTTATCCAGGTCTCCACACCCGGGGGTTTGGCTTCCTTCCACATAAGCAATATCCTGCGCCGGGCTACTAGGGACGCGGTAAATCCTCTCGCCTCCTGCACTCCCGGCTCTTCTGCAACCCCGAATATAGCCAACCCCCAGCTTGGCTCGACCCGGACCACCACCACCTTCGAAAGCACCTTCGCCACCCCCACCCAGAACCCCTGTAATGCCGGACATGACCAGAACATGTGGGTGTGATTCGCTGGGCTTCTCGAGCATCTCCCACACCTATCCTCTACCCCGAAAAATTTACTGAGCCGTGCTCCAGTCATATGCGCCCTGTGTAGAACCTTGAATTGTATCAGGCTTAGCCTGGCACACGAGGACGACGAGTTTACCCTACGTAGGGCATCAGCCCACAGCCCCTCCTCAATCTCCTCCCCCAGCTCTTCTTCCCATTTCCCTTTCAGCTCATCTACCATGATCTCCCCCTCGTCCCTCATTTCCCTGTATATGTCCGACACCCTACCATCCCCCACCCATGTCTCTGAGATCACTCTATCCTGCACCTCCTGCGTCGGGAGCTGCGGGAATTCCCTCACCTGTTGCCTCGCAAAAGCCCTCAGTTGCATATACCGAAATGCATTCCCTTGGGACAACCCATATTTTTCCGTCAGCGCTCCCAGACTCGCAAACGTCCCATCTACGAACAGATCTCTCAATTGTACTACCCCAGCTCTTTGACATGCTCCAAATCCCCCATCCATTCTCCCCGGAACAAACCTATGGTTATATCTTATCGGGGACCGCACCGAGGCTCCCGTCCTTCCCCTATGCCGTCTCCACTGCCCCCAAATTTTTAATGTTGCCACCACCACCGGGCTTGTAGTGTATTTCTTCGGTGAGAACAGCATCGGTGCCGTCACCATTGCTTGTAAGCTGGTCCGTTGCAGGACGCCCTCTCCAATCCCTTTCACGCCGCTCCCTCCCCTTCTCCCATCCACTTACACACCATTGAAATATTGGCGGCCCAGTAATAATCATTTAGGCTCGGTAGTGCCAGCCCCCCCCCTATCCCTACTACGCTGCAAGAACCCCCTCCTCACTCTCGGGGTCTTCCCGGCCCACACAAAACTCATAATGCTTTTCTCGATTCTCTTAAAAAAAGCCTTCGTGACCATCACCGGGAGGCACTGAAACACAAAGAGGAATCTCGGGAGAACCACCATTTTAACCGCCTGCACCCTACCTGCCAGTGACAGGGACACCATGTCCCATCTCTTGAAGTCCTCCTCCATCTGTTCCACCAATCGTGTTAAATTAAGCCGGTGTAAGGTTCCCCAATTCTTGGCTATCTGAATCCCCAAGTACCGGAAGTCTCTTGTTACCTTCCTCAGCGGTAAATCCTCTATTTCCCTGCTCTGCTCCCCCGGATGCACCACAAACAACTCACTTTTCCCCATGGTCAATTTATACCCCGAAAAGTCCCCAAACTCCCCAAGTATCCGCATTATCTCTGGCATCCCCTCCACCGGGTCCGCCACATACAACAACAAATCATCCGCATACAAAGATACCCGGTGTTCTTCTCCTCCCCTAAACACTCCCCTCCACTTCCTGGAACCCCTCAGTGCTATGGCCAGGTGCTCAATCGCCAGTGCAAACAATAACGGAGACAGGGGACACCCCTGTCTCGTCCCTCTGTAAAGCCGGAAATAATCAGACCCCCGTCCATTCGTAACCACACTCGTCATCGGTGCCCTATACAGCAACTGTACCCATCCGATATACCCATCTCCAAAGCCAAATCTCCTCAGCACCTCCCACAGATAATCCCACACCACTGTATCAAATGCTTTCTCGGCATCCATCGCCACCACTATCTCCGCTTCCCCCTCTGGTGGGGGCATCATCATTACCCCTAGCAACCTCCGTATGTTCGTGTTCAGCTGTCTCCCCTTCACAAACCCAGTTTGGTCCTCATGAACCACCCCCGGGACACAGTCCTCTATCCTCGTCGCCATTACCTTGGCCAGAATCTTAGCATCCACATTTAAAAGAGAAATGGGCCTATAGGACCCGCATTGCAGCGGGTCTTTTTCCTTCTTTAGGAGGAGCGATATCGTTGCCTCTGACATAGTCGGGGGCAACTGCCCCCTTTCCCTAGCCTCATTAAAGGTTCTCGTCAGAAGTGGGGCCAGCAAGTCCATATACTTCCTATAAAATTCCACCGGGAATCCGTCTGGTCCCGGGGCCTTCCCCGCCTGCATGCTCCCAATCCCTTTCACTACCTCCTCCATCTCAATCTGTGCTCCCAGTCCCGCCCTCTCCTGCTCCTCCACTTTAGGGAATTCCAGCTGATCCAGAAAGCACATCATTCTCTCCTTCCCTTCCGGGGGCTGAGCTTTATATAATCTTTCGTAGAATGCCTTGAACACCCCATTCACTCTCTCCGCTCCCCGTTCCATCTCTCCCTCCTCATCTCTCACCCCCACCATCTCCCTCGCTGCTCCCCTCTTCCTCAGTTGGTGGGCCAGCAACCGGCTCGCCTTCTCCCCATATTCGTACTGTACACCCTGTGCCTTCCTCCATTGTGCCTCTGCATTACCTGTAGTCAACAAGTCAAATTCTACATGCAGCCTTTGCCTTTCCCTGTACAGTCCCTCCTCCGGTGCCTCCGCATATTGTCTGTCCACCCTCAAAAGTTCTTTCAGCAACCACTCCCTTTCCCTACCCTCCTGCTTTCCTTTATGTGCCCTGATAGATATCAGCTCCCCTCTAACCACTGCCTTCAACGCCTCCCAGACCACTCCCACCTGAACCTCCCCATTGTCATTAAGCTCCAAGTACCTTTCAATACACCCCCTCACCCTTAAACATACCCCCTCATCTGCCAATAATCCCATGTCCATTCTCCAGGGCGGGTGCTGTTCTTTTTCCTCCCCTATCTCCAGGTCCACCCAATGTGGAGCGTGATCCGAGATAGCTATAGCCGTGTACTCCGTCCCTGTCACCTTCGGGATCAGCGCCCTTCCCAAAACAAAAAAGTCTATCCGTGAATATACTTTATGGACATAGGAGAAAAACGAGAACTCCTTACTCCTTGGCCTGCTAAATCTCCAGGGGTCTACTCCTCCCATCTGCTCCATAAAGTCCTTGAGCACCCTAGCTGCAGCCGGCCTCCTCCCGGTCCTGGACCTCGATCTGTCCAGCCCTGGGTCCAGCACCGTATTGAAGTCTCCCCCCATTACCAACTTTCCCACCTCTAGGTCCGGGATACGTCCCAACATACGCCTCATAAAATTGCCATCATCCCAGTTCGGGGCATATACGTTCACTAGAACCACCGCCTCCCCTTGCAATCTGCCACTCACCTTCACGTATCTACCCCCACTATCCGCCACTATGGTCTTTGCCTCAAACAGTACCCATTTCCCCACTAATATAGCCACCCCCCTGTTCTTTGCGTCTAACCCCGAATGAAACACCTGCCCCACCCATCCTTTGCGTAGTCTGACCTGGTCTATCAGTTTCAAATGTGTCTCCTGCAACATAACCACATCTGCCTTTAATTTCTTTAGGTGAGCGAGTACCCGTGCCCTTTTAATTGGCCCGTTCAGCCCTCTCACATTCCACGTGATCAGCCGGGTTGGGGGGCTCTTTACCCCCCCCCCCTTGTCGACTAGCCATCCCCTTTTTTTAATCCAGCTCCTCACCCGGTTCCCACGTAGCCGTATCTCCCCCCGACGGCGCCCTCCCGCCTCGACCACCCCACCCCGCACCAGCTCCCCCTTCTCCCCAGCAGCAGCAACCCAGTTAACACCCCCCCCCCGCTAGATCCTTTTCTAGCGTAATTGCACCCCCCATGTTGCTCCCAGAAGTCAGCAAACTCTGGCTGACTTCGGCTTCCCCCCGTGACCTCGGCCCCCACTGTGCGAGGCCCCCTCCTTCCTGCTTCCCTGTTCCCGCCATGATTACCATAGCGCGGGAACAAAGCCCGTGTTTCCCACTTGGCCCCACCCCTAATGGCCGGCACCCACAATTCCTCATCCTCCCTCCCCCCTCTCACCCACGACATGGGGAAGAGAGAAAAGTTACAGGGTCGCAAGATTAACAACTTGAGAGATCATCCCTTCCCCCTTTTTCCCCCCTTCACCCCACGTAGTCACCCCACCACTTTGTCCCAAAAGTTCTTTTTCTGGCCCGCCTATTCCAGCTTCTCCTCCACAATAAATGTCCACGTCTCTTCTGCCGTCTCAAAGTAGTGGTGCTTCCCTTGGTGTGTGACCCACAATCTTGCCGGTTGCAACATTCCAAATTTGACCTTCCTTTTGTGAAGCACCGCCTTGGCCCGATTAAAACTTGCCCTCCTTCTCGCCACCTCCGCACTCCAATCCTGGTATACGCGGATCACCGCGTTCTCCCACCTACAGCTCCGAGTTTTCTTCGCCCATCTGAGGACCATCTCTCTGTCATTATATCGGAGAAATCTCACCACTATGGCTCGAGGTATTTCTCCAGCCCTCGGTCTTCGCGTCATAACTCGATAAGCTCCCTCCACCTCCAACGGGCCCGTTGGGGCCTCCGATCCCATTAACGAGTGAAGCATCGTGCTCACATATGCCCCGACGTTCGCCCCTTCTGCACCTTCGGGAAGACCAAGAATCCTTAAATTCTTCCTCCTCGCATTATTCTCCAGCACCTCCAGCCTTTCCACACACCTTTTGTGTTGTGCCTTGTGCATCTCTGTCTTCACCACCAGGCCCTGTATTTCGTCTTCATTTTCAGCGGCCTTTGCCTTCAGGACCCGTAGCTCCTGCTCCTGGGTCTTTTGCTCCTCCTTTAGTCCTTCAATCGCCTGTAATATCAGGGCCAGCAGCTCCTTCTTCGTCTCCTTTTTCAGTTCTTCCACACAGCGCCGCAGGAACTCTTGTTGGTCAGGGCCCCATACTAGACGGCCACCTTCCGACGCCATCTTGCTTTGTGCTTGCCTTCCTTGCCGCTGCTCTAGAGGATCCACCGCAATCCGGCCACTTTCCTCTCCTTTTTCCATCCATGTCCAGGGGGGATTCCCTTCTGGTTTACCGCACAGTGTTTTTAGCCGTTAAAATTGCCGTTGGGGCTCCTATTAAGAGCCCAGAAGTCCGTTCCACCGGGAGCTGCCAAAACGTGCAACTTAGCTGGTCATCGCCGCACCCGGAAGTCCTTGCAGTGTTAATGTAAGCCAACTTGTGACAATAAAGATTATTTAAAAAAATTATTGCAAACTCAGGCTTTATCTGCTGATGACACTGTTATAGGCTTTGCCCTTTCCTGTCACACTTTGGTTATCATTACCCTTATCACTACCCTGCTCTATTGCCTTGTCCTTTTTCTTTACTTTACCACATCTCACCTCACGTGATCCCTCCCATCTCCACCATTTAGTTTAAACCCATCACTGCTGCCCTCGTTATCCAACTTGCCAGAACACCGGTCTCCCCAGGATTGAGGTGAAGATCATCCTAACAGTACAGCTCCCTCTATTCCACTGTATTGACACCAATGCACCATGAATCAAAACCCATTTCTCCCACAACAACCTTTGAGCATGTTTTCAACTCTTTGATCTGATTTACTCTCTACCACCACTTTTTGTACAGGTAGTAAGCCAGAGCTGATTACCCTTATGGTTCTGCTTTTAAATTTAGCCCTTGCTGCTCTCTCCTAATCCTTTCTATATCATTGGTACAACATGGGTCATGGCACCTGAATTCGCCCTCTCCCACTGCAAGTTCCTCTCCATCCCCGAGCAGTGGCTGGATTCTCCGCAGCCTCGTGCCAAAATCACGTTTGGCGCGGGGGCTGAGAATGGCTGTTTATGAGGAAATCGGGACCGGCGCCGCTGAACGATTCAGGTCACCGGAGAATCGCTCGGGAATCACTCGCGCGCAAGCTATGCAGCGTGGCTAAGGGGCAATTGACAGAGGCCCCCCCCCCCGCGATTCTCCACGCAAAACTGGCCGAGTTCCTGACGGTGTGGTTCTAACCACGTATCGGTCTCAGTCCGCGGCCACCCTGGTGGGGGCGGGGGGATCGATCACCGGCGGGGGGGAGGGGGTGTTCTCATGGATGGCCAGGAGAACGATCGGGTGGCGCGGATCTGCGGGTGCACGCGATCCCGGGGGAGGGCCTACATTTTGGATGACGGTCCGTGGTCCGAGTCCGCCATCGCTCACGGCACGGGCGCTGCAGGCCGTGCGTGCGCGGAGTCCTGACCGGAAGTGCGGGGCGCCGTATCTGCAGTCGGAGCTGCGAGGAACACTCCGGGACCCTGCTAGCCCCCTGCAGATGGAAGAATCACTCAGAACTTTCTTAAGAAAAGTCCAGAGTGAAACGCCAGCGTTTTTAAGCTGGCGTGGGGACATAGCCCCATTATTGGAGAATCCAGCCCAAAATGTCTCAAACTCTGGCAGTGAACAGGCAACACAATCTCTATCTGAACTCAGGCTCTCTGCTGTGAACTGCAACTGTCCCGTGACTGTACTCTACACCATTACCATTACATTTCTATTTACTCCCCGCAGCCTGAATGGCTCCCTACACCATGGTGCCGTGGTCAGTTCACTCACCCTACATGCAGGTCCGCTCTTGTCCATATAGGCTGCAAGAACCTCAAACCTGTATGGGACAATGGCAAGGGCTGAGGCCTCTCCCCTTCTATCTTCTGGATCCCCATACCTCACTTGCAGTCGCACCCTTCTGTCTCAGACCATGGACCACATCAGAAGTCTCGAGACAAAAGGGTGTTGCTGCCCTCTGGAACAAAGTGACTAGAATGTTTTCTCCCTCCTGATGCATTGCAGTGCCTGTAGCTTGGACTCTGGCGAATTAACTCTGAGCCAAAGTTCTCTTGAACCATAGACTCTTACTGCAGATAGGGTTGCCATGGATCACACAGAATCCACCAGTTCCCACGTAGTGTAGCTGCAACACATCATTTGCCCTCCAATCTGTATCTGGATTCACAAGTAGTCCAGATCGGGCAAGGACAGCTCCTGACATCATTACAGCCTTGATTCAATCATGGACAAAAGAGCTGAATGCCAGAGATGAGGTGAGAGTCACTGCCCTTAACAACAAGGCAGCATTTGACCGAGTATAGCATCAAGGAGTCCTAGCTAAACTGGAGTCAATGGGAATCTGGGGGAAAACTCTCCACTGGTTGGGGTCATACCTGGCACAAAGGAAGATGGTTGTGGTGGTTGGAGATCAATTATCTCAGCTCCAGCGTATCACTGCAAGAGTTTCTCGGGGTAGTGTCCAAGGCCCAACCATCTTCAGCTGCTTCATCAATGACCTTCTTTCCATCATAAGGTCAGGAGTGGGGATGTTTGCGGATGACTGCACAATGTTCAACACCATTCGCTACTCCTCAGATAATGACGTTGTCCATGTCCAAATGCAGCAAGACCTGGACAATATCCAGGCTTGGGCTAACAAGTGGCAAGTTACATTTGCGCCACAAAAATGCCAGGCAATGACCATCTCCTACAAGAGAGAATCTAACCACCACTCCTTGAAATTCAATGGCATTACCATCGCTGAATCCTCCACAATCAATATCCTGTTGGTTACCATTGATCAGAAACTGAACTGGATTAGCCATATTATTACTGTGGCTACCAGGGCAGGTCAAAGGCTAGGAATCCTACGGCAAGTAACTCACCTCCTGACCCCCCAAAGCCTGCCCACTATCTACAAGGCAAAGGTCAGCAGTGTAATGCAATACTCGCCATGAGCCTGGATGAATACAGCTCCAACAACACTCAAGAAGCTCAACGCCACCCAGGACAAAGCAGCCTACTTGACTGCTCCTCCTTCCACAAACATTCAAACCCTCCACCACCGACGAACAGTAGCAGCCGTGCGTACCGTCTACAAGATGCAGTGCAGTAACTCACCAAGGTTCCTCAGACAGCACCGTCCAATCCCTTGACCACTACCATCTAGAAGGACAAGAGCAGCAGATACCTGGGAACCCCACCACCTTGAGGTTCCCCTCCAAGTCACTCACCACCATGACTTGGAAATACATTACCGTTCCTTCACTGTCGCTGGGTCAAAATCCTGGAACACCCTCCCTAACAGCACCATGGGTGCACCTACATCTCAAGGACTACAGAGGTTCAAGAAGGCAACTCACCATCAACTTTTGAAGGGCAACTAGGGATGGGCAATAAATGTTGGCCTAACCAGCGACGCCCACATCCCGTAAATGAATAAAAAAAAGATTTCCTTCCCATAAGGAGATTAGTGAACCAGATACGTTTCTGCAACAATTGACAATGGTATTAGGGTCATCATTAGGCTGTTAATGGCAGCTTATTTTTTATTAGATTTAAATGTCACATCCACCATCATGGTAGGATGTGAACCCTGGTCCCTAGACATTACTCCCTGGTGTCTGGATTACGCGTCCAGTGACAATACCGCAACAACACTTCCTTCTCCTGCAAGATGCACTTCCTGTGACACAGACCAGCCAGACATTCAATGAGTGAAATTCTTTTCTAGAATCTAACTGTGATTGACACCCAGATCTGCAGCTAATTCCTGAAATAATCTGGATGATTAGAAATTCAGGACAATGGTTGCCATGACAGTTGCAGGTAGGGGTCTGTGAGATGTCAGACCATTTTGGACCAGAACACAAATTCCTGAGCCCACCTGCTCAGATGGGTGCAGTCTCCTCCCGAACGTGGGAACAAAGGAGCAGGAATAGGCCTTTTGGCCATTCAAGCCTGCTCCGCAATTTCAAAAAGATCGTAGCCGACCATTTAGCTCTTATGCCATTTTTCTCACTATCCCCACAGTCCTTGATGTTGTCAGTATCCAGAAGTCTATCGATTGCTGTCTTGAACATGCTTAATATCTGAGCTTCTACAGCCCTCTGGGATAGTGGGATCCAAAGATTCATCACCCTCTGAATGAAGAATTTCCTCCTCATTTCAGTCTTAAATGTCCTGTCCCTTATTCTGAGACTGTGCCCTCTGTTTTTTTTCATAGATTCATAGAATCTCTACAGTGCAGAAGGAGGCCATTCGGCCCATCAAGTCTGCACCCACCTTCTGGAAGAGCACCTTATCTAGGGCCATTCCCCCCACCTTATCCCCTAATCCCATCGAACCAGTATATCCCTGGACAATAAGGGGCAATTTTATCATGACCAATCCACCTAAACTGCACATCTTTGGACTGTGGGAGGAAACTGGAGTACCGAGAGGAAATTCAGGTAGACACAGGGAGAAAGTGCAAACTCCACACAGACAGTTACCTAAGGCCAGAATTGAATCCGTGTCCCTGGCACTGTGCTAGCCACTGTGCCACTGAGCCACCGTGCCGGCACACAGTTCTAGACACAGAAGCCAGGCGAAGCACCCTATCCACATCTACCCCGTTGAGCCCTGAAGTATTTTATAAGATTCAATTACTTAACCTCTCATTCTTCGAAACTCCAGAGAATATAGGCCCAGTTTCCTCAATTTCTCCTCAGAAGACAATTCCGCCACATAGGAAGTAGTCTGGTGAACCGCCATTGCACTCCTTCAATGATAAATACATTCATCTTCAGATAAGGAGACTTATGGGCGGCACGGTTGCACAATTGCTTCACAGCGCCAGGGTCCCAGGTTCGATTCCCGGCTTGGGTCACTGTCTGTGCGGAGTCTGCACGTTCTCCCCGTGTCTGCGTGGGTTTCCTCCGGGTGCTCCGGTTTCCTCCCACAAGTCCCAAAAGACGTGCTGTTAGGTGAATTGGACATCCTGAATTCTCCCTCAGTGTACCCGAACATGCTTCAGAGTGTGGCGACTAAGGGATTTTCACAGTAACTTCATTGCAGTATTAATGTAAGCCTATTTGTGACACTAGTAAAGAATATTATTATTATTATGGTGCTCTATCATTGTCAGGTAGCTGACTCTTGTACGGTACACCCAAGGCCAAAATCCTATGGAGGCAACGGATGTCTCAGCTGCTGGCTAGAGAGCCATTTTGGTATGATACCCTCCTGAGGCCTTGGATTGTGCTGAATCCCAGGCTACAGCTGAATTATGGTGTGAGGGGGGTTGGGGGGTGAGAGTTGCAGGGGACAGAAAGGAGGGGGAGAGACCGATAACTTAAAAAAAAACATTTTACAGCGACCGCGGAAAACATTGTGCAAGATTTCATGTGTTGAGGCTTTTACTGTAACACACCAAAATCAACATTGACTAAATTTTATTTAATAGGCAACCAATATGTCAAACTACAGAAAAGGTTGTTCCCCATTAACTAATTGGCAAAACCAAAAATACTGGGCTAGATTCTCCGTTTCAGTGGCTCCGGCTGAAATGGAGAATTCCAAAATTGGCGCCGAACCCTCACCGATTCCGGGACCTGTGGGTGGCTAGCAGAGGCGCCTGGTAAAACTCCGGCTCCCACACCAAAAATGGCTGGAGAATGGCAGTGGGTCGCGCCATACCAAACCCTCACCGATTCCAGGACCTGTGGGGGCTATCAGTGGTGCCTGGTGAAACTCCGGCTCCCACACCAAAAGCGGCCGGAGAATAGCAGCGGTCGCACCATACAACACGGCGCCGGCCGTGCACGGATCCGACCTGCCAAATACAACCCCACAGCACACCCTCTGGCCACCCCGGGACTCCCCACCAGTCCCCCCAGCCCTTGTGGAAGACCCCCTGCCTGCGGTATGGATCCCGGCCGAGTGTGGCAGCCGCCACGCCGGGTTCCTGACCGCTCAGACTACACGTCAATGCGGTCGGGAACTCAGCCCATCGTGGGAGGGCCTTCCGATGATTCGCCAATGTGTTTCAACTGCTTGCGGTGCCCGACATGATGATGCCATTCTAGAGGGGGCCGAGATTCGAAAACCTGCGTCAAACCGGCGCCCCCCCACGATTTGGGCATCGGAAGGGATCTCCGCCCGATCACCGATTACGATATCAGCATTGGGCAATGGAGAATCCCGCCCTTAGTCTCCCAAACGGAGAATCCTGTCCAATGTTTTTCACATTGTGTCACGCTCTCAAACTCCTCTAGAAGTTTCCAGCATGCTCCCTTCTCCCTGTTACATCAGACGAGTCTTCCAGTGTCCTTTTGAAAGTTGTTTTACTCAAACTTCCAGCAGCGAGGCACACTGTGGCCAACCAGGGTTCTTAAACCTCCACAACTTCTGTCTCTTCAAACAGAAAACCATTTCTCACTCGCATTCTGCTTGGGACTAACATAACTATCTTTTACCCTCTGTTTCTCACAGGAGAATCTCTCTCTCTTTCTCTTTCTCCACAGGGTCTCGAGTCTGCAAGTGTTCAGAAAGACCAGCTGTCCCTCTTTTGTGTCATGGTGTACAAACTGGCACTTGATCTTCTTTGTGTTTCAGTCTGGGCCTCTCTCCCAGTGCAACTTGTCTTTGGGCAGAGTTTAATATGGGCCGGAATTCTCCAGCCCTCCACTAGTGGCGGGATTCTATGGTCCCGCCAGCAGCGCAGCCCTGCCCATGGGTATCCTGGCGGCATGGGGTGGCTTCAATGGGAATTCCCATTGGTAATGGCGGTAGCAGTGAATCCTGCCCACCAACCAATTATGTGCCGCCTCCCATTGCAGAGAAACATACGGCTGGGAGCCTGAAGAATCCCACCCATGATTTTGTCATACCCCATTCCAGGACAGTCTGTTTCACCTTAAATTTAACCGGACAGTTAATAACAATACTGTCGCAATACGTTTTGTGCTCATAACAGTAATGATAAAGGTATTTAATAAGGTGGAAATAGAGAACCTATTTCCTCTGGTGGGAATATTTGAATAATAGAGTGTAATCTTAAAATTAAAGCGAAACATTCTGGAGGGAAATCAGGAAGCACTATTTCATACAAAGGATAATAAAAATCTGGAACTCTTTCAAAATCTTTGGATGCCAGAACATTTGGAACTTTCAAGCTTGAGGTTGATAGATTTTTTTGTTAGGCAAGGGTATCAAGGGATATGGTTCAGGTGAATGATTCTGAGATACAGGTCAGCCATGATCTAATTAAAAAGGCACACAGTGGGCTCCTTTTGTTTCTAATTAATTTTGAAATGCAGTCACTATTTTATGTCTGCAAATATGACAAGTCAGTTTGCACACATCAAGTTCCCCAAACAGTAAGCTAAATGGCCAGTTAAACTGTTTTGATGAAGTGAGTTGAGGCATAGGTGCCAGCAAGGACACCAGGAGAATCTGACCAGCACGATGGGATGTTCATGTACTCCCAAACTGGCAGGCAATGCTTTTGTGTACGTCTCGTCCAAATGTCTATGCCTCTGACAATGCTACTATCCCTCAATACTATGCTGAAGTGTCAGCCTGGAATACATGCTCAAGTTCCTTGAGTCGGGTTGAACCCACTCAAGGTTTTAACTTAGAAGCAAAAATGCTGTGATTGGCGCAAGCGTATTCCTGTAATGTTTATTATTATTAATAATATATGTAAATACCTGAGATTATTTTCTTACTGGTATCATTTATGGTACAGATCAAGAGGTGTCAGATAATTTTTACTGTAATTATGTCCATGGGAACAGGGAGCAGAATCTGAGGCTATAAATTGGAGTGATTGCTAAAACACATATTTCCAGTAGAGGGCAAAAGAAGCACATGCTTCTAAATGGGCTATGAGTGAAACCCCTTATTTGTCGAAAGACTATTTTTGTTGCTAATTCTCATGCAGTCCATATGATATTTATTGTTCATAACGAGTAGTCAGGTTCTTATTTTCATTTCACCCAATTTGCTACTTGTGTTAATAATGCTTTCCTGAAAGTGAGGGCTTTAAACACAATTAAGATGACAAAATAAATGTAACTTATAACACGTTAATATAAAAAATATACAATCTTTGTTAAAAGGGAGTAATTTTAACATACGTTTAAATAGCTGAGAATATTTATTTCAGTAACTAGACAGCATGGAATTCTTCACTGTTGTTACAGATGTACTTAGGCTGACCGTATAGATTTCCACCATTAACTACTTGAATGAATTATGCAGCATATTTAGCATTTTGATTGACTGCTGAAATGAGATGGTTTACTGGCCGTGGTATGGAACTGCACTAAGTTCTCACTTCTGAATCAAATGTTTTGTGGGACGTGAGCTTTTCTGAAGAATTAGTTTTCTGCAAAATACATTTTTGATCTGTGTGTTAACAAGAATTATTTTTTTTAATTTCTGCAGCTCGACCAGTTCTTTGGCAAGAATAAATTAGCAGCAGAGGGGAAGCGGTACAACAGCAAAGGTGTGTGGGTGTAATGTCTTAACCATATGGTAGTAGTCTTGCAACATAGTATGCTTTTAGACACCAGCTTGGAGAATGGAATGATGTGAACAGGCACCATCATGCGCTTAACGCATCAACTATTCCTTATTTGCATATTAGCTTCACATGTCTTTGCAATGCCCCTCAACTTAACAAAATATATTGTATCCAAAAAATGTGCTATTACGCAATCACAGAAGTACAACATGAAAAGTTAAGTTTCAGGCTGAATAGGTAGTTCTGGAACTTGAGGAAACTATATTGAGAATAGTTTGTCAGAGAGAGTTCAAGATATATTGGGCACAATTCTCCCAAAAAGTTTCGAAGAGTGATTCCCGCCAGGTGGGTCAGCACAATCCAGTTCGCAATCCACCCAAATTTAGGGCAGGATTCTCCGTTGCCCGATGCCGAAATCGGGGGCCGGTGCCGGTTTGCCGCCAGTTTGCGATTCTCCGCCCCCTCCAAACTGGCAACATCGTGATGAGTGCCGCGTGCAGTCGCAATGCCGTTGGTGCCTCATTGATCGGCCCACTCATGATGCTCCGCCCCCGAAGGGCCGAGTTCCCGATGGCACGGGACACGCGTGGTCTGAGCCGGCATACCGGCTGCGGACTGTGTCCAGTGCTGCCACACTCGGCCGGAATCCGTGCCGCTGGCCGGGGGGCATCTGTCGGGGTGGGGAGGACTGGGGGCGGGGCGGGGGGAGGGTGGGGTGGCTGTGGGGTGGTCAGGGGGTGGGCTGTGGGGTCACGGTTGGCAGGTTAGTTTTAGCGCACGGCTGGCGCCATGCTGTACGGCGCGCTGGTGCATGTCGTCAGCCTAGCGCATGCACGGCCAGGGACCCGGCCATTCTCCGGCCGTTTTTGGCACGGGCAGTGGGTGTTTCAGTTAGCGCCGCTGCTAGCCCCTCACCGATACCTGAATCGGTGAGGGGTCGGCGCCGAATTCCCTGTTGTGAAAGTCAACACATTCTACACTGGCGTCAGCACTTAGTCTCCAGAATGGAGAATCCAGCCCTTAGACTTTTCTTTGGGGGGGAGCCGGTTTTACGCCAGTACTGAGAAGGGTGGGGCCTAAACACACCAGCAAGCCTGGCTTCACAACAGCTTCACAACATTGTCATGTGAAAACAATATTAAGCATCCAGGTGACAGGCAATGGTGCTTATTTCTCTCTTATTCTGTTATTCTTATGTGGTGCTCCTTTAATAGCTGAAGCACGGGAGGTGCAAGGGTACTGATTTTCAGATGGTGCCTTCTGAGATGTTTATGGTTGGTGACCTTTAGGGGCTCAGCCCTCCGAGTGCCCAGCTGCGCATTAAAGCATCTTGGCTACTGTTGGGTCAGTTTGGCCACCAGGCTTCCTAACACAATGGTGGACATAGGTTAGGGGATGAGAGGGGAGTGGCATCATATGCACCACTCCAACTGGACCACTCCAATTCCCATGGGGCTGCATCGCATCACTCCCAATGATCTACAGAAGAGCAATTTCCTGGCGAACTGTAATCCCACTGATGTCTCTACAATAGTGATCTCAACCTTTTAAATGTGATGGTAGAGCCCAAATAATGGATTGTGTTTGGTTAAGTTTATCCTGATGCTATCCTGGTCAGTGGGCAAGCTGTTGTGTTCATAGAGGTGATTATATCATCCATAGAAACTGTAGAGTCTTGATGCTTGACAAGGTCTCTTTAAGTAGGTGTACTGGAAATGCCAATCTCTAAAGTGATGAATTACAAATTAATGCTACTAACATACAGACAGCTCAGCTTTGAGACATAATACAGCAGCACCAGCAAACTGGATTCTATCTTGCATTCATAACATTGGGCAGGATTTTTGATCACCTTATCGCCATGTTGTGATTAGCACCGTACAGGAATGTCGACAATATGATGTTTGAAACATGCTGCACAGGGAAAGGAAATCTGGGGCGTCATTCTCCGACCCCCCGCCGGTTCGGAGAATGGCCGTTGGCCGCCGTGAATCCCGCCCCCGCCTCCACCTAAGTCTCCGGTACTGGAGATTGGGCTTGGGCGGGAATCGGGCCGCGCCGGTTGGTGGGACTCCCCGCTCAATTCTCCGGCCTGGATGGGCTGAAGTCCCGTCCAGAAATTGCCTGTCCCGCCAGCGTAAATCAAAGCTGGTATTTACCGGCGGGACCAGGCGGCGTGGGCGGGCTCTGGGGTCCTGGGGGGGGGCGCGGGGCGACCTGACCCCGAGGGGCGCCCCCACCGTGGCCTGGCCCGCGATCGGGGCCCACCGATCCACGGGCGGGCCTGTGCCGTGGGGGCACTCTTGCCCTTCCGCCTTCGCCACGGCCTCCACCATGGTGGAGGCGGAAGAGACTCTCCCCACTGTGCATGCGCGGGAAACTGTCGGCGGCCGCTGACGCTCCCGCGCATGCGCCGCATTTTCGCGCCAGCTGGCGGGGCACCAAACGCCATTTCCGCCAGCTGGCGGGGCAACAAACGCCATTTCCGTCAGCTGGCGGGGCGGAAATCCCTCCGGCGTCGGCCTAGCCCCTCAATGTTGGGGCTCGGCCCCCAAAGATGCGGAGCATTCCGCACCTTTGGGGCGGCGCGATGCCCGTCTGATTGGCGCCGATTTGGGCGCCAGTCGGCGGACATCGCGCCGTTGGGGGAGAATTTCGCCCCAGAAAACATGGGCGAAATTCTCCCCTCACGCGATGTCAGCCGACTGGCGCCAAAAACGGCGCCAATCAGACGGGCATCGCGCCGGCCCAAAGGTGCGGAATGCTCCGCATCTTTGGGGGCCGAGCCCCAACATTGAGGGGCTAGGCCGGTGCCAGAGGGATTTCCGCTCCGCCAGCTGGCGTAAATGGCGTTTGTTGCCCCGCCAGTTGGCGGAAATGGAGTTTGTTGCTCCGCCAGCTGGCGCAGGAATGCGGCGCATGCGCTGGAGCGTCATCGGCCGCCGACAGTTTCCCGCGCATGCGCAGTGGGGAGAGTTTCTTCCGCCTCCGCCATGGTGGAGGCCGTGGCGGAGGCGGAAGGGAAAGAGTGCCCCCACGGCACAGGCCCGCCTGCGGATCGGTGGGCCCCGATCGTGGGCCAGGCCACCGTGGGGCACCCCCCGGGGTCAGATCGCCCCGCGCTCCCCCCAGGACCCCGGAGCCCGCCCACGCCGCCTGGTCCCGCCGGTAAATACCAGCTTTGATTTACGCCGGCGCGACAGGCAATTTCTGGGCGGGACTTCAGCCCATCTGGGCCGGAGAATTGAGCGGGGGGGTCCCGTCAATCAGCGCGGCCCGATTCCCGCCCCCGCCCAATCTCCGGTACCGGAGACTTCGGCGGGGGCGGGGGCGGGATTCACGGTGACCAACGGCCATTCTCCGACCCGGTGGGGGGTCGGAGAATGACGCCCCATGTCTCCAAAGAGAGTCTGAATTGTTGTTTTGTGATCCACAGTGAAAGGTTTGGGAGCAGTGAAAAATCAGCTTCTGATTGACTATGAGCCCACTTGCACTGCTGGCACAGACCAAATTAATTCCCAGAATGTCTAAATATTTTGATTAGCAGAATATCTGAGTTTCAAAGATATCCAGTTCCCATTCTGCATTTTCCAATTCATATAAAAAATGATCGTTCTTGCGATTTATTTTTCCACCAGCTACTTTTTGTTTTGCATTAAAAATAGGATCAAATTACTAGAACTAGTAAATGGTTGCTTTAAAGGGTATAATCTAACTTGCTGATTTCAGTCCGGTAGCTAAGAGTACCAGCCAGAACCACAGGCACCTAGAGTATTTTAATTAAACTATATGGCAGTATTATCTGAAGCAAGTTTATGCAATTTGCACTTTCTAACATTTAGATCATAAACTATAATAAAGCTAATGATATTTGAAATGTATTTAACATTTCAGAATAGCTTATTGTGTTTCATTGAGTAAACAAATGACAACTTTTAAACGTTAAGTACGCCTGGGTGTGAAATATATGTGCCACAGTGCTGAAACGCTAAATAAATTTGACATCAATCCATGTTAAGCTCTTTTGCATTCCTCTGAATGTTTACTATTGGAAGAGTTGTTGCAAGATGCTATGTGTATTACACCAGAGGAGTAACTCAGTTTGAAAGCAGCAGTTGTTCTGTAGCAAATCTGGTCTTGATCCAGTGGAAGCAGTTGTCCAACAAAGAGACCATTAGCACATTAAACAAGAAGTATCCATGAGCCTGTTTTGATTTTCAGATTCCCATAGTTGTGCCAGATGCTTCTCTGTCAGCAATAACATTCTGAAGAGTAGTTATATTTCTGCAGAATTTCTTTTACAAAACATATCATTGGGCGTGATCTTCCAGCCTCGTTACACTCCCCATCAAACGTAACGAGGCCGGTGAATAGCGGGAGAGGCCAAAAAAGGGAACCGTACCAGGCGGCAAACAGTTTGCGATGCAACCGGCCCGCTCCCGTAGACGAATTCGGAATCTCGCCTCAGCATGGCGAGAAACCAATTATCATCACTTAAGCCCTATTTCCATACAATTAACGAGAGCCACCTGTCATCCAATGGCCTCCTGTCATTCACCGGCCTCCCCAGCAGGTGCACATACTGGCGCCGATTAATGCTCCCTTTTAAAAACGTGTGGTGTGTTATGTAATTTGGAATAACACAAGCTGCCACTTGATGCAGTTTTGAGTAAAAGATGCTCCAGACTTTGAAGTGAGTTCAATATGTTTTATTGAACTATTAGCACAGTTCCCAATGAGTTCGACTCTCTGCTAATCTAAATGTAGTAACTCAGTCTAACTGAACCAGCCTTGCTCTAAGCCACGTGCTGGGGTGTGATGCTGAGGATACACCCTGTCTCACTCTGTAGATGTTGGTCTGTGGAAAGAGGCGGGATGTGAGTGCCACATCCCTTTTATAGTGAGATACCTCATCGGTCGTGTCCCATTCCATGTGTTCATTAGCTGCATGTTTGCATATCATGACATCTCTCCTTTTTAAAAATGTTTTGTTGGCTTGTGTGAATATATTTACATGTGAATGAGTGTCTAACGTGACTGACGGAGGACAACAGAACAGAGCAAACAAAACAAACGTTCACAAGTCCAGTCTCTGAGCCTTGCGTCTGTTCCTGGTCGACCGCCGGAGAGGTGGCGGAGGGGACGACGGCGCCTTGACAGGCCGGATGGTAGCCTGACTGGTGGCCTCGTGGTGCGAGGTATCAGGAGGTGGCAATTCAACATATGGAAATGGAGGAGAAAGTGGTTGCAGGCAGGCAACTTTGCGCAGTGCCCGTCGATTCCTTTGCACGATGGAGCCATCGGCCATCATCCAACATAAGAGCGGGGCGCGGCCTGTCGAACAACGACAGCCGGGGCAGACCACCCACCATCCGGTACCTGGATCCTGACAGTGTCTGCCGGGGATAGCACGGCCAGATCGGTGGCATGGGCATCATAGCCCTGCTTTTGACGGTCTCGGAGCTGCTGCACCTTCTGCAGCACCGGGAGGTGATCCAGGTTGGGACGGTGTATGGCTGGGAGCGTCGTCCGCAGGTCCCTGTTCATCAGGAGTTGAGCCGGCAACATGCCAGTGGACAATGGAGTCGCCCTGTACGCGAGCAGTGCAAGGTGTATGTCGGAAGCAGAGTCCGCGGCCTTGCAGATGAGCTGTTTCCCAATGTGCACCCCTTTCTCGACTTTTCCATTAGACTGCGGATAGTGCGGACTGGTGGTGACATGCTGGAAATTGTATGACCTGACAAACGTGGCCATTCTCGACTGTTGAAGCACGGGCCATTGTCGCTCATGACGGTGATTGGGATGCCATGCCTTGAGAACGTCTCCTTACAGGCTTTGATGACGGTCCGAGAGGTGAGGTCCGGGAGCTTCAGCACCTCAGGGTAATTCGAGAAATAGTCGATGAACAACACGTAGTCGCGACCATTCGCATGAAAGAGGTCGATGCCAACCTTGGACCACGGAGAGGTCACTATGTCATGCTGTTGGAGCGTCTCCTTGCTCTGCGCCGGCTGCAACCACTGACAGGTAGCACAGTTCAGGACCATGTTTGTGATGTCCTGGCTGATGCCGGGCCAGTCGACAGCTCTGCGTCTGCACTTCTCGACGCCCTCTCGGTGTCCCTCATGAATCTGGCGCAGCACCAAGCTTAGAGACTGAGCGGAATGGCAATCCTGTCCAGCTTGAGGAGGATACCATCAATCACCGTCAGATCATCCTTCACATTGTAAAATTGTGGGCACTGCCCTTTCTGCCAGCTATTGGTGAGGTTGTGGATGATGCGCTGCAAGAGGGGGTCTTTGGCTGTCTCATCACGGATGAGAACTACCTTCTCATCTGTCGCCGGGAGAGTGCTGGCACAAACCTGCACCTACGATTCGATGTGCTGGATGACCTCCAGCGGCTCACCGGGCAAGGTGACGGAGCGGGACAATGCATCAGCGATGATGAGCTACTTGCCAGGTGTGTACACCAAGTTGAAGTCATACCTCCTATGTTTAAGCAGGATTCTCTGCAACCGAGGCGTCATGTCATTCAGGTTCTTGTGGATGATCTGGACCAGGGGCCTTTGATCTGGCTCGACTGTGAATGTTGGCAGGCTGCAGACATAATCATGAAATTTGAGGATGCCGGTGAGAAGACCCAGGCACTCCTTCTCAATCTGAGCATATCTGGTTTCAGTAGGCATCATCGCCTAGGATGATGTGTCATCCCGTTGAAGCAACACCGCACCGATGCCATCCTGACTCGCATCTGAGGATATCTTTGTCTCCCGGTCCAGGTCGAAGAATGCCAGGACTGGTACAGTGGTGAGCTTGGCTTTCAGCTCCAGCCACTCTGTCTGGTGTGCCGCCTTCCAAAGGCAGTTGACTTTTTCGCCAGGTTGGGTAGGGCCGTGGTGTGTGTGGCCATGTTTCGAATGAACTTGCCCAGAAAATTGACCATACCCAAGAAGCGCAGCACCGCCTGCTTGTCCTCAGGGACCTGCATCGCCTCGATGGCCTTGATTTTGTCTGTGTCCGGGCGCACACCATGCTGTGAGATCTGGTCGCCTAGGAACTTGAGCGTCGATGTGCCAAAACAACATTTGGACCTTTTTAACTTTAGGCCGTTGGCATGTACACGGCGGAATACCTTCTGGAGATGGGACAAATGTTCTTCAGGCGTCGTGGACCATATGATGATGTCATCCACGTACACACAAACCCCTACAATGCCTTCTAACATCTGCTCCATGATGCGATGGAATATCTCCGATGCCGAGATGATGCCAAATGGCATGCGATTGTAGCAGTATCTACCAAAAGGTGTAGTGAAGGTGCAGAGCCTTCTGCTGGACTCCTCCAGCTGGATTTGCCAAAATCCCTGTGATGCATCCAATTTGGTGAAGAAGCTCGCGTGTGCCATCTCACTTGTGAGTTTCTCCCGCTTCGGGATGGGGTAGTGTTCCCGCATGATATTCTTATTGAGATCCTTGGGATCAATGCAGATGCGCAGGTCCCCCAAAGGCTTCTTTATGCACACCATCGAGCTGACGCAGTCAGTCGGTTAGGTGAACTTGGATATGATGCCTTTTTACTGAAGATCCTTAAGCTGTGCCTTCAGGCGCTCTTTCAGTGGAGCAGGGACACGTCGTGGTGTGTGGACCACAGGCTTGGCATCAGGTCGTAGCAGAATCTTGTATCAATAAGGCAACGTGCCCATCCCGTTGAACACATCTGGATACTGGGTGAGGATGTCGTCGATGCCGGCCTGAAGATCCACATGGGAGGATGTCATGGTGTAAACTCTTTGAATGAGGTTCAGCTGCTTGCAGGCATGCGCACCTAGTAGGGATGCCCTGTCCGGCGTAACAATTCCAAAGCGTAACCGTGCTTGTGTGTGTCGGTTGGATACGTGCAGATGGCAGGATCCCAGTGCCGTGATGACATTCCCGTTGTAATCCAGGAGCTTGCAGGCAGCTGGAAGGACCGAGGGGGGCTTCTTAATGCGTCTGAAGTCTGCCTGTGAGAGGAGGTTGGCAGAGGCACCTGTGTCCAGCTTGAACTGGATGGGACCTTCATCACTGCTCGCTATTCGTCCTCAGAATCCACAGCTAGGATTGACTGGACATGCAATGTGTCTGGTGTGGCATATTCACATGTTGTAATAATGCCCACACGGTAGGCGTTGTCCAGGCATTCATCATCTGGATCCGTTGCACTGCCGGGATCAGAATCCTGTAGGTGTTGTTGCACACTCAGGATGCGCCATCGTCGGAATTGGGAGTGCTGGCTCCTGACTGGTGGTGCAGATCTGCACAGGGTTGCATAGTGGCCTGGCTTCCCGCAGTTGAAACAGCGTCTGCCTCTTGCAGGGCAGTGTTTCTTTAAATGGGCGGTGCCACAGTTCGAACACGTCATAACGTCGGCGTCCTGACGCTCCGTGCGTCGTTGCACACGCGCAATGCGGTTCTCAGACGTCTGCACCTGCGCAGTGCGGGTTTCACCCACTTCGTTATCCCGTTCGCATTGTGCATGCGTCGGGCCCCGGGAAGAGCACGCGAAATGTTCGCTTTCGTCAATGTTGAGGTGCTGCATCCGGGAGATGGCCTGCACATTCTCCGCCTCGTGGGAGGCTAGTCTCTCATTTTCTGCCGTTTTGTACTGAGAATAGCGATTTTCAGCATGCTCATGCACTGTGCATGTTTCAATCGCGACTGGCAGGGTCATATGCTTGATCTTCAGTAACTGCTCTCTCAGAAGATCAGAGTGAACTCCAAAAACGATTTGGTCTCTGATCATGGAGTCAGTGATATCACTGAAGTTGCAGGATTGCGCTAGCAGTCTAAGGTTAGTTAAATATGAATTGCAGGATTTGTCTTTACCTTGCAATCATTGCTGGAATATGTAGCGCTCGAAGATTTTGTTGGTGTCCAACTCACAGTGTCTGTCAAACTTGTCCAGGATGGTCTGAAACTTTGTCATGTCCTGGTCTTCGGCGGAGTGAAAGGAGTTGAATATTTCCAAGGAGTGATCACCTGCTGTGATGAGGAAAAGAGCTATCTTCCGTGCATCAGATGCACCATTGAGGTCCGATGCTTCGGCGTAAAGCTGAAATTTTGCTTGAATGTCCGCCAGTTGGCACTGAGATTGCCGGAGATCCTGAGCTGGTGAGGAGCCTGAATCTTTTCCATTGTGCCGGTTTACATTCGCTGGTCCTCACGGATCTTGCTGAGTTGAACTAACTAGATTGAACAGACTCCCGGTATCATGTTGTGTTATGTAATTTGGAATAACACAAGCTGCCACTTGATGCAGTTTTGAGTAAAAGATGCTCCAGATTTTGAAGTGAGTTCATTGTGTTTTATTGAGCTATTAGCACAGTTCCCAATGAGTTCGACTCTCTGCTAATCTAAATGTAATAAGTCAGTCTAACTGAACCAGCCTTGCTCTAAGCCACGTGCTGGAGTGTGATGCTGAGGATACACCCTGTCTCACTCTGTATATGTTGGTCTGTGGAAAGAGACGGGGTGTGAGTGCCTCATCCCTTTTATAGTGAGATACCACTCCTGAGTGTCCTGACTGCTCATCGGTCGTGTCCCATTCCATGTGTTCATCAGCTGCATGTTTGCATATCATGACAACGTGAACCTGGCGGAAGGGCTTCAGTGGGGAGCCGAGGAGGTGAGTAGCGATCTTTACCCTCAGGCAAAGAGACCGAGGGCACTGACCTTTGTTATGGGCCAGGGTTTAGAGAACCCCAAAGTGTATCATGGAGTTCACGTGACCCACAACTTTTAATAGATTGTGGTATGGGGAGCACACGGCCCACTCTACAGGTGTGGTACAGCAGAAATAGAAAAGTATTTTTATAAGCAAAACAATGTTTATTCTATGAACTCAAGTTAACCTTTTTAAAACCTACAGTGAACATCTTAGCAACCATTAATTCAAATACAACCCCCAAAGACTACAACACTAAGTAAACCTTTAAGTTTTCCTTTTTAACATCCATACGACTTAAAAACAAAACCTTTATCAGAAGCACATCAGTTTAAAGTCACTACTGAAAACATTTACAATTCTGAATTCACCAAATGATCAAGAGATAGTCTTTTGATGGCAGAGAGAACAGCAGTACACCTGCTTGGTCTGGCTTCAGCTCCAACACTGAAAACAAAACTAAAACACACCCTGCAGCCTGCTCCAAAATGAAAGTAAAAAGCTGACAGACAGCCCAGCTCCACCCACTCTGACATCACTGCAGTAATAAACATCCATTTCTTAAAGGTATTCTCACTACAGATATTTATATACACACCCATTTATAAACACCCATTTCTTAAAGGTACTCTCACATGACCCCTTGCCATCCCAGTGCTTGGTGGGGGGTTGGGGGACCCTCCACAGGGGTGGGCCGCCATGGGAGGGTGGGGGTGGAGGCACTGGGAGGGGGCAATCGCTCACGGCATCATCATGCCAACCCTTGGATCTCAACCCCATTCTAGGGGCAACCCCTGTCCCTACCTGTCTGCCCCACTGATTACCCACAACCTCTACCGACTGCTGAGGCCTCTGGCTGCGCGGCTGAAGGCTATCGCTAATAGGGAATTGGCAACCGTGGTTAAGTGAGCACTTGACACATGCCAAGTGGGTTCCTGTGGGTAGGCAGGCCATGTAGCACGTGGGAGTCATTGCCTAGCATTCCGATCACACCTTGTTGCCTGGACACTATGTGGGAGGCAACATCACACACGCAGCAGCCAACATCCAAACACCCAGGGGATGGGATACAGCTCCCGGGACACGGGCGGAGGATGGGTGGGAGCTACGGGGAGTGGGGGTTGCCTGGAGAGACAGGCAAAGGGCCTGGGGGTCAGCCCGCATTGCGGAAGAAAGTGACAGAGGCATCATAATGGTTGTGCAAAATATTATTTAATGTGCTGTACAATACCCCATTTCCGAGAGTGCCGCCCCCCCCAACCCCACCGTCCCCAAACCCCACCCCCACCCCACCCCCTACTTAACCCCTCCCCCCTACCCCAGTGCCTTCAGTAATGCTTAACTGAGGCCCGGACCTCCTAACACTACCATTGCACCTTGGTGTTTCCCGGGATGCACATCAGAGGTGGAGGCAGCCAGCTGCTTAACGCGTCCCGTGGCCTTCAATGACCCTGGCAGGCGTCCTCTGAAGGGCGCAGGATAGGGGCAGCAGAGCGTACCGCTGACATGAGTAGAGCCAGCCACAGATATCCCTGCCAGCAGGGACAGGTGATGAGGTCAGAGATCCCCCCAGTGCCAGGCACCAAAGGGGCCAGAGGTGCAGTGCGGAGGGTAAAGTGTCAGGAGAAATAGCTGAGAGTGGGGGTGGGAATGGATGTGGAAGGAACATGCAGGGTCAGGGGCTGCAGTGCAAGCGAGGGACAGCACACAGCCCGTTGAGCCTCGTTGGGCATGGGAGTATTCACCATGCTAACATGTCGGCCTTATCGTCCGCTGAGGAGGATGCAGAGGAGGGTAAGGATGGACAGGTCGTGGGGCCCACAACATGTGCGCCAGGCCTGGTGCACATGCAACAATTTAATCACCTCCAGGTTTGCCGTCTAGAGGTCCACTCGCAGCTCAAATGTCCCTTTCACCCCTGCACACCAGTTCCCCTCCCAGACTCGCACCCGCACCCCCCTTCCGTGCTTCCCACCTGCTTCACTACAGTGTGCTGGCCCTGGATTTACATTATAAATTAGCCTGGTCCATAGGATGCAGGATGATGATGACCCATTTCAAAATGAGTTCTGGTGCTCTGCATCGTTTGTCGAAATCTGACTCCTGCCCATGATAGCACTGTCCACCATCCACCTGGGTGACTCCTGCAAGCGTGCTGGCCATTCCATCTCATGGTGTCATTGAACCCCTGGGGTGGTGGGTGTGGGGATGGGGTCTGGGTGGTGTCAGGGGACCAGAGGCGGGGGGTGTTGGGAGCCGGTTTGGATACCGGGCAGTGTATGGTGGCATGGCGCCCCCATATATCTGTCCCCTGCCCAGGGGTGGCTTCCAATTGCACAGGGGGCCCTGGCCCATGTCCATCTCCAACACCTGTACCCCACACCACTGGCCTTCCCCCACCTGTCACACCCTCTTCCCCCGGCACAGCCCATCCCTCACACCCTTCAGTCAGAGGGCCAATGCAGTTTGGAACGTTGGTGATCAGGTGTGATATAAACTGGTATTGTGCACCAGCCCCTATTACTAACCTATGTGTTCCACTCAGTCCAACTTAACTGGTGTCTAACGTTATAATCTTACGTGCCATAATGCTCCTTCTTGTGGGTCCCCCTGGCAGTACATCGAAAGTGGAGGCAGCCTGCTGCGTATCTCGCCCTGCAACCTGGGTCCTCTTTGGCGGCCGCCCTCTGGAGCAACCAGGCACTGAAGGGCTTGGCAGTCTTCCATATGTCACAGGTGTCGTGGTGCCATCCTGTTTTGCATGCTCCCCATCGCTTGCGCCAGGGACAGGTCCCCCCCCACAGGTGCTGCGGTGTTCCGGAGCTCCTGTGCGGGAGTCGCCGCACGGGCTTTATCACCTCCCCACATCCCCCCTCACGGTGTCCCCTGTGCTACTCCTTGGGACAGAGACGTGACCGGAGAAAGCTTCAGGAGCTCCCCCACCACCTGCCACTGCCAGTCCTGGAGGCCCACTCTCGTCTCGACTAGGGTCTCCATGCTCACGGCCAAGGACTGTGCCACGTCATTCAGGAACTGTGCCAGGTCCCTCTTGGACTGGCTCAGGTCAACCAACTCCAGGCCAATGCTCTCAACACCTCCAGCCAAGACCCGTTGAGACTGGGCCAAACTCTGGAGCACCGCTGCAATGTCAATGTTGCTCTGGTACATGGCTGCCTGCGACATGGCCGCCCGTCCTTTGCTTCGGCACCGCCTGTACAGAGTGGCCAAGGCCTTGGAAATCCTGAACCATGGTCTATACCTTCGCATTCAAGGCCTCCACTGCAGCCACCTGTGCAGTGTTGGTCTGCGTGCATGCATGATCGGCACCTCCTCCTGCCCCTGCAGGTGGTTGGACTCCTTCAACTGCATTGCAGGTGCTGAATGGTTGGTGACACATGCCCCTATAGTCCCAGGCTCTGTGTCTACAACTCCAGCATTGATGGGACCGTCCTTTCCAGACACCTGGGACCCGCCTAGATGACAGCTAGTCCCTGGGGTAGGCCCACCCTCCGACCGTCCGCCCCTTTGGGGGTTCCGACCTTCACCTGATGTACAGCTGCATGTGTGTGGCGTGCAGCAGATCGTGCCCCAGGAGCCTCTTCACTAAAATGCCAAGTCAAGATGAGTGTCTCTGGGATGGTGGAGGGTGATGGTGATAGCAGGAATGAAACGTCGGTGAGGTCCCCGGACATGTGCTGCGGGGTGTCACCAGCAGGTCCCGCCGAGTCACAAGTTGGGTTTCAGGGTTGCGGCGGGGGGTGGTGAGGGACCCCAGATGGATGTGCTTGTCGACAGGTGATCCTGCACAAGACATAAGACAAGAAGCATGGCTATGTCATGGGTAGGCGTGGTGTAGGGGGGGTGCACAGGTGCCATAGGGTCATCCCATTTTGTTGGGCCTCACCTCCGTCTCCGATGCTGACCTCCGCGTCGATTTCGCACCAGCCCTGCCAACCAGGTCCAATGCCGTCTACGATGCCATGGTGAGGGGCCCCACAGGTACAGTTGACCCCCTCCGGACTTCTCTCCCTCCCTGCAGTTGTGAGCCAACTTCTCCTGGGGGACATATTATGCGCAGTCTGACACACTTGGGTCCTAAATGGCCCTTACATAGACCCTACATAGATGCTAAAGTTTCTTTGGAGGTTCCGTGACCGGAGACCTGTGTGTGTGGGGCACCTGGTCATGGCGGGCGATTTGGGTTGGCATGTTGTGCAGGGTGGGGTTTGAGCGGCCTGCCGGCGGGCAAGTTTCGATGGTCCTCCAGGTTGGGGGGGGCTACGAATGTGTGGGACAGGAGGTGGTGCCAGGGACACAGTGGTGATGCATTACCCCCACTGGCCTGGGGGGTTGCCCATTCTCACTCAGCGCTGCTTACCAGGCCACCTGGTGGTGGCCGCATGGAGTGAGGCTGGGAGCAGGGTGGTGGTTGTGGAGGGCAGGGGTTGGTGCCAGGGGCAAGATGGTGGTGACTCACCCTGGCTGCACTATAGGTCGTACAGCTTCTTCCTGCACTACTGCCCGGACCTGGCAGTGGGGCTCAGAGTTCATGGCCTCTGCCACCTACGCCCTGGCCCGGTTAACATCTGTGGGTGGCAGCTTCCTTCCCACCCCGGGGAACAGCTGTTCCGCTTCTTCTCCACAGCATCCAGCAGTGTCTCCAGCTCTGCATCAGTGAATCTTGGGGCCCCTCTCCAGGGTGGCATCTTCTTGGCTGGATTGAGTGTGTGTGTGGAGTGGTGTGCTTATATGCAGCTCCAGCATGTCAGGCTGTCCAGTGTCCGTCCTGACCGCAGCAAATTTAATGCCAGTGTTTGTTGGAATCACATTGGTTCCACGTGGTGCCAGTTCTGGCCCATTAGCATGTCCTGAATTGTTCCAGGACCGGCGCCGTTATCGGGGCAATTCAGTCCCGGAGTCAGCACTTAATCACTGAAACAGAGAATCCGCAATAAGTAAATGGACAAAACCTGGCAAATGGATTTAAATCTGGGAAAAGCTGAGGTCGTTATCCACTTTGAAGCTATGAAGGATAGAATCTTCTCAATGGTGACCAGCTGGAAACAGTGGAGGTCCAAAGAAACTTCTGCACAATGTATATCCACGTAAGGACCATTTTAGGGTCCAAGTGTGAGGTTTGGCCAAAAAAACTAGAAAGTCAAATTATTATCTAAATGGAAAGCAGATTCACGATGCGACTGGGCAGAGGGATCGTGGTGTCTTTGTTCATGAATCGCAGAAAGTCGGTGTGTGGGCACAGTATGTAATACAAAATGCAAATGGAAAGTTAGTGTTGTAGTGATATGCATCACTGTATATACACAAGGGGTTAATGTAAATACACTACAACTAAGTAATCACTAGAGGGAGCACCAGAGATGTATATAATAGACAAACAGGAAGTCAAGGGGCACTCTTCACAGGAACGGCAGCTAATGAGCAGGACACAGACACACATCTCTCATGTAACATCTAGTATAAGCGCTGGAGAGAGAACAAACTCACACAATAAAGCATCTACTTCAACTGTAAGACTATGAGCTTTATTCGGACACAAGGTACCAGGAGACTCCAGGAACACTTACTAGTCAGATTACACAAGATGCAGACAAAGAAAGATCGCAAACAGAAGAAAACTCGTACCGGACATTCAACGTGGGGAGACTTCGCTGATTCGATGGAACTCGTTGGAACTCTAGCGCAGCTGAAAAACAACCGGTAATTTAAGTCATAGATGGAAACTTTTTAAGCAAATATTTGAATTATATATTGTAGCTAATGATTTGAGCAGGCCTCTGAAGAAACAAAAATAGCCCTGCTACTGGCAGGACATGAAGCTAGAGAAATCTATAACTGCTTAAATTACATGAAAGGTGAAGACAACACCAAATTAGAAGTAATACTCAAAAAATGTGAAGATCACTGTAACACCAGTAACAATGCTGCTTTAAGACATTCAATGCTCAGAGACCAAATTGCACAGGGAATAAATGATGCAAAACTCAAACAATCATTATCAGAACAGAAAGGTTTGACGCTGGAAATCACGATTGAAAAGTGCAGATCGCAAGAAAGAAATAACATTAAGTGTTTACCAAGAAAGAACACCGAAAAAGTTCTTCTCCACGGGTCTAAAGAAGTTAAAATGGCATCTGAGCTCATTTTAACTGCCCAGGGAACAAAAGACCCGCAAATCTGCTTCTGCGCATGCGCAGGAAACAGCAGCCGCGCATGCGCAATTAAAAAAAGACGTTTTGGACGCATGCGCAGTCAGAAGAAGATCGGACACCGTTCGAAGATGGATCTGCGCATGCGCAAGCAGCGTCATGATGTCAAAAGACTCAGACCACGGCCACTTAAAGCAAAACTGCACGAAAATTAAAAATAAGAGCTTAAAAGCTACAAAACCCAATTTTTTTACCTCGAAAGACAGAACAATGCCTAACCTTCACCCAGCAGTTGAAAATAACCTCCGCAGAACCGTGGAACAAGCAGTTTGCACCACCCAAAATGAAGAGCACAATGACAAATCCAAAACCAAAGAAGATGATTTGTTAATTGAACATGAAGAGCACAGTAACAAATCCGAAACAAAAAAAGATGATTTGTATATTGAAGAATACTACTCAGAAGTGACTGAATTGTTCGGATATGATCATAAAAGCATCTGCGACATGGTTGAAAAGCTTAATACGACTCTACTCATGGTAGATGAATCCAACACCATTATGCAATGGTAGATCGTTGGAACATCAGATACCACAAAAGACACTGACACCAGTAACTTTGAGAATGATTCAAATTATCCACACGGAACAGTCAATGAGTGCAACAAGCACAACAGAAACAAGAGCACCAAGAGCAACAACAAAAACAACAAGAAGCACAACAAGCACAACAACAAAAACTATAAGAACAACAACAAAAACAACAAGAAGCGTAACAAAGACAACAACAGCAACAACAAGCATGACAAAAACAACAAGATCAACAATGAAACAATGACCTGTGGAACATGGTACAACTCTGGACATGAAGAACAATGCCACAGCACACTCCAACACAATGACAAGAGTACAGACATACCATGGCATGACAACGAATCTCACGAATTCACATTTGCTCCAGAACAAACAAGCACACCAGCAGATGACACACTAAATCGATACCATAAGCACAGAAAAAAAGTCCACGTCAGTCAACATAAGTGGTTCGACCATTCGAACACCTTGTGATGACTTGTTGTTTACTTAAACACAAGAACACTGACGACATTCAGAAAGAAATTACAATATCAATGTCACCACGTCAACAACAGAAGAAGAAAAAAACCCTCAACCAAATAAATTCATAAAGTTGGACTCATAAATGTTTTTATTAAGATTGGACTCATAAATATTAATTGGCTTTGTATAATCATCAATATCATCACAACTTGTACATATCGTCATTTATCTACATGTTTTGTACAATTTTCTTTAACAAAGTACAGAAAATATGTAAAAAGAGAAAAGGGGGGAATGTAGTGATATGCATCACTGTATATACACAAGGGGTTAATGTAAATACACTACAACTAAGTAATTACTAGAAGGAGCACCAGAGATGTATATAATAGACAAACAGGAAGTCAAGGGGCACACTTCACAGGAACGGCAGCTAGTGAGCAGGACACAGGTAGACAGCTCTCATGTAACATCTAGTATAAGCGCTGGAGAGAGAACAAACGCACACAATAAAGCATCTACTTCAACTGTAAGACTAAGAGCTTTATCCAGCCACAAGGAATAATACAAGTGCTCACTGCAAAAAGACTGGAGTATAAAAGTAGAGAAGTATTGTTGCGATTGTACACGGTGTTAGTGAGACCACATCTGGAATAGTGTGTCCAGTTTTGGTCTCCTTACTTGAGGAAGGATGTGGTAGGAGTGGAGGCAGTTCAGAGGAGGTTCACCAGATTGATTCCAGGGATGAAAGGGTTGACATATGGGGAGAGGTTAAACAGTTTGGGCTTATACTCGCTGGAGTTTAGAAGAATGAGAGGGGACCTGATCAAGGTATATAATATACTAAAAGGGATTGATAAAGTAAATGTAGACCAAATGTTCCCCCTTGTGGGGCAATCTAGAATAAGAGGTCACAGATATAGGTTGAGAGGTGAAAAATTTAAAACTGCGATGAGGAGGAACTACTTCTCGCAGTGGGGGGTGAATTTGTGGAACTCGCAGCCTCATAGCACGGTGAAATCGGAGTCATTAAATGGTTTCAAGAAGAAGATAGATATATTTCTGATAAAGAAAAAATGGTTTAAAGGGATATGAGGAACAGGTAGGGAGGTGGATTTGAGACATCACTGCAGGAGTTCCTCAGGGTAGTGTCCAAGGCCCAACCATTTTCAGTTGCTTCAGCAATAACCTTCCTTCCAACATAAGGTCAGATCAGAGGATGTAGCTGATGATTGCACAATGTTCAGCACCATTCACAACTCATCAGACACTGAGGCAGTCCACGTGCAGATGCAACACGACTTGGACAATATCCAGGACTGGGCTGAGAAGAAGCAAGTAACATTCACGCCAAACAAGTGCCAGGCAATGACCATCTCGAATAAGAGGGAAACAAACCATTGTCCCTTGACAATCAATGGCATTACCATCACCGAATTCCCCACTATCAACATCCTGGGGGTTACCATTGACCAGAAACTGAACTGGACTAGCCAAAAAAATACTGTGGCTGCAAGAGCAGGTTAGAGGCTAGGAATCCTGCTGTGAGTAACCCATCTCGTGACGCCCCAAAGCTAGTCCACCATCTACAAGGCACAAGCCAGGAGTGTGATGGAAAACTCTCCACTTGCCTGGATGAGTGCAGCTCCAACAACACTCAAGAAGCTCAAGACCAACCAGGACAAAGCAGCCCAACTTGATTGGCACCTCTTCCACAAACATTCATTAATTCCACCACTGACGCACAATAGCAGCAGTGTGTACAACCTACAAGATGCACTGTAGTAACTCACCAAGCCTCCTTCGGCAGCACCTTCCAAACCCACGACTACTACCATCTAGAAGGACAAGAGCAGCAAATACCTGGGAACACCACCACTAACCATCCTGACTTGGAAATATATCGTCATTCCTTCACTGTCGCTGGGTCACAATCCTGGAACTCCCTCCCTAACAGCCAGTAGGTGTACCTACACGACATGGGCTGCAAGAAAGTAACTCACCATCACGTTCTCAAGGGCAATTGGGGATGGGTAAAATATTCTGGCCTCGCCAGCGACACCCACATCCTGTAAAAATGAATTTTCAAAAAGAAGTTATGCTTCAGTCTGTGTAAAGTCCTGGCGTGGCCACACATTGAGCAGTTCTCGGAGGAAGTGGATCATAGGTTTACTAGAATTATTCCTGCACTCCCATGAATTTAGACGGCTAAGGGTGAATTGATCAAAGTTGTCAGGATATTAAGGGGGACAATTAGCATCGATTGGGAAAAACTATTTCTGCTGGTTAGAACATTGGGATCATAGTCAAAGAATAGAACCAGGAATTCCTCACGCTACGAGTGATAGGAGCTAGGAACTCTCTTGCACAAATAGTAATTGATGATAGATTAATTATTAATTTTAAAACTGAAATGGGTAGGTTTTTGTTGGTCAACTAAAACAAGGGATATGGGACAAAGGTGGGCATATGGAGTTAGTTTGTAACATGATCTCACTGAAAGGCAGAAGAGGTTTAAAGGGCTAAATGGCCTACTTCTGCTCCAGTGTCCCCCTCTAACAGCTACGAGACACAAGTCAGGAGTGTGATGGAGTACTGTCTATTTGTCTGGGGGAGTGTAGCTGTAAGAACATTCAAGAAATTTCGTATCAATCAGGATAAAACACCCTACAAGCACGCCATTCCCCACCTTAAACACCCACTCCCTCTACCTCCAGTATGCATTAGCTGCAGTTGTGTGCCAAGCCCACAATGCACTGCAGCAAGTTACCAACGCTCATGCTGAAGCACTTCCTGAATCTGCAAGCTACACCACAAGGATAAAGCAGCAAGTGCATGGAAACGTAACCACCTCCAACGTCCTTTCCTGGTCACACACTATCCCAGCTTGGACACTGATGCTCGATCAATGACTCCAGAAGCGAGATTGGATGACAATTGAAGGCTTCATTGGACTAGATGTTTCCCCCAGCAGCGCAGGTACAGAATGCAGCTGCTAGGGCGACACAGACTCTTATACTCCGCCTTACTGGGCGGAACCAGCAGGCAGGCTTCACCAATAATCGTCCGTGGAAAAGACCTTGTATTGTGCAATCTGATTGACCAAATCAGATATGCGGGGGAGAGTGTACGCGTCGAGCTGCGCATACCTGTTGATGGTCTGAGTATAATCGATGACCATCCTGTGCTTCTCCCCGGTCTTTACAACCACTACTTGAGCTCTCCAGGGGCTGCTGCTAGCCTCGATAATACCTTCCTTCAGTAGCCGCTGGACTTCCGACCTAATGAAGGTCCGGTTCTGGGCACTGTACCATTTGCTCCTGGTGGCGAGGGGTTTGCAATCCAGGGTGAGGTTCGCAAAAAGGGAAGGCGGGTCGACCTTGAGGATCGCGAGGCTGCAGACAGTGAGGGGGGGGGTATAGGGCCGCCGAATTTAAAGGTTAAGCGCTGGAGGTTATATTGGAAGTCCAATCCCAAGAGCGTGGCAGCGCAGAGGTGAGGGAGGACATAGAGTCGGAAATTTTTTAATTCTTTCCCCTGGACCGTGAGGTTCACTACGCAGAACCCCTCGATCTCCACAGAGGGAGACCCAGAGGCTAGGGAGATTCTTTGGTTGACTGGGTGTATGGGAAGAGAACAGCACCTTACCGTGTTGGGGTGTATGAAGCTCTCTGTGCTCCCGGAGTCGATCAGGCAGGATGTTTTGCGCCCGTTGATGAGCACGGTCGTCGTTGTGGTCGAGAGAGTTCGGGGCTGAGACTGGTCCAGGTCACTGAGGCGAGTCGTGATAAAAGCTGAAGGTTTTCCTCGGGCGGTGTGTGGTCATCCAAATCGGGGTCCTGAGACTCCAGCCAAGATAGCGGCACCCACGGGTCGCACATGGCTGGGGGTGGGCAAGATGGCGGCACCCACGCATCGCACGTGGTCCCTGGGGATCAAGATGGCGGCGCCCGTGGCCTGTACGTGGTTTGGGAAAATGAAGATGGCGGCGCCCGCTGCTCACACGTGGTCCGTGGAGAAAGTTGTGGTGGCGGCCCCAGGTCACCCCCGGAGACAGCGGTGGGCCTGGCGTACCGCCACGAAATGGCCAGTTTTGCCACAACCTTTGCAGGTGGAGGAGCGGGCCGGGCAGCGCTGCCGGGGGTGCTTGGCCTGCCCGCAAAAATAACAGCGGGGCCCCTCGGGGTTGCTTGGTAGCCGCACGGCACAAGCTTGTGGGGGGATGGGGGTTGCATTTGTGTCGGCCGCGGGTGGGTTCCACGCTGCCCAAGGGGCTGCCGCGCGGTCAGGGACGCACGCGCGGGCGTTTCGGGAGGCCACATCCAGGGAGCTAGCAAGGGCCCGTGCCTCCTTGAGGCCTAGTGTCTCTTTCTCCAGCAGCCGCTGACGGATTTGGGAGGACAGCATACCTGCAACAAATGCGTCCTGGATTAAAAGTCCTGTGTGGTCGCTGGCTGAAATTTACGGGCAGTCACAGTTCCTACCTAGTACCAGGAGCGCGCGGTAGAATGCATCCAGCGATTCTCCCGGAATTTGTCGCCTTGTCGCTAGCAGATGTCGGGCGTAAACCTGGTTTCCTGGGCAAATGTAGTGTCCTTTCAACAGGGCCATCGCGGCCTCGAAATTGTCCGCATCCTCGATGAGGGTGTAGATCTCTGGGCTCACCCTCGAGTGGCGAACTTGCATCTTCGGGTCCTCCGTGGGTGCAGTCGTGGCCGTCCTGAGGTACCCGTTGAAGCACATCAGCCAGTGTTTGAAGGTTGCCGCTGAGTTTGCCGCATGGGGGCTGAGTTGCAGACACTCCGGCTTGATTCGGAGCTCCATTCTTTAAAATCAAATCCAATAAATTGATGCTCGATCAATGACTCCAGAAGCGAGATTGGATGACAATTGAAGGCTTTATTGGACTAGATGTTTTCCCCAGCAGCGCAGGAACAGGATGCAGCTGCTTGGGAGACACAGGCTCTTATACTCTGCCTTACTGGGCGGAACCAGCAGGCAGGCTTCACCAATGATCTTCCTGTCTCAGGTACCTCCCACACCAATGATCTTACAGCCTGAACCTCGGTACCGTAATACCCCTAATACCGACTACCCCAGACACCATAACTATTACTTCATTCTTGCTCAATTCAAATATGGGAAGACCCTACAGAACTATGGGAGCACCTTCACCACATGGGAGGCAGCATTTCAAGAAGATGGTGCATGGTCGACCTCTCAAATGTCAACCAGGAGGGGGCAATTATTGCTGGCCTTGTCGATGACACCCATATCCTGAGAATGGGGCTGGATTCTCTGCCCCACCGCACCACATTTCGGTGTCGACCCGCCGGCGGGATTCTCCGTTATGCCGGCCGGTCAATGGGGTTTCCCATTGTGGGGCAGCCCCATGCTGTCGGGAAACCCCCGGCGCCAGCAAAACTGAGAATCCCGTCGGTGGAGAATCCCGCCATTACTGTATGCATGCCACAACAAAATCTTCCCCTCAATTGCCTTAAGTCATTGCAAAGGGAAAAATTGTTTCAAACACACATCAAAACCAACATATCAACTTTTACACCAAAACAGATTGAACCTTCTATCTGCAAACCTCCTATGGAATAGGTATTATTTGCCACAGACAAAAACTGAATTTAACACTAAAAAATGAATGTAATTTGCTTTGACAGGAAGGGAAACAAGATAGAAGTTAATTTATTACTAATATTTTTAGTATTGGAGAAGATGTACTTCATTTAAAATCTTCTGCCACCCACATGCATGCTAGATCTGATATCACGCAAATATATCTTTACCTATGAGTTGCATATAGCATTTTCAATCTTACTCCCTCAGGTCATTTTAAAGTTTGGCAGATGATGAAACCTATCAAAAACTTTCTAAATGAATTGATTTTTTATAGGTATTTACCTGGAGCTTCACAGTGTTGGGGGAACCTGAAAGCAAAGCGAAGGTGTTGAAAGAGTTGTGGAAACTTTTAAAACTTGGACAAGGAAATTAAATAAAAGTACAGATGATGAATCGGTGGGTGGTGGGGGTTCAGTTGAGAATTAAAGCACAATATGTGTGAATTGTAACCTATAAAAATCAAACCATTAACGTTATTGACCTGGAGGGAATTGCTGGGGCCCTAATAGAAATATTTGTATCCTCATTGGCTACAGGTGAGGTCACAGAGGACTGTGGAAAAGCCAATGTTGTTCCTTTGTTTAAGAGGGATAGCAAGGATAATCCAGGAAATTACAGGCCAGTGAGCCCTGTCAGTGGTAAGGAAATTATTGGGGAGGATTCACTCCCATTTGGAAACAAATGGACTTATTAGCGAGAGGCAGCATGGTTTTGTGAAGGGAAGGTTGTGCCTCACTAACTTGATCGCATTTTTGAGGAAGTGACAAAGATGATTGAAAAAGGAAAGACAGTGCATGCTGTCTACATGGACTTCAGTAAAGCCTTTGACAAGGTCCGTTATGGCAGACTGGTACAAAATGTGAAGTCATACTGGATCAGAGGTGAACTGGCTTGGTCATTGAAGACAGAGGGTAGCAGTAGAGGGTGCTTATCTTTTAAAAAAAAAAATATTTATTAAGGTTTCTCAACACAATTTTTCTCCCTTACAAACAATAACTGCCCCCCCCGTAACAAAAAAAGCCGAGAAATCGCGCAGAGCAAGATATATACATGGCAAAATGATATATTTACACAGCTTTGTACACTGGCCCTCACCCGTACATGCCAGTTTCCCCAACCCTTCATGTTTTCTCTTGCTCATCCACCCCCCCAGGCAGTCCCCCCTCCGCCCCCCCCCCTCCCAGGACGTGTCCCCCCCCCCCAAGGTTGCTGCTGCTGCTGCCCGACCTTCCTCTAACGCTCCACGAGATAGTCTAGGAACGGTTGCCACCGCCTGTAGAACCCCTGTGCAGACCCTCTCAAGGCGAACTTAATCCTCTTCAACTTTATGAACCCAGCCATATCATTTATCCAGGCCTCCAGACTGGGGGGCTTCGCCTCCTTCCACATTAGCAAGATCCTTCGCCGGGCTACTAGGGACGCAAAGGCCAGAATGCCGGCCTCTTTCGCCTCCTGCACTCCCGGTTTGTCCACTACTCCAAATATTGCTAGCCCCCAGCTTGGCTTGACCCGGACTTTCACCACCTGAGATATTGCTCCCGCCACTCCTCTCCAGAACCCCTCCAGTGCCGGGCATGACCAAAACATATGGACATGGTTCGCCGGGCTCCCTGAGCACCTTCCACATCTGTCCTCTACCCCAAAGAACCTACTCAACCTCGCCCCCGTCAAGTGCGCTCTGTGGACCACCTTAAATTGTATCAGGCTGAGCCTGGCACACGAGGAGGAGGAATTAACTCTACCTAGGGCATCAGCCCACAGACCTTCCTCGATCTCCTCCCCCAGCTCCTCCTCCCATTTACCCTTCAACTCTTCTACCAGCGCTTCCCCCTCTTTCAACTCCTGGTGTATTTCCGACACCTTGCCCTCCCCGACCCATACCCCGAGATCACCCTATCTTGAACTTCTTGTGCCGGGAGCAACGGGAATTCCCTCACCTGTCGCCTCACAAAAGCCCTCACCTGCATATATCTAAAGTCATTTCCCGGGGGTATCTCGAACTTCTCCTCCAGTGCCCCTAGGCTCGCAAACGTCCTGTCGATGAACAGGTCCCCCATTCTTCCAATCCCCGCCCGATGCCAGCTCTGGAACGCCCCGTCCAACTTCCCCGGGACAAATTGTTGGTTACCCCTGATCGGGGACCACACCGATGCTCCCATTGCACCCCGGTGCCGTCTCCACTGGCCCCAGATCCTTAGCGTTGCCGCCACCACCGGGCTCGTGGTATACTTTGTCGGCGAGAGCGGCAGCGGTGCCGTCACCAACGCCTCCAGGCTCGTTCCTTTACAGGACGCCATCTCCATCTTCTTCCATGCCGCCCCCTCTCCCTCCATAACCCACTTGCCACATTTGCTGCCCAGTAGTAGCTCCCCAGGTTTGGCAGCGCCAACCCTCCTCGGTCCCTACTGCGTTCCAGGAACCCTCTCCTTACTCTCGGGGTCTTATTCGCCCACACAAACCCCATAAAACTCCTGCCTACTCTCTTAAAAAAGGCCTTAGTGATCACGATGGGAAGGCACTGAAACACAAACAGAAACCTCGGAAGGACCACCATTTTGACCGACTGCACTCTACCCGCCAGCGAGAGCGGTAACATGTCCCATCTTTTGAAATCCTCCTCCATTTGCTCCACCAACCTCGTCAGATTCAGTTTATGTAGGGTCCCCCAACTCCTGGCTATCTGGATCCCCAGATACCGAAAGCTCCCCTCCGCCCGCCTCAGCGGTAGGTCCCCTATTCCTCTTTCTTGGTCCCCCGCCTGTAATACAAAGAGCTCACTCTTCCCTACATTGAGCTTAAAGCCCGAAAACTCCCCAAACTCCCTTAGAGTCTGCATGACCTCCACCATCCCCTCCATTGGATCCGCCATGTACAGCAACAGGTCATCCGCATATAGCGACACCCGATGCTCTTCTCCCTCTCGGACCACCCCCCTCCATTTATTAGACTCCCTCAATGACATGGCCAATGGTTCGATCGCCAATGCGAACAACAGGGTGGACAGGGGGCACCCCTGCCTCGTCCCTCGGTACAGTCGAAAGTACTCCGACCTCCGCCGGTTCGTCACTACACTCGCCATCGGGGCTCTGTAAAGGAGCTTAACCCAATTGATAAACCCTACCCCGAACCCAAACCTACGCAGCACCTCCCAGAGGTACTCCCACTCTACTCGGTCAAAGGCCTTCTCCGCGTCCATAGCTGCCACTATCTCCGCCTCTCCCTCCTCCGATGGCATCATTATCACGTTTAAGAGCCGCCGCACATTGGTGTTTAGTTGCCTGCCCTTTACAAATCCAGTCTGCTCCTCGTGGATTACCCCCGGGACACAGTCCTCGATCCTCGTGGCCAGCACTTTTGCCAGCAACTTTGCATCCACATTGAGGAGCGAGATCGGCCTGTACGATCCACATTGTAGTGGGTCCTTGTCCCGCTTTAGGATCAAAGAAATTGTCGCTTCCGACATTGTTGGGGGCAGGGTCCCCTCCTCTCTTGCCTCATTAAAGTTCCTCACCAGTAGCGGGGCCAACAGGTCTGCGTACTTCCTGTAGAACTCCACCGGGAATCCGTCCGGTCCCGGGGCCTTCCCCGCCTGCATCCTCCCCAAACCCTAGCTCAGCTCCTCCAACCCAATTGGTGCCCCCAAACCAGCCACCTCTTGCTCCTCCACCCTCGGGAATCTCAGCTGATCTAGGAATCGTCTCATCCCCTCTTCCCCCGCTGGGGGCTGGGATCTGTGCAGCTCTTCATAAAAGGCCTTGAATACCTTGTTTATTTTCGTCGCACTCCGAACCATAGCTCCCCTTTCATCTTTGACTCCCTCTATTTCCCTCGCTGCCATCCTCTTACGGAGCTGGTGTGCCAGCATCGGACTAGCCTTTTCCCCATACTCGTAGGTCGCCCCCGCGCTTTCCTCCACTGTGCCTCCGCCTTCCCTGTGGTCAACAGGTCAAACTCCGTCTGGAGCCGTTGTCTTTCCCCAAGTAATCTTTCCTCCGGGGCCTCTGCGTATCTCCTGTCCACTCTCAAAATCTCCCTCACTAACCTCTCCCTTTCCATACCCTCTGTCTTCTCCCTATGAGTCCTAATGGAAATTAGCTCTCCCCTGATCACCACCTTCAACGCCTCCCATACCACCCCCACCCACACCTCCCCGTTGTCGTTGGCCTCCAAGTACCTTTCGATACACCCCCTCACCTTCCCACACACCACCTCATCCGCCAGCAGTCCCACATCCAGCCGCCACAACGGGCGTTGGTCCCTCTCCTCTCCCAGCTCCAGATCCACCCAGTGCGGGGCATGGTCCGAAACGGCTATAGCCGAATACTCCATCCCCTCCACCCTCGGGATGAGCGCCCTACCCAGATCAAAGAAATCTATCCGGGAGTAGGCTTTGTGTACATGGGAGAAGAAAGAAAATTCCCTGGCCTGCGGCCTTGCAAACCGCCATGGGTCCACTCCCCCCATCTGATCCATAAACCCCCTAAGTACCTTGGCCGCCGCCGGTCTCTTTCCAGTCCTTGATTTGGAGCGGTCCAGTGCTGGATCCAACACTGTATTGAAGTCCCCTCCCATTATCAGGCCTCCTATCTCCAGGTCCGTAATGCGCCCCAACATGCGCTTCATGAATCCTGCATCATCCCAGTTCGGGGCGTATACATGTACCAACACCACCCACGTCCCTTGCAGCCTACCGCTCACCATTACATATCGCCCTCCATTGTCCGCTACAATAGCCTTGGCCTCAAATGACACCCGCTTTCCCACCAATATTGCCACCCCTCTATTCTTCGCGTCCAGTCCCGAGTGGAATACCTGTCCTACCCATCCCTTTCTTAGCCTGACCTGGTCCGCCACCTTCAGGTGTGTCTCTTGGAGCATGGCCACGTCCGCCTTCAGTCCCATTAAGTGCGCGAATACTCGAGCACTCTTCACCGGCCCATTCAGGCCCCTCACATTCCACGTTATCAGCCGGATTGGAGGGGCTCTCACCCCCCCCCCCCCCCCCCCCCCCAACGCCCCGCCGACTAGCCATCTCCTTTTCTGGGCTAGTCCCGTGTCCACGTCTCCCTCACCCTCCAGTCCCCCAGAGGGGGGACCCCCGTCCCGACCACCTCTTCTGTGTCCCATTCCCTTTCGGCCAGTGCAGCAGCAACCCTTTCCCCCCCACCCCCCTTCCCCCCCTCCCCTCCCCACGCTAGACCCCTGTCTAGCTTTTTTGCTCCCCCCATGTCACTCCCGTAAGTCAGCTGACGCCTGCTGACCCCGACTTCCCCCGCCGTCCAATTGACCTCCCCGCGTGGGAGTCTCCCAATCCATATGCATTGCCTTTCTTCCCGCGTGCGGGAAAACACCCCGCGCTTTCCAAAGCCCACTCCACACCCTCTGGCGCAGCTCCTGTCGCGGCCTTGTCTCTCTCCCCCAGCCCATGTAACATTTCCTGCGCGTGATTGACCCCCTATATACAACAACCATCACACATCAAACCCCAAAACATCCCCCCCACACTCACAAACCCTCAGTTAGAGTCCAACTTTTCGGCTTGTACAAAGGTCCACGCCTCTTCAGGCGTTTCGAAGTAATAGTGTTGGCCCTTGTATGTGACCCACAGTCGCGCTGGCTGCAGCATTCCGAATTTCACTTCTTTCCGGTACAACACCGCTTTGGCCCGGTTGAAACCCGCTCTCTGCTTTGCAACCTCCGTGCTCCAGTCCGGGTATATTCGGATCTCTGCATTGTCCCACTTACTGCTTTGCTCCTTCTTGGCCCATCTCAGGACCCACTCTCTGTCCGTGAACCGATGGAACCTCACCACCATCGCCTTTGGTGGCTCATTTGCCTGGGGCTTCTTCGCCAGCACCCGATGTGCCGCGTCCAACTCCAGTGGCCTCGAAGGGGCCTTCGTGCCCATCATCGCCTCGAGCATCGTGCTTGCGTATGACTCAGCATCAGCCCCCTCCACTCCCTCAGGGAGACCCAGGATTCACAGATTCTTTCTCCTCGACCTGTTCTCCAGGTCTTCGAGTCTTCCCGCCCACCTCTTGTGTAGCGCCTCGTTCTGCTCCACTCTCACTGCCAGGCCCACGAGCTCGTCCTCGTTCTGACTGACTCTTTTCTGTACCTCCTGGATCTTAGCTTCATGGGCCTTCTGGGTGATCCCGAGTCCTTCAATTGCCGAAAGCATAGGCGCCAACATCTCTTTGCGCATCTCCTCGCGCTGCTCCTCGAAGCAGCGCCTGATGAACTCCTGCAGCTCCCTTTTGTCCCTGGCCGCCGCCATTTTGTTTTCTTTCCATCGCTTCTCCCGTTGCTTCAGTGCCTCTCCTTTGGCCGTTACACTTCTGATCTGTTTCATAGAAGTTGGAGGGGGATCTCTCTCTTCCCTTCCCCACGGGTTGCGTCAAAAAAAAAAGTTCCGTTGGGGCTCCTCTAACGAGCCCGAAAGTCCGTGTTAGCGGGAGCTGCCGAATCGTGCGTCTTAGCTCCGCATAGCCGCAACCGGAAGTCGAGAGTGAATCCTTTTGGCAGTGTTCGCTTCACCAGTCTGCCCCAAAAAGTCTATGGAAACTCCTGAAAAAGGTCTGAGAGTCAGATCCAGACAGGAGCTGCCGAATGCGCGACCTACTCCTCCATGGCCGCCACCGGAAGCCTCGTCCCTGCTTCTTCAATGGCCTTGGTAGATCTTTTCACAGTTGTTCCCTCTGCTGCTAGAATTCACCTTTGATAGAGTCAAGTCAGATTGCAGCTTTAAGCTTGCCATTCCCCCGCCTGCATGCTGGAAGAGGCTTTTGTCTATTGCTGCAGCTCAAGCCAAATCTTTTACTGTTTCTGCCGGGTCTGGTAGCCAAAAGACATAACATTCCTGGGGGACACTGTTAGGGGAATGCTGCAGTCTTCTTCCCACACCGGGAAATGTCAAACAAATGCCGTGGGGGCCCTCTAAAAGAGCCCAAAAGTCCGTTCCAAGCGGGAGCTTCCGAATATGCGACCTAGCTCTGCATAGCCGCACCCGGAAGTTCCAGAGGGTGCTTTTCTGAATGGAGGGTTGTGGCTAGTGGTGTTCTGCAGGGATCAGTGCCGGGACCTTTGCTGTTTGTAGTACATTTAAATGATTAGGAGGAAAATGTAACCGGTCTGATTAGTATGTTTGCAGATCACACAAAGGTTGTTGGAGTTGCAGGTAGTGATGAGGACCATCAGAGGATACAGCAGGATATAGATCGGTTGGAGACTTGGGTGGAGAAATGGCAGATGGAGTTTAATGCGGACAAATGTGAGGTAATGCATTTTGGAAGATCTAATGCAGGAGGGAAGTATACAGTAAATGGTATACCTTCGGATTATTGACAGGCAGAGAGATCTGGGCATACAGGTCCAGAGATCACTGAAAGTGGCAATGCATGTGGATAAGGTAGTCAAAAAGGATATGGCATGCTTGCCTTCATCGGCTGGGGCATTGAGTATAAAGATTGGCAAGCTATGCTGCAGCTGTACACAGCATTAGTTAGGACATATTTGGAATATTGCATACAATTCTGGTCGCCACACTACCAGAAGGATGTGGAGGCTTTGGAGAGCGTACAGAAAAGGTTTACCAGGATGTTGCCTGGTCTTGAGGGTATTAGCTATGAGCAGAGGTTGGATAAACCCTTATTGAGTTCTTTGAGAAGGTGACCAAACAGGTGGATGAGGGTAAAGCAGTTGATGTGGTGTATATGGATTTCAGTAAAGCATTTGATAAGGTTCCCCACGGTAGGTTACTGCAGAAAATACGGAGGCATGGGATTCAGGGTGCTTTAGCAGTTTGGATCAGAAATTGGCTAGCTGGAAGAAGACAAAGGGTGGTGGTTGATGGGAAATGTTCAGACTGGAGTCCAGTTACTAGTGGTGTACCACAAGGATCTGTTTTGGGGCCACTGCTGTTTGTCATTTTTATAAATGACCTGGAGGAGGGCGTAGAAGGATGGGTGAGTAAATTTGCAGATGACACTAAAGTCGGTGGAGTTGTGGACAGTGCGGAAGGATGTTACAAGTTACAGAGGGACATAGATAAGCTGCAGCGCTGGGTTGAGAGGTGGCAAATGGAGTTCAATGCAGAAAAGTGTGAGGTGATTCATTTTGGAAGGAATAACAGGAAGACAGAGTACTGGGCTAATGGTATGATTCTTGGCAGTGTGGATGAGCAGAGTGATCTCGGTGTCCATGTACATAGATCCCTGAAAGTTGCCACCCAGGTTGAGAGGGTTGTTAAGAAGGCGTACGGTGTGTTAGCTTTTATTGGTAGAGGGATTGAGTTTCGGAGCCATGAGGTCAATTTGCAGCTGTACAAAACTCTGTTGCGGCCGCATTTGGAGTATTGCGTGCAATTCTGGTCACCGCATTATAGGAAGGATGTGGAAGCATTGGAAAGGGTGCAGAGGAGATTTACCAGAATATTGCCTGGTATGGAGGGAAGATCTTATGAGGAAAGGCTGAGGGACTTGAGGCTGTTTTCGTTAGAGAGAAGAAGGTTAAGAGGTGACTTAATTGAGGCATACAAGATGATCAGAGGATTGGATAGGGTGGACAGTGAGAGCCTTTTTCCTCGGATGGTGCTGTCTAGCATGAGGGGACATAGCTTTAAATTGAGTGGAGATAGATATAGGACAGATGTCAGAGGTAGGTTCTTTACTCAGAGAGTAGTAAGGGCGTGGAATGCCCTGCCTGCAACAGTAGTGGACTCGCCAACATTAAGGGCATTCAAATGGTCATTGGATAGATATATGGACGATAAGGGAATAGTGTAGATGGGTTTTAGAGTGGTTTCACAGGTCGGCGCAACATTGAGGGCCGAAGGGCCTGTACTGCGCTGTAATGTTCTATGTTCTAAACCCGGACTGTTTTCACTGGAACAACGGAGGTTGAGGACGACCTGATAGAAGTCTACAAATTTATGAATAGCATGGACAGAGTGGATGGTCAGAAGCTTTTTCCAGGATTGAAAAGTCAATAACCTGGGGAGATAGGTTTAAGGTGCGAGGGGCAAAATTTAGAGGAGATGTGCGAGGCAAGTGTTTAACACAGAGGGTGATGAGTGCCTGGAACTCGCTGCCAGGGGAGGTAGTGGAAGCAGTACGATAGTGACGTTTAAGAGGCATCTTGACAAATGTATTTATTTATTTTTTAATAAGTTTAGAGTACCCAATTAATTCATTCCAATTAAGGGGCAATTTAGCATGTCCAATCCACCTAACCTGCACATCTTTTGTGTTATCATGGCGAAACCCACGCAAACACGGGGAGAATGTGCAAACTCCACATGGACAGTGACCCAGAGCCGGGATCGAATCTGGGAACTCGGCGCCGTGAGACTGCAGTGCTAACCACTGCGCCACCGTGCTGCCCTTGACAAATTTATTAATAGGATGGAGATAGAGGGATACAGACCCAGGAAGTGCAGGAGGTTTCAGTTTAGACAGGCATCATAATCGGCGCAGGCTTGGAGGGCCAAAGGACCTGTTCCTGTGCTGTACTGTTCTTTGTTCTAAACCTCCTATTCCTTACCTTAAATCTTTTTAAAACTTCATTTACAGGATGTGGGCATTGCTGGTTAGACCAGCATTTATTGCCTACCCCCAGTTGCCCTTCAGAATGTGGTGGTGTGTTATCGTCTTGAACCGCTTCAGTCCCTGAGATGTAAGTACATCCACTGTGCCGTTAGTTCCAGGATTTTGCCCCAGCGACAGTGAAGGAATGGCGAAAAATTTCCAAGTCAGAGTGGTGAGTGACTTTGAGGGGAACCTCTAGATGGTGGGGTTCCCAGGTATCTGCTGCTCTTGTTCTTCTAGATGGTAGTGGTCGTGGGTTTGGAAGGTGCTGTCTAAGGAAATTTGGCGAGTTACTACAGTGCATCTTGTAGATGGTACACACGACTGCCACTGTTCGTCAGTGGTCGAGGGTTTGGATGTTTGTGAAAGGAGAGAAATCAAGCGGGCTGATTTGTCCTGGATGGCGTCGAGCTCCTTGGCTGCACTCATCCAGACAAGTAGAGAGTATTCCATTCCGCTTCTGACCTGTGCCTTGTAGATGGTGGACAGGTCCCTTGATCATTGATCTTTTCACCCAGGGGAAATGTTTCTTCCTGTGTACTCTATCCATATCCCTTATAATTATACATCTCAATAATGTCCCCCTTCAGCCTCCTCTGCTCGAAGGAAAAAAACCCAGTCTATCCAATCTATCTTCACAGCTACAACTCTCCAGCCCCAGTTAACACCCTGGTAAATCTCCTCGCCACCTTTTCCAGTGCTATCACATCCCTCCTATAATGTGGATTCCATAGCTGCACACAATACTCTTGATGTGGCCTAACCAACGTTCCTGTTCTTAAACTCTGTGCCTTGGCTAATAAAGGCAAGTATGCCATATGCCCTTTCAACCACAGTATCCACCTGTTCTGCTAACTTAAGGGACCAGTGTACATGCACACCAAGGTCTCCCGATCCTCGGTACTTCCCAGGGCCCCGCCATTCATCATGTATTCCCTTGCCTGGTTTGTCCTGCCCAAGTGCATCACCTCACACTTGTCCGGATTGAATTCAATTTGCCGCTGATCAGCCCACCTGACCAGCCGGTCTATTTCCTTCTGTAATCAAAGGCTATCCTCCTCACTAACTACCACCCCACCAATTTTCGTATTATCCACAAGCTTAGTGATCAATCCTCCTACATTCATATCTAAATTATTTACATAAACTACAAACAGCACTGATCCCTGCGGCACTTGGCACAGGCTTCCATTCTGAAAAAACTTTCAACCATCACCTTCAGCTTTCTGCCAATTTTGGATCCAATTTGCCAAATTTCCTTGAATCCCATGGGCTAACTTTGTTATCAATTTCCCATGTGGGAACTTATTAAAAGCCTTGCTGAAGTCCAAGTAGCCTCCATTAAATGTATTGCCCTCATCTACACACCTGGTCACCTCTTCAAAAAATTAACTCAATTTGGTCAGACATGACTTTCCTTTAACAAAGCTATGCTGACTGTTCTGATTAATCGCTGTCTCTCCAAATGCAGATTAATTCTGTCTCTCAGAATTGCTTCCAATCGTTCCCCCACCACTGAGGTTAGACTGATTGGCCTGTAGTTTCCTCGTTATACCTTCCTCCCTTCTTGAATTATGGTAGCACATTGGCTATCCTCCAGTCCTCCGGCACCTCTCCTGTGGCCAGAGAGGAATTGAATATTATTGCCAGCGCCCCTGCTACTTTTGCTCTTGCCTCACTCAACAGTCTGGGATACAATTCATTTGTCTACTATTATGCATGCCAGACCACTCAGTACCTCCTCTCTGCCCATGTTAATATTGTTATGATACCCTGGCAAGCGCGTAGTCAATTCCAATGCTAATAAAAATTCCGGAAATCTTTGCCTCTTGGCTGCCCAATAATTACAGTCACCAGGTTTGTGAGTTGAAACACAATTACTGTTTATTTATAACAAGATTAATGGTGAAATATGCAGCAGATAAAATGTTAAATATTAATAAGTACCTAGCTCATGTTGTAAATTGCCTCCCCCATCCTCAACACACTACACAATACAGACAAACACAGAGGGGGGGGGGAAGGGAAATATGTAAATGAAAGAGAAAAGAGCCTTTGCTTCAGATGATGTCTCATTTGCAGGCTTTTGCTATAATAAGCTTTCTCTACAATCCCTGATTTGCAGCCTTTACTCACAATTTTCCTGGTGAAGCAGACTCCCTATTTCTTCATGCTTTGTTCTGAGTTTGTGGTCTGCCTTCAGGTTCTGTTTTCAGAAATTCAACACCCACAGGCTTATTGGAGAGAGAGATAACTGGATTTTCTTTGGAGAGGCTTGGCATCCGTTTTCTGGAAAGGATTTTGCTGGATCTTTCACTTCCTCTACCAAGACCAAAAGTGAAACTAAAATGGAACCTCAACATTCCAGAGGGATAATATTCAATCACTAGTCTGAAACAGCATAGCTTTCTGGAATCTGCTTGTTTGAATTAAAGGCTGCTTCTTGCTGGCTAATTTGCCGTAAAGTCACAGGTCCTTTAAACATCCATGGATCAAAATGTAACGTAAAAAGTAAAAGAAAGGGAGACACAAGGGAATAGACGGGGAATAAACAAGAAGGATCAGGAAGGACCGTTACATACCTCCTCCACTCAAAGAATGAAACTTCAGGGCACAGAAGTTTCATTATGAGGTGTGCAAAACATATATCACAAATACATATCATCCCGAGTATACAATTTCCCTTCCCAGCCTCTACATTGGTAACAAATCAGCTCTCAAATGCGTGACAAAACATCCTCAATCATTCCTTTCAGGGAATATGCACAATTTTAATATTGAACTGTTGCAATAATAAACTCCAACAGAATAATCTTGCCTTCTAGGTATTAAACTTCTCTACAAATGCAAGTGGATTATGATCTGGAACAGTCTGAGGTGACCAGCACTAGTTCATCCTCCAACATGGCCGTCATCTCCCATGCTCTACTTAGCATTCTGAGGACCACAGCGGTTTCACCTGTTTCTGCAACATGTCCAACATGCATAGTATCTCAGTCTCTAAAGGGCGGCATGTGGCGCAGTGGATAGCACTGGGACTGCAGCGCTGAGGACCCGGGGTAGAATCCCGGCCCTGGGTCACTGTCCGTGTGGAGTTTGCACATTCTCCCCATTTCTGCGTAGGTTTCACCCCCACAACCCAAAGATGTGCAAGTTAGGTGGATTGGCCACACTAAATTGCCCTTTAATTGGAAAACCAAAAGTAATTGGGTACTCTAAATTTATAATTTAAAAAAATCTCAGTCTCTAACAGCCATTCTTTGTGGTTTTAGGCGAGATAGATGTACCTTTAGTGGTTCAGAGTTTCTTATGTCCATACCAACAAACATTCGTCAACCCCTCCAGCTTTAAATTCTTTCTGGTCCTTCTCATGGCTACCTTCAGTAACAAATGCTATTGAGGGTTCAATCCTCTCAGAGTTGATTGACTTCATTTACACCATTCCTCATGTGACAACCTTTACCTCCTCACTGGAATTGTCATAATCACAGCCTTCTCTCCAATGGGTAAAACGGATTAACGAGAATTGTGCTTTCCAGATTTCAATTGTTCGTCTTTACTTTCAGAATCAGAGGATGGCACATTATTGGCTCTATGAGGGCAGCACGGTAGCACAAGTGATTAGCACTGTGGCTTCACAGTGCCAGGGTCCCAGGTTCGATTCCCTGCTGGGTCACTGTCTATGCGGAGTCTGCATGTTCTCCCTGTGTCTGCGTGGGTTTCCACCGGGTGCTCCGGTTTCCTCCCACAGTCCAAAGACGTGCAGGTTAGGTGGAATGGCCATGATAAATTCCCCGTAGTGACCAAAAAAAGTTAGGAAGTGTTATTGGGTTACGGGGATAGGGTGGAAATGAGGGCTTAAGTGGGTCGGTGCAGACTCGATGGGCCGAATGGCCTCCTTCTGCACTGTATGTTCTATGTTCTATGAACTTTTTGGTTTTTAGCATCTGATACTGTGGCAGAACCACTACAAGGTTCTCTATCCACCTTCCTCTTAATTTTTAAATGGAATTGGTTCCTGATTATTTCAGCTCCTTTGCTATTTGCTTTCTTCACCTTGAAGAGGCGCTGTGGACATTTGAACAATGTGGGTTAACCAGCCGATCACTTGGTATTACTTCACAGTCCTTACTGTCCTCTTCCTGACTAACTCAAAGTGGGCACACTCTGGGAAATATTTGCACCTGAAGTGAATGGCAATGGTTTATTACAAGAGGCAGTAACAAATTAGTTCTAGATAAAGTCCAAGTCACTTTCTTCTTCCCATTTACTGTCTTCATTACTAGCTTTGGAAGAACTACTTGCCATTCGTTCAAGATTAGTTAGTGGTAGGTCTATTCGGTAACAGCTGTTTATCATTACTTCATAATCAGAAGCAAGATCGAATTCAAAACTCTCATCTGGCTCTTCAACATGTCATTACTATTGTCATGTGAGAGTAGCTTTAAGAAATGGGTGTTTAAGAAATGTATCTTTAAGAAATGGGTGTTTAAGAAATGTACCATTAAGAAATGGGTGTTGAAAAAATGTATCTTTAAGAAATGGGTGTTTATCAGTGATGTCAGAGTGTGGGTGGAGCTGGGCTGTCTGTCTGCTTTTTACTTTTCTTTTAGGCTGTTTGCTGCAGGGTGTGTTTTAGGTTTCAGTGTTGGAGCTGAAGCCAGACTAAGCAGGTGTACTGCTGTTCTGTCTGCCATCAAAAGACTATCTCTTGATCATTTGGTGAATTCAGAATTATAAATGTTCTCAGCAGTGAATGTAAACAAAAGTGCTTCTGTTAAAAGGTGTTTATTTTGTCTTCTGGATGTTGTTTGGGAAGTTATCAAGGATTACTTAGTGTTGTATTCTTTGGGGGTTGTATTTGAATTGATGGTTGCTAAGATGTTCACTGTATGTTTTAAAAAGGTTAACTTGAGTTCATAGAATAAACATTGTTTTGCTTTAAAAAATACTTTTCCATTTCTGCTGTACCATACCTGTAGAGTGGGCCACGTGCTCCCCATACCACAATCTATTAAAAGTTGTGGGTCAGGTGACCTCCATGATACACTTTGGGGTTCTTTAAACCCTGGCCCATAACACTATTAGATTTGGAATCTTCATTCTTATGGTCACCTTCAGTCTTGAAGTTCCTATGTCCTTGTTCTCTACTAGATTTTATCTTTGACAAGTCTCTGTGAGGAATCATTCCTGCAGAGATAATTCCATCAGTATCAGCCAAATTAGTGTGCAATCAACGTCTTTCTTTGAGCCATTAAACGCGTAATGAATTTTCCTGACTCTCACATGCCCTACCGTTGGCATCTCATGTGCTAATTCAGACTCTCTGCAACCACGGATAAAGCTACAACCTTCAATCCTGCCAAATCAGTCCCCAAGAGTAAGTCTACTGCTCTCACTGGGAATTCCTTAACCATTCTGCAACCAATGGACCTGACACTAAATCACACTCCAATTGTACTTTATACAATGGAACTGGGATACAATCTCCACCTCCCACCTTCACTAATACTTTTGCTTTCATTGAGCTCTCGAGAGGGAAATCAAAATGCCTCTCCAGTATGAGAGCTTGAGTAGCACCTGTGTCCCTTAAAATAGAACATAGAAGATAAAAAATACAGCACAGAACAGGCCCTTCGGCCCACGATGATGTGCCGAACGTTTGTCCCAGATTAAGAACAAATTAACCTACACCCCATCATTCTACCGTAATCCATGTACCTATCCAATAGCCGCTTGAAGGTCCCTAATGTTTCCGACTCAACTACTTCCACAGGCAGTGCATTCCATGCCCCCACTATTCTCTGGGTAAAGAACCTACTTCTGACATCCCCCCCTATATCTTCCACCATTTACCTTAAATTTATGTCCCCTTGTACTGGTTTGTTCGACCCGGGGAAAAAGTCTCTGACTGTCTACTCTATCTATTCCCCTGATCATCTTATAAACCTCTATCAAGTCTCCCCTCATCCTTCCCCGTTCTAATGAGAAAAGGCCTAGCACCCTCAACTTTTCCTCGTAAGACTACTCTCCATTCCAGGCAACATCCTGGTAAATGTCCTTTGCACCTTTTCCAAAGCTTCCACATCCTTCCTAAAATGAGGTGACCAGAACTGCACACAGTATTCTAAATGTGGCCTTACCAAGGTTTTGTACAGCTGCATCATCACCTCACGGCTCTTAAATTCAATCCCTCAGCTAATGAACGCTAGCACACCATAGGCCTTCTTCACAGCTCTATCCACTTGAGTAGCAACTTTCAAAGATCTATGAACATAGACCCCAAGATCTCTCTAGTCCTCCACATTGCCAAGAACCCTACTGTTAACTCTATATTCCGCATTCATATTTGTCCTTCCAAAATGGACAACCTCACACTTTTCAGGGTTAAATCCATCTGCCACTTCTCAGCCCAGCTCTGCATCCTATCTATGTCTCTTTGCAGCCAACAACAGCCCTCCAGGAGGGGGCGCGTGCAGTCGGGATCGGGCCCCAGAACTCCGTTCTAGACCACATAGCCGAGGATGGCTAAGCGCTTCGTGCTGAATACACACTTTGTCGTGTTGTGTATTCCGCTATACAGACGAACCAACACGGTTGCAGATGGTACAACTCTGTTTTATTACTATCAATAACAACATCTGTAAACTTATGACTGTGGTTCGTTCTTTACCCTTTAACTTTTGGACCCAGCCCAAACGCTATCTTAGAGAGGCACTCAGCACATGGTGTATGTCTGAGTGGCTTGCTGTGAGCTCTGTGCCCTGAGCTGCTCCTGCTGGAATCCACGGAAACTGTGGTGTTCCCCATTTTATAGTGTGTGTGCTCTTGCTTGTGATTGGCTGTGATGTTGCGTGTGTGTTGATTGGTCCGTTGATCTGTCCATCAGTGTGTATGTGTGTTTGCATCATGATGTTTATCTGAATATCATGACATCCCCCCTTTTGTACAAGAATATGTGCCTATGTGGTAATAAATATAGATGTGTACTGAGTGCAGCTGAATGTGTGTGTGCAATATCTACAACATGTACATGAGGCTAAACTATATACATAGGAAGGTGTCAGGTGCAACATAGCAACGAGGTTGTACCATAAACAAAACAAGTGTAATCATCAAACATCAAAAACGAACTATAACGACAAAAAGAGAAACATATTAACATTGTGGCATAACACTTTAGTGAGTCCAATGTTCAAACAGGCTCATAAGTCCAGCCTAGTAGGTGGGCGACGAATTCGGGTTGACCGCCTCAAGGGTGGGTCAGGATCCACCGGCTGAGGAATGGGCCTGGCCACAGGCGACAGAGGAATAGGCATGGTGGTGGGAAGCTCCACGAAGTCGACATCAGGAACAACAGGAGGGCGTGGCACCGGTGTATGATCATGTAGCGAGCGCGGAAGCAGGCGAAGAGCCCGGCGATTACGCCGGTGAATGGAGCCATCAGGCATGCGAACCAGGAACGAGCGGGGAGCCACGCGTCGGAGAACTTCGGCAATTGCCGACCAGCCACCCTATGGTAGGTGGATGCGGACGTTATCTCCAGGCGCCAAGGCAGGAAGATCAGTTGCCCGAGTGTCATGTGCCACCTTCTGCTGAGCACGCTGCTGTCGCATCCTTTGCAGTACTGGAGCATGGTCGAGTGTAGGAACAAGAATGGATGGCACAGTGGTCCTGAGGGTGCGACCCATCAACAGCTGGGCTGGTGAGAGACCAGTCGATAGTGGGGCCGAGCGATAGGTAAGCAGGGCTTCGAATCGGGCGGTGTGCTCACTGCTCTGGACAGGGCATCCGCGATGATGAGGTCCTTTCCCGGGGTGTAGACCAGTTGGATGTCGTACCTCCGGAGCTTGAGCAGAATGTGCTGGAGGCGAGGGGTCATCGCATTCAGGTCCTTTTGTATGATGCTGACCAGGGGGCGATGGTCGGTTTCCACGGTGAACTGAGGGAGACCATACACGTAGTCGTGGAACCTATCTATGCCGGTTAACAAACCCAGGCACTCCTTCTCGATCTGCGCATAGCGCTGTTCTGATGCAGTGTTGTCCCGTTGCAGGAGTACCGCCCCAATGCCGGACTGGCTGGCATCAGTCGAGATCTTTGTATCTCGAGAGGTGTCGAAGAACGCCAATACCGGGGCTGTGGTGAGCTTAATTTTGAGCTCCTCCCATTCCTTCTGGTGTGCGGTCAGCCACTGGAACTCCGAGGTCTTCTTCACTAGGTGGCGAAGAGCCATTGTGTGGGAGGCAAGGTTGGGAATGAACTTCCCCAGGAAGTTGACCATCCCGAGAAAGCGTAGCACTGCTTTCTTGTCTGCCGGCTGCGACATGGCTGTAATGGCGCTCACCTTGTCTGCATCCGGACACACTCCTGACCGGGATATGTGGTCCCCCAGAAACTTTTGCTCAGTTTGGCCAAAAGAACACTTGGCTCGGTTGAGGCGCAGGCCGTGTTCTCGTATCCGAGCAAAGACACGCTGGAGGCGACTGATGTGCTCCTGTGGTGTGGTGGACCAGATGATGACGTCGTCAACATAGCTGCGCACCCCTTCGATGACCTCCATCATCTGTTCCATGATTCTATGAAATACCTCGGATGCCGAGATGATGCCAAATGGCATTCTATGTAGCAGAACCTGCCAAAGGGAGTGTTGAAGGTGCACAGCGTCCTGCTGGACTGATCCAGTTGAATCTGCCAAAAAACCCTTTGAGGCATCAAACTTTGTAAAAATTTTAGCCCGGGCCATTTCGCTCGTGATCTCTTCCCGTTTGGGTATGGGGTAGTGTTCCCTCATGATGTTGTTGTTCAGGTCTTTTGAGTTGATGCAGATCCTGAGTTCGGCAGAGGGCTTTTTTTTTTTTTTAATAAATATTTTATTGAAAATTTTTGGTCAACCAACACAGTACATTGTGCATCCTTTACACAATATTATAACAGCACAAATAACAATGACCTATTTTATATAAACAAAAAATGAATAAATATTAAATAACAAAAATGAAAACTAGCCCTAATTGGCAACTGCCTTGTCACAAGTTACACCCCCCCCGCCCACCCACCCCCACCCCTCCCCCCCCCCCCCCAAATCCTGGGCTGCTGCTGCTGCCTTCTTTTTCCCCTTCCATCTATCTATCCGCAAGGTATTCGACGAACGGTTGCCACCGCCTGGTGAACCCTTGAGCCGACCCCCTTAGGACGAACTTAATCCGCTCTAGCTTTATAAACCCCGCCATGTCATTTATCCAGGTCTCCACCCCCGGGGGCTTGGCTTCTTTCCACATTAGCAATATCCTGCGCCGGGCTACTAGGGACGCAAAGGCCAAAACATCGGCCTCTCTCGCCTCCTGCACTCCCGGCTCTGGTGCAACCCCAAATATAGCCAACCCCCAGCTTGGTTCGACCCGGACCCCCACTACTTTTGAAAGCACCTTTGTCACCCCCATCCAAAACCCCCGTAGTGCCGGGCATGACCAAAACATATGGGTATGATTCGCTGGGCTTCTCGAGCACCTCGCACACCTATCCTCCACCCCAAAAAATTTACTGAGCCGCGCTCCAGTCATATGCGCCCTGTGTAATACCTTAAACTGAATCAGGCTTAGCCTGGCACACGAGGACGACGAGTTTACCCTACTTAGGGCATCTGCCCACAGCCCCTCCTCGATCTCCTCCCCCAGCTCTTCTTCCCATTTCCCTTTTAGTTCATCTACCATAGTCTCCCCTTCGTCCCTCATTTCCCTATATATATCTGACACTTTACCATCCCCCACCCATGTCTTTGAGATCACTCTGTCCTGCACCTCTTGTGTCGGGAGCTGCGGAAATTCCCTCACCTGTTGCCTCGCAAAAGCCCTCAGTTGCATATACCTGAATGCATTCCCTTGGGGCAACCCATATTTCTCAGTCAGCGCTCCCAGACTCGCGAACTTCCCATCCACAAATAGATCTTTCAGTTACGTTATTCCTGCTCTTTGCCACATTCCATATCCCCCATCCATTCCCCCCGGGGCAAACCTATGGTTGTTTCTTATCGGGGACCCCCCCAAGGCTCCAGTCTTTCCCCTATGCCGTCTCCACTGTCCCCAAATCTTCAGTGTAGCTACCACCACCGGGCTTGTGGTGTAGTTCCTCGGTGAGAACGGCAATGGGGCTGTCACCATAGCCTGCAGGCTAGTCCCCCTACAGGACGCCCTCTCTAATCTCTTCCACGCCGCTCCCTCCTCCTCTCCCATCCACTTACTCACCATTGAAATATTAGCGGCCCAATAGTACTCACTTAGGCTCGGTAGTGCCAGCCCCCCCCTATCCCTGCTACGCTGTAAGAATCCCTTCCTCACTCTCGGGGTCTTCCCGGCCCAAACAAAACCCATGATGCTCTTTTCAATCCTTTTAAAAAAAGCCTTCGTGATCACCACCGGGAGGCACTGAAACACAAAGAGGAATCTCGGGAGGACCATCATCTTAACCGCCTGCACCCTCCCTGCCATTGACAGGGCTACCATATCCCATCTCTTGAAATCTTCCTCCATCTGTTCCACCAACCGCGTTAAATTTAACCTGTGCAATGTGCCCCAATTCTTAGCTATCTGGATCCCCAGGTAACGAAAGTCTCTTGTTACCTTCCTCAACGGTAGGTCCTCTATTTCTCTACTCTGCTCCCCTGGATGCACCACAAACAACTCACTCTTCCCCATGTTCAATTTATACCCTGAAAAATCCCCAAACTCCCCAAGTATCCGCATTATTTCTGGCATCCCCTCCGCCGGATCCGCCACATATAGTAGCAAATCGTCCGCATACAAAGATACCCGGTGTTCTTCTCCTCCCCTAAGTACTCCCCTCCACTTCTTGGAACCCCTCAGCGCTATCGCCAGGGGCTCAATCGCCAGTGCAAACAATAATGGGGACAGAGGGCATCCCTGCCTTGTCCCTCTATGGAGCCGAAAATATGCCGATCCCCGTCCATTCGTGACCACGCTCGCCACTGGGGCCCTATACAATAGCTGCACCCATCTAACATACCCCTCTCCAAAACCAAATCTCCTCAACACCTCCCACAAATAATCCCATTCCACTCTATCAAATGCTTTCTCGGCATCCATCGCCACTACTATCTCTGTTTCACCCTCTGGTGGGGCCATCATCATTACCCCTAACAGCCTCCGTATATTCTTGTTCAGCTGTCTCCCCTTCACAAACCCAGTTTGGTCCTCGTGAACCACCCCCGGGACACATTCCTCTATTCTCATTGCCATTACCTTGGCCAGGACCTTGGCATCCACATTTAGGAGGGAAATTGGTCTGTAGGACCCGCATTGTAGCGGGTCCTTTTCCTTCTTTAAGAGAAGCGATATCGTTGCTTCAGACATAGTCGGGGGCAGTTGTCCCCTTTCCTTTGCCTCATTAAAGGTCCTCGTCAGTACCGGGGCGAGCAAGTCCAAATATTTTCTATAGAATTCGATTGGGAATCCGTCCGGTCCCGGGGCCTTTCCCGTCTGCATGCTCCTAATTCCTTTCACCACTTCTTCTACCTCGATCAGTGCTCCCAGTCCCACCCTTTCCTGCTCTTTCACCTTGGGAATTTCCAGCCGATCCAAAAAGTCCATCATTCTCTCCCTCCCATCCGGGGGTTGAGCTTCATATAATTTTTTATAAAATGTCTTGAACACTTCATTCACTCTCTCCGCTCCCCGCTCCATCTCTCCTTCCTCGTCCCTCACTCCCCCTATTTCCCTCGCTGCTCCCCTTTTCCTCAATTGGTGTGCCAGCAACCTGCTCGCCTTCTCCCCATATTCATACTGTACACCCTGTGCCTTCCTCCATTGTGCCTCTGCAGTGCCTGTAGTCAGCAAGTCAAATTCCACATGCAGCCTTTGCCTTTCCCTGTACAATCCCTCCTCCGGTGCTTCCGCATATTGTCTGTCCACCCTCAAAAGTTCTTGCAGCAACCGCTCCCGTTCCTTACTCTCCTGCTTCCCTTTATGTGCCCTTATTGATATCAGCTCCCCCCTAACTACCGCCTTCAACGCCTCCCAGACCACTCCCACCTGGACCTCCCATTGTCATTGAGTTCCAAGTACTTTTCAATACATCCCCTCACCCTTAGACACACCCCCTCATCCGCCATTAGTCCCATGTCCATTCTCCAGGGTGGGCGCCCTCCTGTTTCCTCCCCTATCTCCAAGTCCACCCAGTGTGGGGCGTGATCCGAAATGGCTATAGCCGTATACTCCGTTCCCCTCACCTTCGGGATCAATGCCCTACCCAGCACAAAAAAGTCTATGCGCGAGTAGACTTTATGGACATAGGAGAAAAACGAGAACTCCTTACTCCTAGGTCTACTGAATCTCCACGGGTCCACACCTCCCATCTGATCCATAAAATCTTTAAGCACCTTGGCTGCTGCCGGCCTCCTTCCAGTCCTGGACTTCGACCTATCCAGCCCTGGTTCCAACACCGTGTTAAAGTCTCCCCCCATTATCAGCTTTCCCGTCTCTAGGTCCGGAATGCGTCCTAGCATCCGCCTCATAAAATTGGCATCATCCCAGTTCGGGGCATACACGTTTACCAAAACCACCGTCTCTCCCTGTAGTTTGCCACTCACCATCACGTATCTGCCCCCGTTATCCGCCACTATAGTCTTTGCCTCGAACATTACCCGCTTCCCCACTAATATAGCCACCCCCCTGTTTTTCGCATCTAGCCCCGAATGGAACACCTGCCCCACCCATCCTTTGCGTAGCCTAACCTGGTCTATCAGTTTCAGGTGCCTTTCCTGTAACATAACCACATCTGCTTTAAGTTTCTTAAGGTGTGCGAGTACCCGTGCCCTCTTTATCGGCCCGTTCAGCCCTCTCACGTTCCACGTGATCAGCCGAGTTGGGGGGCTTCCCACCCCCCCCCCTTGCCGATTAGCCATCATCTTTTTCCAGCTTCTCACCCAGTTCCCACGCAGCTGTATCTCCCCCAGGCGGTGCCCCCCCGCCCATCCTCTCCCGTATCCGCTCCCCCCTTTCCCCAGCAGCAGCAACCCAGTAATTCCCCCCTCCCACCCCCCCCGCTAGACCCCCCGCTAGCGTAATTACTCCCCCCATGTTGCTCCCAGAAGTCAGCAAACTCTGGCTGACCTCGGCTTCCCCCCGTGACCACGGCTCGCACCGTGCGACGCCCCCTCCTTCCTGCTTCTCTATTCCCGCCATAATTATCATAGCGCGGGAGCCAAGCCCGCGCTTCTCCCTTGGCCCCGCCCCCCATGGCCAACGCCCCATCTCCTCTCCCTCCCCACCTCCCCCTATCACCCCCTGTGGGAGAGAGAAAAGTTACCACACCGCAGGATTAGAACATAAAACCCCTCTTCGCCCCCCACATTCGCCCCACCACTTTGTCCAAACGTTCTTTTTAATAATCCACTCATTCCAGTTTTTCTTCTACAATAAAAGTCCACGCTTCATCCGCCGTCTCAAAGTAGTGGTGCCTCCCTTGATATGTGACCCACAGTCTTGCCGGTTGCAGCATTCCAAATTTTATCTTCTTTTTATGAAGCACCGCCTTGGCCCGATTAAAGCTCGCCCTCCTTCTCGCCACCTCCGCACTCCAGTCTTGATAAACGCGGATCACCGCGTTCTCCCATTTACTGCTCCGAGTTTTCTTCGCCCATCTAAGGACCATTTCTCTATCCTTAAAACGGAGGAATCTCACCACTATGGCTCTGGGAGTTTCTCCTGCTCTCGGTCCTCGCGCCATAACTCGGTATGCTCCCTCCACCTCCAACGGACCCGCCGGGGCCTCCGCTCCCATTAACGAGTGCAGCATCGTGCTCACATATGCCCTGACGTCCGCACCCTCCACACCTTCAGGAAGACCGAGAATCCTCAGGTTGTTCCTCCTTGCGTTGTTTTCCAGTGCCTCCAACCTCTCCACACATCGTTTCTGATGTGCCTCCTGTATCTCCGTCTTCACCACCAGGCCCTGTATATCGTCCTCATTCTCGGCTGCCTTCGCCTTCACGACCCGAAGCTCCCGCTCCTGGGTCTTTTGTTCCTCCTTTAGCCCTTCGATCGCCTGTAGTATCGGGGCCAACAGCTCTTTCTTCATTTCCTTTTTTATCTCTTCCACGCAGCATTTCAAGAACTCTTGTTGTTCAGGGCCCCATGTGAAACTGCCACCTTCCGACGCCATCTTGGTTTTTGCTTGCCTTCCTTGCCGCTGTTCCAAAGGATCCGCTGCAATCTGGCCACTTTCCTCTCCTTTTTCCATCCGTGTCCAGGGGGAATTCCCTTCTGGTTTACCGCACGGTGTTTTTAGCCGTTAAAATTGCCGTTGGGGCTCCTATCAAGAGCCCAAAAGTCCGTTCCACCGGGAGCTGCCGAAACGTGCGACTCAGCTGGTCATCGCCGCACCCGGAAGTCCATCGGCAGAGGGCTTTTTAACGCACACCATGGAGCTGACCCATGGCGTGGGCTCCGTGACCCGGGAAAGCACTCCTCGGTCCTGGAGATCCTGCAGCTGCTGCTTGAGGTGGTCTTTGAGTGGTGCTGGGACTCTACGAGGTGCGTGAATGACCGGGGTGGCGTCCGGTTTGAGCCGTATTCTGTAAGTGTAGGGCAGTGTGCCCATGTCCTCGAAAGCCTCCTGGTTGTGGGCGAGGAGCGAGTGGCGCTGTGCCCTAAAGTCTGCATCCGGGAAGTCGGACGTGCCTTCTGGAGACAGAGTGTGTACCCGCTGAACGAGGTGGCGAACCTTGCACACCTGTGCGCCTAGCAGCGAGTCCTTCGATGATCCAACTATCTCAAAGGACAGTGTGGCTGTGTATGCATTGTGTGTGACCTCGAGCTGGCAGCATCCCATGGCCGGGATAACATTTCCGCTGTAATCGACCATCTGACAGTGGGATGGCCGAATCGGTGGTCTGACCTTCAAGGCGTAGAAGGCTGACCATGCTATAAGGTTGGCGGAGGCACCAGTGTCTAAACGGAATGTGACTGGTGATCAGTTGACCGTTAGGGTGGCACACATTCATCACCCGGATTAACGCTATTCACTGGCATCGGCTGGTGGGTCATGCTTGGGGACATCCGGTTCCTGTCAATGACCGCGACGCGGAATGCTTCCGGGTCGTCGGTGTCACCGGTCTGTACATCGTCAGGGTATGACTCGGTGTATGGAGGCTGAATGGCCCGCACGAAGCTGGCGGAATTGGGGAGCGTAGGCAGGTTGAGCTGCTCGACAGCAGGCAGCGTAGTGGCCCATCTTGCCACAGCGGAGGCATTGTCGATTCTTTGCTGCACATTGCCGCGGATCCACAGTTGCCGCACGTCGTGACGTCATGGCGTTCGTTGCGCCATCGCGCATGCGCAGTTCGGTCCTGCGTAGAGCGCGCCTGCGTGTCGTGTCCTTCTGCATCAATGTCTCTTTTGGCACGTACAAGCGCGGGAGGCTGCGGAAAGCGCGCGAATAGGCCGCCCTCGTCCGGGCCGCGGGCCGGGAGGACCTCAATCGACTGGACCCGCTCGGCCTCGTAGGACCCCTACCGTGCCGATTCGGCCGCCTGGAATTGGGAGTACCGGCTGGTCACGTTTTCATGGAGGACACAGGCTTCGATGGCGGTGGCTAAGGTGAGGCTCTTAATTTTGAGGAGCTGCTGGTGTAGGGTGCCCGAGGTGACCCCAAACACTATCTGGTCCCGAATCATGGAATCGGAGGTGGCCTCGTAACCGCAGGACTACGCGAGGATACGGAGGTGTGTCAGGAAAGATTGAAAAGGCTCATCCTTACCCTGCAGGCGCTGCTGGAAGAGATCCCTCTCGAAGCTCTCGTTCACCTCGACGCTGAAGTGCTGCTCAAGTTTAAGAAGGACTGTCTTGTACTTCGTCTTTTCCTCACCATCCACGAACACCAGGGAGTTGTAGATGTGGATGGCGTGTTGCCTGCCGTGGAGAGGTGGAGGGCGATTTTCCTGGTGCCCGAAGCATTCTCCCTTTCTGTGGCTTCTAGGAAGAACTGGAAGCGCTGTTTAAACAGCTTCCAGTTGACGCCCAGGTTTCCAGCGATTTGGAGCGGCTGCGGCGGGCTGATGGTGTCCATGGCGCAGGATGGCGGATTCCTGAAGCTGTGTAGATAGGTCTCACAGTTGCTAAGTTCCAATCCTGGTACTTTGTCGTGTTGTGTATTCCGCTATACAGACGAACCAACACGGTTGCAGATGGTACAACTCTGTTTTATTACTATCAATAACAACATCTGTAAACTTACAACTGTGGTTCATTCTTTACCCTTTAACCTGTGGACCCAGCCCTAACACTATCTTAGAGAGGCACTCAGCACATGGTGTATGTCTGAGTGGCTTGCTGTGAGCTCTGTGCCCTGAGCTGTCTCCTGCTGGAATCCGTGGGAACTGTGGTGTTCCCCATTTTATAGTGCGTGTGCTCTTGCTTGTGATTGGCTGTGATGTTGCGTGTGTGTTGATTGGTCCGTTGATCTGTCCATCAGTGTGTATGTGTGTTTGCACCATGATGTTTATCTGAATATCATGACACACTTCTCCTTGTTATAGGTGAGGTTTAGGAGAGTGGCGGTGTGGAGAAATTTATCAAGGTTGGCATCGTGGTCCTGCTGATCGTAGCCGCAGATGGTGACATTGTCTAGGTACGGGAAGGTGGCCCGCAACCCGTACCGGTCGACCATTCAGTCCATCTCCCTTTGGAAGACCGAGACCCCGTTAGTGACGCCGAAGGGAACCCTGAGAAAATGGTAGAGGCGGCCATCTGCCTCGAAGGCAGTGTATGGGCAGTTCGCCTTACGGATGGGGAGCTGGTGGTAGGCGGATTTGAGGTCTACAGTTGAGAAGACCTGGTACTGTGCAATCTGATTGACCATATCAGATATGCGTGGGAGGGGGTACGTGTCAAGCTGCGTGTACCGATTGATGGTCTGGCTGTAGTCCACGACCATTCTGTGTTTCTCCCCAGTTTTCATCACTACCACTTGGGCTCTCCAGGGGCTGTTGCTGGCCTCGATGATACCTTCCTGAAGTAGCCGCTGGACCTCGGACCTGATGAAGGTCCTGTCCTGGACGCTGTACCGTCTGCTCCTGGTGGCGACGGATTTGCAATCCGGGGTTAGGTTTGCGAATAGGGAAGGTGGATCGACCTTTAGGGTCACGAGGCCGCACACAATAAGGGGTGGTAGGGGCCCGCCGAATTTCAAGGTTAGGCTCTGGAGGTTACACTGGAAGTTCAGGCCAAGTACTAGGGCAGCGCAGAGGTTGGGGAGGACGTAGAGGTGGAAGCTGCTGAATTCTACGCCCTAGACCGTGAGTGTGACTATACAGTACCCCTGGATCGCCACTGAGTTGGATCCGGAGGCCAGGGAGATTCTTTGATTGGCGGGGTGTACCGCAAGGGAGCAGCGCCTCACCGTATCTGGATTGATGAAGCTTTCGGTGTTCCCGGAGTCCAGCAGGCAAGAGGTCTTATGCCCATCGATCTTCACGCTTGTCGAGGCGGTGGCTAGATTGTGCGGGCGAGACTGGTCGATCGTGACCGAGGCGAGTCGTGGCTGGTCATCGCTGGAGTCGAACGATGGGGTGCCCGGGGGGCACGGATCGTGGAACAATGGTGGTGCCCATGTGCTGTGGGGTAGACAAGATGGCGGTGCCTGATGATCTTGGGGTGGACAAGATGGCGGTGCCCACGGGCCGCACGTGGCGGGGGTTGAAAAGATGGCGGCACCCATGGGCCGCACGTGGTCCGAGGAGGGGAAGATGGCAGCGCCCACTGGCCGCGCGTGGTCTGAGGGTAAGAAGATGGCGGCACCCACTGGCTGCGTGTGGTCTGAGGGGGTGTAGATGGCGGCACCCACTGGCCGCGCGTTGTCCGGGTAGGTGAAGATGGCGGCGTCCATTGTCTGTACGCGAGGGGGGTTGGGGCAATAGCGGCGACTGAGTGGGCCTGGCACACCGCAGCAAAGTACCCCTTCTTGGTGCAGGCCTTGCAAAGGGCGGTGCAGGCCGGGCAGCGTTGGCGGGGGTGTTTCTGTTGCCCGCAGAAGTAACATCGGGGCCCCCGGGATTGGCTGGCTGGTGCGTGGCACAGGCGTATTGGCTGGGTGACGCCCCCGGTGGGGCGGCCGTCTGCGGAGTCCACAATGTGTAGGAGGGGTGGGCCGCGCGGCTGGGAGTGTAGGCCTGAATATTGCGCGAGGCGACCGTCATCGATAGTGCAGTGATCTGTACATCTGTACATACATCTGCACATACACCAGGTACTGCAGCACAGATGTAACAGCCACAGCATCACTAGAGGGCAGCATCAGAGACGGGTATAAAGGGTCGAGCCCAAGGCAGTATCCGCCTCTTTCAGAAGCACAGGGCTAGGGAGCAGCAGCACACAGAGACAGATCAGCATAGGCAGCTTACCTTACCTTCACTGGTCATACCTCTTGACTGTATTACATCTAGTTAAGCTCTGGAAACAGAACAAACCCACTGAATAAAGTATTTGTGTTAACGGGATGTGTACAATCTTTATTCAGACTTAGAGAATAACATATGGTACCACGAGTGATTTCAGAAAGCTAGCTAGACACCAGCAAGAGAAGACAAATTTAAACCGGATATTCGGCTGTGGAAGACTTCGCAGCAAATGGATCCTCGATGACTAACTGATTCGATGGAACTTGTTTGAACTCCATGGCAGCTGGAAACAACCGGTAATTTAAGTTATAACTGGAAAATGTTTGAACAACTGTTCCAAATATTTATCACAGCTAATGATTTAAGCATTGCCTCTGACGCAATGAAAATAGCCCTACTACTCTCAACAGGAGGGCATGAAGCTAGAGAAATGTATCATTGCTTTAATTACCTAGAAGGTGAAGACAACACCACAGTAGACGGTATACTCAAAAAATTTGCTAAAGGCTGTAACAGTCAGACTGGTGCAATGCTGGAAAGATTTAACTCTTGTCAGAGAAACGGAGGGCCCATCTCTGATTTTATTACAAATCTCAAGTTAATACCACAAGGCTGCGATTATGCTGGTTTCAGAGACACTGTGATAATGCATCAATTAATTTCTGGACAATCTGGCAAAAATTTGAGGGAAGAACTATCACAAAATAAGCATCTAACTCTAGAAACTGCTATACAAAAATGTCTTGCTTATGAACAAAAACAAAATCAATCCTGTCAGCCTTTACAAACATAGAATCAGTGTCAAGAAAAGAAAATCGGAAAAAACAGCGCCAAAATTACCACGAGGCAGAGGCAGGATTGATGGAAGTTCTGAGCGGCAGCCATCTTGAGAAAGAAGCCGCACATACGCAGTTGCGAAAAGAGCGCACAGTACAGGAAACTCGGAGTTTGCATGGGCAATTGAGTCCTACGCATGACGTCACGAGCGTCATGACCAGGACCACGCCCACTTAAAAGGGAAATGCACGAAAATGAACAAAATTTTTTTTAAAGCTGCAAAACCCAATTTTCTTGCCTCAAAAGACAGAACAATGCCCAAACTTACACCAGCAGTTGAAAATAACTATCACAACACCCTGGAACAAGCAGTTAGCACCGCCCTCGGTGATGATATGGTCCTTGTAGACTACAACTCAGACGAAGATTTCATCTTGGGAGGTAGCTACCCCAGTACCAAAGCCGAACTGCAACTAGAGGTGTTGTACCGTGAAGACCCCGACGATGAGTTCTATGGATTGGGAAATCTTCAGCCCAGCATATATGACATCTCGACTCATGAGTGCAGGATTATGCTGAGGCCTGACACCAAGAAACAGAGAGTGGTCCACGCACCACGAAGGGTCCCAGCCTCCACACAAGATGATTTGTTCATTGAACATGAAGAGAACGATCACAGCTCCGAAACAGAAAGCGATGATTTGTCCAATGAACAACACACACAATACTGCTCAGACATGGCTGAGTTATTCGGAGATCCTGATCACAGCATCAACAACACGGTTGAAAAGCTCAATACAACTCTTCTCATGGTAGATTAATCCAACACCATGGTGCCATGGCAGATCGTCGGTACATTGGATGACAGCAATACCCAAGACGAAAACGACACCACACAGAGAGCACAGAATGACTCCGTTGAGAGAGCGCAGATCGACTCTACAGCTAGAACACTGCACGACTCCACAAAGAGAGTGATGACAGACTCCACAGAGAGAGTGATGGCAGACTCCGCAGAGAGAGCGATGACAGACTCCACAGAGAGAGTGATGACCGACTCCAAAGAGAGAGCGATGACAGACTCCACAGAGAGAGCGATGACAGACTCCACAGAGAGAGCAATGACAGACTCCACAGAGAGAGCGATGACAAACTCCACAGAGAGAGCGATGACAAACTCCACAGAGAGAGCGATGAAGGACTCCACAGAGAGAGCGATGAAGGACTCCACAGAGAGAGCGATGAAGGACTTCACAAAGAGAGCGACGCAAGCCTCCACAAAGAGAGCGACGCAAACCTCCACAGACAGCTCGGTGACAGACTCAAAAATGGAAGCAAGCAAACACTCCATAGCGAACGCCATGCATGTACAAGACCATGAAGATCTATCAAGCTTATTTGAGCCCCCAGAAGAAGACACTGAATGTCTACCCACAGTATGTGAGATAAGTGACAAAGAAATCACAATTCCCATACAGGATGTGCAGGATTACAGCGAGACTGACATATCTCAGCTCAGCTGCACAGAAGCACTCAATAATCAGAGGACAGCCACCCATGAGTCCAGAGAGACCACGTCAATTGAAATCTTGAAGATTTTGACTCCAGAAAAGGAGCACAAAGAGATCACAGATGATTCAAATGGACCTGAAATGACTCCAAAATAGGAGCATCAAGAACTCAATGATAATTCAAATGGACCTGAAATGACTCCAAAATAGGTGCATCCAGAACACAATGATGATTCAAGTGAACCAGAAATGACTCCAAAAGAGGAGCACCTAGAAATCAATGATGATTCAAGTGAACCAGAAATGACTCGAGAAGAGGAGTACCAAGTAAGCAAAGAAGAGGAATCGAATCCACAACAAATGACTGCTGTCACTGACATCAATGCAACATCAGATCATTCTCACAATTCTCAAGAAGATACGCTCAATGTAGCAGAGACCACAAAGGACACTGACACCAGTAACTGTGACAATGACTCAAATCATCCACATGGCACACTCATTGAGTGCAACAAGAACAACAAAAATCACATCAGAACAAGAACAACAACAGCAACAACAAAAACAACATGCAGCGCAACAAGAACGACAAAAGCAACACGAAGCATCCCAGAAACAACAAGCACGACAAGAAAAAGAACAAGAATAAAAGCGGAAACAACGAAAACAGAATCAACAAGTGCGACAAAAAGAACAACAAGAACGACAACAACAAGAACGCCAATGTAAACAATAAAGACAGAAACGACAGAAACAACAACAATGAAACAACGACCTGTACAACATGGTACAACTCTGCACATGAAGGACAATGCCACAACACACTACGAAATAATGACAAGACTACAAACATGCCATGGCATGATAAAGAATCTCACAAATTCACATCTGCTCCAGAACAAACAAGCAAAACAGCTTTCACGAACGATAACATACAGAATCAATACCACAAACACAAGAAAAAGTCGAGGTCAGACAATGGTGCGACACAGAATCGCTACCCGCAATCAAATGTAACAGGGGAAAAAGGTGTCCACGTCATTAAACGACTCATCTGCAAAGCAGCCGAGTCACGTTCCGACATCAACTTAGCCCGCAATGGGGTTGCCGCTCATGGCATTCCCGCGCATGCGCAGTGGAGGGAGTCTCTTCCGCCTCCGCCATGGTGGAGACCGTGGCGAAGGCGGAAGGGAAAGAGTGCCCCCACGGCACAGGCCTGCCCGTGGATTGGTGGGCCCCGATCGCGGGCCAGGCCACTGTGGGGGCACCCCCCAGGGCCAGATTGCCCCACGCCCCCCCCAGGACCCCGGAGCCCGCCCGCGCCGCCTTGTCCCGGCGGTAAGGTAGGTGGTTTAATCTACGCCGGCGGGACAGGCATTTTAGCAGCGGGACTTCGGCCCATCCGGGCCAGAGAATCGCGGAGGGGGGGGCGCCAACCGGCGCAGCGCGATTCCCGCCCCCGCCGAATATCCGGTGCCGGAGAATTCGGCAACCGGCGGGGGCGGGATTCACGCCAGCCCCCGGTGATTCTCCGACCCGGATGGGGGTCGGAGAATCTCGCCCCAGATGTAAGCTTCGAAACAAGCTAGCCAGTGTTGAAAGTCCTTTTTGGCGTCGCTTGATTGCGGATCCAGCTGCAGGCGATCCGGCTTGATGCGGAGGTCCATCTTCTGAAAATCTTAGAGTAATAAATTGATGCACGATCAATTGCACAGAGAGGAGAGTTGAATACAACTGAGGCTTTATTACTCTAAGTTGTGTGGCCTCCTACAGTAGCTGGCGAAATGGCTGCTGTGTAGGGAGTACACATATTTATACTCCGCCTACTGGGTGGAGCCAGCAGGCAGGGACTACCACCGTACCTGTAGTACAGGGTCTTACCACACATCTTCTAATATGTGCAACAGTGGTGATTACCACAACCAGTGACACCCACATTCCGTAAATCCATTTTTAAAAAACTTGCTCTCCAAGTTAGGATGTCCAAGTTTGTCAAAATCCTGTGCTTACTCCTTGATTGCGTGGTTTGCCATGTCTACATTTGTGGTTAGATGTCAAATGTTTTTCTGATAATCAGAAATGTAAAGCAAGGAAGCATTGTGGCTCTCCAATTCTTCAATCCCTTCTTTGCTGCAATGCTTAAGGTAGCCACTACATACCTGTTTGCAGGCATCAACATTAGGTTTCAATCAGAGAAGCTCTTCAATCTTTTGAGACAGTGTTCCTCCACCATAGTCACATAATTAGGCAGTAATCAGAGAGCTTCTGTCTGCGGGCAACGGTGCCCAAGCTTCCCACAACAAGGAAAATATCCAGATTAGGGAAAATAAATTCTTGGGAACTTGCAAAAACTTTGGTCTCCAAATCAGGGTCTAAAAGGTAGTTGTTGCCTTGCCAATCTCTTTCTTGTATCGATGTGAAACATGGACACTCTTTAGAAAGCAGGCTCTCAAGAATCAGAATGGTGTCACTAAAGACACTATCGAACCTTATTTTATTGTAGATGGTAAGACAAGATCACTAACAACAAAATACTGAAATGTGTTGACAGCACCAGCATTGAGCTGATTATAATCAATGCTCAGCTCCGTTGTGTTGGGAATGTTGAAAGGATGGATGATATATGGCTAATGAAGCAGATGCTTTCTAAAAAGCTGATGGATGACAGAAGAAATCAAGATAGACAAAAAAAGTGCTGCTCAGGCATACTGAAGGTTCACTTGAAGCAAGGCAGCACCGTCACTGGCAATGCAACATAGTCAATCCCACTGACAGACTACAATGGCAAGTTTAATCAAGAGAAGACTGAAGGGCTTTGAACGAGAATGTGGATACAAGTTGCAAGAGGTGGAAGGATTGGCAACAAAGGAATCAAAGGTGAATGTCCTTCCCTTACCAGGAACATAGATGTGTAAGGCTAATAGAAGACAATGTAAAGTAATGCAAGTTGCCAATATGCCCATCTAACACTCACTCATGTTCCCTTGTTTGTTGACATTGTTCTCCTTCAGTACAAGTATTATTGGTCTTATATATTTTAAGATATTATAAGATTTAACATTTGGATGTATGTTTTAAATTTCTTCTCAAGATGTAGGTGATGCTGGCAAGGTCACTTACATTGCTCTGCAAAGATGGTGATGCGACCATCAATTCACATGAGACGGAGAGTTGAAGTGAACAGTGGTTTTAATCAGCTCGAACTGTGCCTGCCTGCGACTGCTCTGTACTGAGTGCCGCCTACAGGCTGCAGCTCTATATACCCCCCCCCCCCCCCCACCCCCCCTGAGGGAGCGGAGCCACAGGCGGAGCCCACAAGGGCATCAACATAATACAATACAATGTAATGCAATTACAATGGTGAATGGTAGCAGTAATACATTCACCACAGATGGTGATGGACAAATCAATTGAACCTCTGCATGCTTGTGGCGATGGTATTCGTACAAACTATTTTGCTAAGCAATGAAGAAGGACCCACGGTATATGTCCAAATCAGGGTAGTATGTGATTTGGAGGAGAATTTAAGAGGTGATGGTGTTAATCCCATGACATTTGTCACATAATTGTATCTGCAGGAATGCACTACAGCTGCCACTGAAAATGTATTTTCAGCAGAAACAGATAAAGGGGTTCTTTGTGACAGAACCAATAACAATTTTACAAACTAGATTACTTAAGCTTGTGAATTAAAATATTGCTGCCGTTAAAAGTCGCAAAGGAATCTCTTCATCAAGAAATCGAAAATTAATTAAGGCGCTGCATGATAATACAATCAAATGACTAATTTAAAATTAGTAAATAGGTCACCAGCACAGCAGTACATTTCTATGAATAAATTTTAAAAAGGCTAAACTATAGGCTGTTGCAGATGATTAATCCAAATAATGAGAGGCTGCGCTGACAGATCATTTCACATTTGCTGATACGTTAACATTAAATTCCAAATGTTTCCAGTAAAACATAACCACAAAGTGGCAGTGACATTATAATTGCTATTTACAAACTGAAAGTCAGCTGATGTGTGTACCTGCTTTGATAATCTGAGGGAAACTATTGAAATTATTCAAGGTAAAATACATTACTACAAATTAAATATTTAATGATACAGCTTATTCATGAGCCTAAATCTGTTTCTTTCTCAACAACACACTGTTTTTGTGCTTCTTCATTTGTTCTTGGTCAGGGTTTTCCAGCCCCACCTGCCCCAGGACTAAACATTCCTGCCCAAAGTCAGTGGTCCTTTGGCTGGTCCGTCAAATTTTCTGTCCCACCTGCGATGATGCCCACCATGGGCTGACCTGTAAAATCCCAGCTCTTGTCTTTTCCTTTATTGCCCTTACTCTTATCACTTAAATAGATAACTAGAGAGAACCAGTTAAAACCAGTTATATGGAGGATGCAGAAAGAAAGAGCCTTCATTACTTGCAGTTTCTGCTAGTTTCTTTAAGAATGTCAGCCGAGTTGCCATTTTATTTCTCACAGCCGTGGCAGAGCAGGGGGAGGGGGCGTGGGGGTGGAGTGGATCGACCACTTGTGGGAGAGCCTGTTGTAAGATGCTGTGTGTAGTTTGGTAGGTCTCACAAAGAGGTTCTGAGTCTTGTATAGTATAACAATAAATATTTATTAACTACTTACATCTGTGTACATACATACAGCCAAGCTCATGTCAAAACACCAAAACTGAGGACTTGGCTCCTCCCTCTGCAATTGGATCCTCAACTCTCTGACCCATAGACCACAACCAGTAAGGATAAACAACAACACCTCCTCCACGATAGTCCTCAATACCAGGGTCCCGCAAAGCTGCGTACTTAGCCCCCGACTATACTCCCTACACACACATGACTGTGTGGCAAAATGTAGCTCCAATTCCATCTACAAGTTTGCTAATGACACAACCGTAGTGGGTCGCATCTTAAACAACGATAAGTCAGAGTACAGGAGGGAGGTAGAGAACCTAGTGGCATGGTGTAATGACAACAATCTCTCCCTCAACATCAGCAAAACTAAGAAGCTGGTCATTGACCTCAGGAGCAAAGTATCGTACACACCCTGTCTGCATCAATGGTGCCGAGGTGGAGATGATTGACAGCATCAAATTCCTAGGTATGCACATCACCAACAATCAATCCTGGTCCACCCACGTCAATGCTATTGACGAATGTGATATAAAATAGTTACTTTAGAGATACTAGTTAATGTAATGTAGAAATAAGCCACTTTGATTCTGGCAGTTAGGGAGAAAGGGATTTGAGACCGCATGGAAAAAGCAGGAAGAGATGTGTCTATGAGAGCGATGCTGCATTGATAGGGGCCAGAGAAAGGGATTGGAAGTGAGCCAATCAGAATAGATCAAACAGGTCAGGAGGGATATAGGCTGACCTATGGGCGTCGAGTATGTGAAACTTGATACCATTTGAATTGATTTGCAGAGATCCCTTTGTTTCTTTGTTCATTCGCTTTCTGGGATATAGGAAACTGGATGTCTCTTATATTTCTATGAAATGAATCAAGCTTGCAAGCTAAATAAATAACTTCTTTTTACGTGCGAATCCATCTCAACTTTTATTGAGGCCAGACTGACAGAGAAAGAAATTTGGGAATCAACACTATGACCAAGAAAGCCCAACGGTGCCTAAACTTCCTCAGGAAACTAAGGAAATTCAGCATGTTCACATTGACACTTACCAAGTTTTGCAGATGCAGCGCAGAAAGCATCCTATCTGGCTTCATCACAGTTTGGTATGGCAACTGCTCGGCCCAAGACCGTAAACAACTAAAGAGAGCCATGAACACAGCCCAGTCCATCATGCGGGCCCGCCTCACATCCATTGACTCTGTCTAAACCTCCCGCTGCCTTGGGAAAATGGGCATCATAATCAAAGATCCCTCCCACCTGGGTTATTCTCTCTTCCAACCTCTTCCATCAGGCACAAAATACAAAAGTTTGAGAACCCACACCAATGAATTCAAAAGCAGCTTCCTCCCCACTGTTACCAGACTCCTGAATGACCCTCTTAGGGTCTGAACTGATCTTATGGACTCAACTGATCTTCCTATGCATCTTCTGTACAGTTGTAACATTATATACATATACTTCACCTGCTGTCTATGTTTATGTATTTTCATTATGCATCCTCATGTATTTATCATATGTTCTATATGTATGGTGCGATCTGCCTGGACTGTAAGTAGAACAATACTGTACCTCGGTACACATGACAATAAATCTAAATTTAAATCCCCATCTCCAAATCTCTATGTTTTGTTACGATACCGGACCAGACCCCAACAGTTGTTAGTTGTAAGGACCCCAAACAATTTTTTAATGTGAGGAAAGCATAGTTCACCCCAAGAATAATGACTCTGACCAACAGGTATCTTTTATGTTAAGCAAGCTTTAATTTAGGGGCGGCTCGGTGGCACAATGGTTAGCACTGCTGCCGCACGGCGCAGAGGACATGGGTTCAATCTCGGCCCCGGGTCATTGTCTGTGTGGAGTTTGCACATTCTCCCCTTGCCTGCGTGGGTCTCACCCCCACAACCCAAAGATGTGCAGGATAGGTGGATTGGCCATGCTAAAATTGCCCCTTAATTGGAACAAAATAATTGGGTAGTCTAAATTAAAAAAAAACAAGGTTTAATTTAAACACAGAATTAACCACATTAACATCAAAGTAATTGCTTTACAATTATCAGTTAAACAGTTCTTAAACACAAGGAAAAGTTTAAACTTACTATCTATACCCACTACTATCTCTAATTAAGTAACCCAAAACAGTCCAAATGCAACTTATAAATAAAGTTAACAAACAGATAACTTGCTTAATTGTGTGGAGAGAGAGACCCATTCAGGAGCAGAACCAGTACACTTCTGCTTAACCTAGCAGCATTTGGCGAAACCGCTGTTCAACCTAAAATCCTTCTGTCTTGTCAGACTAAAATCCTATGGAAAACTACAGACAGACCTGGCTCCTCTTTATTGCATTATCTGTTTCCCACTAAGATCATCATAGTCATAGAATCATAGAATTTACAGTGCAGAAGGCGGCCATTCGGCCCATCGAGTCTGCACCGGCTCTTGGAAAGAGCACCCTACTTAAGCCCACACCTCCACCCTATCCCCGCAACCCAGCAACCCCATCTAATTTAAGGGCAATTTAACATGGCCAATCCTCCTAACCTGCACATCTTTGGACTGTGGGAGGAAACCGGAGCACTCTGAGGAAACCCACGCAGACACAGGGAGAACATGCAGACTCCGCACAGACAGTGACCCAAGTGGGAATCGAAACTGGGACCCTGACGCTGTGAAGCCATAGTGCTAACCATTATGCTACCGAGCTGCCGTGATGTCACTGACCTACTGATCTAGGGCTAAATACACCCCTCATAAATTATCAACTCTCCAGGGAATCCCCAGAAATCATAACCATATCCATTAACCCTCTATATGTAAACAAGTCGTAAACAAGTAAATAGTTAAAATCAATCATGACCTCACCTTTCACGACTTCATAGTTACAGATTTAGCAGACACACAGTCTGGATACCTTACCCTAGATTTTTAAATAATATTACTGCAACAAATACATACCTCAACCCAGATTTTTAATAACATTCCGGTCACAAATAAAGATATAATGGCCCAGATTCTCCATTTGAGAGACGCTGGGCAGGATTCTCCGCTGCCTGACGGTGATATCATAGTCGGCAATCAGGCGGAGAATCCCTGCCGATGCCCAAATCGGGGGCGGCTGCGGTTTGACTCCGTTTTTTTGCGTTTCCATCCCCTCCGAAATGGCATCATCGTGTTGTGTGCCGCACGCCGTTGCAACAGCGTTGGCGCATCATCAGCCGGCATTCCCGCGATGCTTCACCCTCGATGGGCCGAGTTCCGCGCGGTTGACGCATGGTCTGAGCGGTCAGGAACCCGTGTGATGGCTGCGGACTGTGTCCAGCGGCGCCACACTTGGCTGGGATCCGTGCCGCTGGCCAGGGGTTCTTCCACGAGGGTTGGGGGGACTGGTTGGGGGGTGGCCAGGTCTGGCATGTGTGGTCGCGGATGGGGGGGGGGGGGGGGGGGGGGTCGGGTTCACGCACGGCCGGCGCCATGTTGTACAATGTGACCGCTGCAGGTCATCACTGTGCGCATGCGCAGCCAGGGACCCGGCCATTCTCCGGCCATTTTCGCCGTGGGAGCAGGGAGTTTCACCCGGCACCGCTGCTAGCCCCTCACTGGTCCCAGAATCGGTGAGGATTCGGCGCTGATTTTGGCATCATAAAACGCCTGCGAATTCTCTGTTTTAGCCGGCACTTAGGCACTGAAATGGAGAATCCAGCCCTAAGTGCTGAAGCCAGGACTGATTCGCGAAACTTCTACGTTGACAAAAGGGGTGCTGGTCCCAGAGCGATTCAGGACACATTAATGGGCTAGCACCGGCACCACGTGAAACTATTGCAATTCCAACTAACGGCGTCTGATTCATCGGAGTCAGGATTTACACTAGAGAGCCTGACAGGCTGCAGCTGCATATAAGCACCCCACTCCACAAACACACTCATTCTGTACCGAGATTCGCAAACCTGGAGCTGGAGATATTGTTGGATGGCATGGAGGAGAGGCACAACACCCTGTTTCCCGGGTGGAAAGAAAGCAGCCATCCACGGGCGTAAATCGTCCCTGGGCAGAGGTGGCAGAGGCCATGGGCACCGTGGGCCCCACCGGCAGTACCGGGCAGCAGTGCAGGAAGAAGCTGCATGACCTCCTCAGGGCGGCCGGGTAAGTCACCACCTTGGTGCCGCTGGAAGCAGCACTGTCCCACACACCCCAAACCCATAACACCCCCCTCAGCCCCCCGGCGGCCCCCATCAGTTGGACCAGCAGACAGCTCTAGGTGAGGGTGAGCCAACCCCCCAGGCCAGCCAGGGTGAGCCACCACCACCGTTCCCCTGTCACTAACCCCCATCCCACACATCCGTAGACCATCTCCCCTTTAGGGGGTGATTGGACCCCACACACAGGCCATTAGCCATGGACCCCCTGTGCTGCCCGCGTCCGAGTGTCTCACACTGTGCATTGCCTGACCATCCCCCAGCCCCCAGGAGAAGGCGGCCCACAACGGCAGGGAGAGCGAGAGGACTGGAGGGGGCCCACCGGACCCTCACCGCCGCAGAGCAGAGGGATTTGGATTTGGTCGGTGGGCCGACGGCAAGTAGCCGTCGAGGCCGAGGTCAGGTCAACACCAGGGAAACAAGTGAGCCTCCGATGGATTGTGGTGTCTCGACGGCATGTGTGGCACCCCCTCCAAAACCCACCCCATCCTCCCACATCCCCCCACAACGCTCACAACCCCCACCTGTCAACAACGCCCCCCCCCTCAACATTACCCCCGCCCCCACAACACCCCCAGCAGTCCACGCACCGCCAGTCTCCCTCCCACCAGCCCCACCACCCCTATCCATGATCTAACCATGCATCATGACTTTTGTCTTGCAGGATCACCCTGTGATGAGGCTGGGCCATCGGGCATCGCCCACCCCCAAGTCTCGTCTGGCGATGAGGACCCGCTTGTGACTTGTGGCCCCCAGACGCAATCCTGCAAAACCCCAGAGGACATAATAGAGGACAACACTGATCTCACCGCACTGCTATCACCAGCGCCCCCCACCACCCCAGAGACAATCACCTCGGTTGGGCACTTTAGTAAAAAGGCTCCTGGGGTACTATCTGGTGCGCACCACACACATGCAGTGATAGATCAGATGGAGGTAGAAACTGCTGAGGGGGCGGATGATTGAGGGTGGCCCCACCCCAGGGACCAACTGCGTCCAGATGGGTCTCAGGTTTCTGGAAATGGCGGTGCCATCAATGTTGGAGATGCAGGCGCAGAGCCGAGGCCCGTACCAGCCTCCCCGAACAGGTGCCAGAATGTGGCGACTAGGGGCTTTTCACGGTAACTTCATTGAAGCTTACTTGTGACAATAAGCGATTAGGGGCTGGTTTAGCACAGGGCTAAATCGCTGGCTTTGAAAGCAGACCAAGGCAGGCCAGCAGCACGGTTCAATTCCCGTACCAGCCTCCCCGAGCAGGTGCCGGAATGTGGCGACTAGGGGCTTTTCACAGTAACTTCATTTGAAGCCTACTTGTGACAATAAGCGATTTTCATTTTCATTTCATTTCATTACAGGATGGGCTGTCAGCAACCATCCACTGCCATAAGGTGCAGTTGGAGGCGTCCAACTGCCTGCAGGAGCAGGAGGTGTTGCCATTCATTCTTGCCACCCAGGCCAACACTGCACAGGTGGCATCTGCGGTGGGGGCCTTGGGTGCGACGATCTCGGCCATGGGTCAGGATGTCTGTGCGGATGGTGCCTAAGGCACAGGACAGGGCGGCCATGTGACAAGCAGCCGTGAACCAGGGCCACTTGAACATTGCTACGGCACTCCAGAGCATGGCCCAGTCACAACGAGTCATGGCTGCAGACATTGACGGCATTGGCCTGGCGCTGGCTGACCTAAGCGACATGGCATGGTCCCAGAGGAACATTGAAAAAATAATAATTTAGTGTACCCAATTCATTTTTTTTCCAATTAAGGGGGAATTTAGCGTGTTCAATCCACCTACCTTGCACATCTTTGGGTTGTGGGGGCGAAACCCACGCAAACACGGGAAGGATGTGCAAACTCCACACGGACAATGACCCAGAGCCGGGATCGAACCTGGGACCTCTGCGCTGTGAGGCAGCAGGGCTAACCCACTGCACCACCGTGCTGCCCGCCCCAGAGGAACATGACACAGTCAATATGCACCATGGCCACGAGCATGGAGACCTTGATCGATAGGTGAGTGGCTCCAGGACTGGCAGAGCCAGGTGATGGCAGAGCCCCCACTGTGTCCGGCTGTGTCCTTGTCTCAAGAAGTAGCCCGGGGCCATGGGGCACCCTGAGGGAGGAAGAGGTGATGGGGCCCATGTTGGTGACTCCCACAGTGGAGGTGCCAGAACACCTCAGCACCTCTGAATCCCCCCATCTCCATGGTGCATTCGATGGGCAGCGGGCAGAATAGGGTGGCACCATGCCACCCGTGATACCTGGAACGCTGCCAGGCCAGGTGGTTCCAGAGGACTGTCGCCAAAGGGATGCAGGCCACAGGGTGGGAATCACAGCAGGCTCTAGTTAGGTTGGCACGGGTGCAGCACACAGGTCAGCGATAGTGGCTAGGGCACAATACCTGTAAAAAGGACAATAAACCCATGTTCACCAATGTTCCGAACTGCCTTGATCCTCTGTCAGAAGGATGTGAGGGATGGGCTGGGCTAGGAGCTGAGGGTATGCTGGGTGGGAAGGGGGCAGGGGGTTGGGAGACTGATGATATGGGGTGCAGGCATTGGAGGCGGGCATGGGCCAAAGCTCCAGGGCAGCCACTGCATCCTGCCCCTTACCACGTCCCTCCCACACTCTACACCCAACCATGTCCCCACCCCCGCCAACCCCGGACCCTGTTCCCAGCCCTGCTACCCCAGGTTCGATGGGACAGTGAGATGGAATGGTCAGCACACCTGCAGGGATCACCTGAGTGGACAGTGGGTGGTGCTACCGAGGGTAGGTATCAGGCTGCATTCAATGATACAGAGCACCAGGGCCCATTGCAGAGCCGGTCGTCATCACCCTACATCCCATGGACCAGACGCTGCAAACCCAGAGCCCATTCCCTGTAGTTCAACACGTAGGGTGCACAGGGAGGGTTCAGTTGCCGGGGAGGGGGGGGCACTGAGTGCAGGGTGTGTGGTGTATGTGTGGGGTAGGGAAAGGACGGTCGAGACTCCGATGGCCAGGCTCCCTAGTTCGTGAACCTGGTGGGACTGAGAACGTCCCGTGCACGGCAGCACATGCGGACATCTTGTGCGGCCTCCAGTGGCTGTCAGGGTCCCATGCCCTGCCCATACTGGCCCTCCTATGCATCCTCCTCGTTGGACGAGGCCTGGCGTTCACTCTCCTCCTCCAGCATGTCGCCCGTCTGCTGTGGAATGTTGTGGAGGATGCAGCAGGCCAGCAGGATGTGCGAGACACTCCTAGCGCCAAACTGGAGGTCTCCTCCAGAACAGAGCAAGCACCTGAACCACATCTTCAAGGTGCCAATGCATTGTTTGATGAGCTGGTGCTGCGCCCGCGTAGCGGTTCTCCACATTGGTCTGTGGCCTCTGGACAGGCATCATCAGCCATGACCACAGAGGATAACCTCTGTCGCCCAATAGTCAGCCCCTCACCGGGAGGTGCATCTCAAGGTGTCGGGTACCATCAAGTGTGCGAGGATGAAAGCATCGTGCACACTGCCTGGGTATCGGGCGTAGACGAGCGTGGTGTGCAGCTGGTGGTCACACATGAACTGCATGTTCATCGAGTGGAACTTGTTTTGGTTTGTGAAGGCCAACTCACATGCGGCGGTGCTCGTAGGGGGACATGTGTTCCGTCGATCACCCCCTGGACCTGGGGCATTCCAGCGATGGTGGCGAACCTGCTGCCCGGGCAACCTGGTGGGCTCGGTCCACATTGAGGATGATGTGTTGTGCCGCCCTGGTATACAAGGCCTCTGTGACGGCACATGTGCACCTGTGCATGGAGGTCTGTGAGATCCCAGGCAGGTCCCCAACCGGCCCTTGGAAGGACCCTGTCGGGTGTAAGTTCAGCACGACCGGCACCTTGGCGGCCAGCAGAAGCGGGTGCCCCCCCCACCATACTCCTGCAGTTCCAGCTGCGTGGATGTGGCAGCGATGTCGCACGGTCCTCCGCCAGCCGGAGTCTTCAACGACACACTCAGCCCGGAAGGTCCGAGAATGACAGGTGGTGCCAGTACACATGAGGCCTGATGCGGCACCGACTTCCCACCTCCTCCTTGGCCTGTTGGACGACCAGCTCTCCGCCCCCACTGGCTGGTTCCTGCTCCTCTAGGCTAGGTTCCTGCCCTGCAGGGTCCTCACTGAGCAGATCCTGCAGATACAGCCTCATGGCATCCACAAGGGCTACAACGGATAGGCAGATGCCAACCATTCCTAGTTGGATACAGAAATTAATTCTCTGTAGGGGATGTTAGACATGTTAGCATGGTGGTTACTTCCGTGCCGAGCCAGGTCCAACAGGCTACATAGTGGCACTGTCTTGCACTGCCGGCCCTGCCCCCGCATGTCCCCCTCCCCTGCCGTCCCCACTCCCACCCCGACCAGTCCCCCGGACACGTCGCATCCACACCCTTGGCCCATCAATGCCTGGCACTGGGGCCCTCTGACCCCGGCACCAGTCCCTGCTGGCAGAGGTACAGGTGGCTAGTTCTACCCGTGCCAGCGGCACACTCTGTGGACCCTACCCTGCGCCCTCCAGTAGGCTTCCCCCTTGGGCGGGCTGTGTGGTGCCCTACCTGCTTGTGGGGGGGCGGGGTCTGTGGGCTCCTCGGGGGGGGGGGGGGGGGCTGCCTTGGCGGGGGGGCACCCAAACGGCCGGTGGCGCTCGGTACAGCTACAGGCCACAGTAGGTGGTCAGTGGAGTGCGCTGCAAGATGGCTGCCTAGCGGGCCGCAGCAATGATGGCCTGTGTCTGGACACCCCGGTCTCGGGGGTCACCCTGGACCCACGACTATCTCCTGGTCACCCCCCGCTACTCTCCCCAGCCCTGGAAGCAACCCCCCCCGCCCCGCCCTACCAGGCCAGCTGCAGGACTGGCAGTCCATGGTTGTGCCTTTGGGATAATGTCTTACCTCCTCTCTCACCCTCAGTAGCCATGGTGTCTGTTTCCCGATTTTAAACACCAGACGTGAATGTCGCCTTCGGTAATTTGTCCTGGCGGATGTGGAGCGCCGATGGAGGCTTGGAGAATGCTGGGGCAGGCCCGTTATTGATATACCAATGGCGTTTACTATATGATTTGCATGCCCACGCCGGCCTGCGGGATAGAACATATTCACACCTCTGTCGAGGCACCGCAGCATGGCATTCCATGAGGCGCCTAGCATCGGCCTTGATTTCTCTCTGACGCGCTATTCTCTGCCTGATCATGCTTTGCGATTCCGACGCCGCTAGAAGGACAATTCCTCCCAATATTTAACAATTTCTATATTCGTCACACTTCACAGATTCAGGTTTTCTGGAGGTTTTATAAATCTTCCAGATATTGGGCTGGATTCATGTTTTAGAGGCTAAGTGCGACGTCGGCGTGGGAACAGTGGCTTATTACGATGGCAAAATCAGCGGCGTACCCACACTGATCCTGGGACCGGTGAGGGGCTAGCAGCCACGCCGACTAAAACTTCTGGCTCCCACGATATAAACACCTGGAGAATGGCCGTGTCTGTGGCCGCGCATGCGCACGGCGATGACCTGCAGCGGTCGTGGCGTAAAACATGGCGCCAGCTGTGCACAGACCCGACCTGCCAAATAGTGCCCCCTTGGCCACCCCTGGCCATCCCCACCAGTCCCCCCAGCCCGAGCGGCCAGCAGCACGGCTCCCGGCCGACTGTGGTGGTGCTGGACACAGTCCGCAGCCGCCAAGCTGGGTTCCCGACTGCTGAGACCACACGTCCCCCACGCGGTCGGGAACTTGGCTCACCAAGGACGGAGTATCGGGGGAGGGCCTTCAGGTGATGTGCGAACGCCACTCCAATGGCGTGCAGCGCGCGATGCACGATGCCATTTCAGAAGGGATGGAGGATAGAAAACCGGCATCAAACCGGCGCCGCCCCCGATTTCGGCATCGGAAGGGATTCGCCGCCCGACCGCCGATTACGATATTGGCGTTTGGAATCTTTTCAAAAAGTGTCCTGGATAGAAACAAAATAGGATTTTGTTGGGATTCAGCCTTCACCACCTTAGTGCTAATTTAATGGACAGAGTCGCCCGCACACTTTAGAACCTGTCTGCTTTATGTTCCAGTGAAATCAGGTGGGTCAATATAAGGTGGGGAAGAGGGGAGTCGGCAGATTACTACCGAGGCAGTGAAGATTCAGAAATGTCTCTAAAATGCTGTGATAGAGTTGTTTCAATGCACTTTGGGTGCCAAGATAACACGGCAGTCCTGGATGAATGATCACCATATTGGCATTAACATTGCGATGACATGTGAATGTCTCAATCACATGGCTGGGGGTTAATTTTAAGTTTATTAATTGCAAACTGACAGGTACTTGCTGTGTTAGCACAAAATCTGGACAGAAAATTAGATACAGCAGTAAATTTTAGAAATTTGGCATCGCAATTCTCTTTTCTTCATTAGGTGTGTTCACTTTCTACTCATCCATCCATTGCATCCTGTGAGAAAAAAAAATCATCTTGTGCTGAATGAAGAGTGGAATTGTCATTCAAAGAATTGACGGGGCTTGAAGGTGATGGAAGAGTATGTGAAGAAAGAACAGAGTGGGAGAAAGGGTAGAGTTTTGGGAAACCCCTGAGCTAATGGAAACAGAGTAGGAGGATAAGTCATCAAGCATAGCACAAATGGAATTAATTAAGAGGTTACTCAATTCAAAAGGAAATAGAAGGATTGGGTGAAGAAGAGGATTGTTTCACTGTGCATTTGCGCCAGAATCGCTCAGGCCCGGGAAAACCTCCCACTCCCTTTAGGCCGGTGCCATCAATCTGTTTTTTCCTCCTGCATCATCAATTGGTGCCTTGATTTAATATCTGTGAAAGAAAGCATTAACCACTGTACACCACTGGACGGTAGCACAGTGGTTAGCACTATTGCTTCACAGCCCCAGGGACCCGGGTTCGATTCCCGGCTTGGGTCACTGTCTGAGCGGAGTCTACACGCTCTCCCCGTGTCTGCGTGGGTTTCCTCCGGGTGCACCGGTTTCCTCCCACAAGTCCCGAAAGCTGTGTGTGTTAGGTGAATTGGATATTCTGAATTCTCCCTCAGTGTACCTGAATAGGCGCCAGAATGTGGCGACGAAGGGCTTTTCACAGTAACTTTGTTGCAGTGTTAATGTAAGCCTACTTGTGACAATAAAGATTATTACTAATCGATACTATACCCGATTGTGTACAGGCGACTCAGTCCATTAAGTTAGCACTAAGGTGGTGAAGGCTGAATCCTAACAGAACACTATTTTGTTTCTTTCCAGGACACTTTTTGAAAAGTGTTTTGGTTTTTGTTTTCTTTGGTACATCCATGATGTTGGATCAATGGCTTCCTCCAGAAAAATCCCTCTGTGTTGCTGCCTTTTGAGCAAAAGCAGAATGTGCAATGAAAGGAAATCAGGTAAGCCACGTTGCATTAGAGGTACTTCCACTTTGAACCAATCTTAGGAATTTCAAGGCTCCTGGACCATTTCACCCAAATGAAGATTTGAAGTTATTACATTGCCTTTGTTACAAGCTCCAATTATTTATTATTTAATGCTCTGCCCAATGGTGTAACCATTGTTATGATTTCCATAGCTCTCATTAGTGTTCTCCGACTCTTGCTATTCCTAATCACCACTCATGCTGATTCTACTTGCTGGTTTTCTGCGTCAAGATTGTTTCTTACTTCATGTAACTTCTATCATCCTGTACTATCCACCTACCACTCTTCCTTTTCCATTCTGCAGGTTTTTTTCAAAATGCGGTACACCCTGGAATGTTTACTTCCCAACCTTGGCCACTTTATAATCATGGGCAGTATTTTCGTATTCGAGACAGGTATCGGGTTTTGGAATTTTCCCATCCGCGTGATCCTATCTCCGTTGTGGAGGTGTGCGCCTCTCCTACTTTCATGCCAGGGAGGCAGGCTGATGATTGATGTGGGCCCGCTCACTGTGAAGGCTGCAAAGCAGGAAACAGGCCCGGATGCTGAGTCACGTGAATTGCATTGTGGGTCCGATAAAAGGCCCACCTTCGAAACCATTGCTGGGAGATTAGATTGATGTGGAGATAGCTGACCTGCACACTTCAGAAGATTCAGAAATGTCTCCAACCCACATCATGTGGGTAGTGAATATTCCTCTGATTGTATGTGTCAACTGTGTTAAAGTTGGCCCAGCATGAACTTATGCTATGCTGAAAATCCTTTGCTAGCTGCGTCTATTTCTCATTAGATAGTCCAGGATAGCACACTGCTGGCACTTATCCCTACTCACCTATCAAGTATCTGCACTTTGCATCAATTGTGAACAGTAGCACAGTTTAGGGTCGATTCTTGTATTATGGGCCAGGGTTTAGAGAACACCAAAGTATATCATGGAGTTCACCTGACCCACAACTTTTAATAGATTTTGATTATGGGGAGCACAAGGGCCCACTTTACAGGTGTGATGCAACAGAGATCTAAAGTATTTTTAAATAAAATACAATGTTTATTCTATGAATCCAGTTAACATTTTATAAACACACAATAATCATCTTATCAATTACCAACACTGATAATCCCCACAGACACAATACTCTATAGTTAACCCTTAATACATTTCCTAACAACATCCATAAATTTAAAAAAAAAACTTTTAGCAAAGACAGTAGGTCTGCATTCCTTACAGAAACAGGTATTACTTTGAAATATTACTGGTTTCCTCCCACAGTCCAAAGATGTACAGGTTAGGTGGATTGGTCATGCTAAATTGCCCTTAGTGTCCAAAATTGCCCTTAGTGTTGGGTCTGGTTACTGGGTTATGGGGATAGGGTGGAGGTGTGGGCTTGGGTAGGGTGCTCTTTCAAAAAGCCAATGCAGACCCGATGGGCTGAATGGCCTCCTTCTGCACTGTAAATTCTATGATTGATTGATTGAAACCATCAAGTGATCTGGAGACACTCTTTAGATTACAGACAGAGAGATCAATACACATCTGCTTGGTTTGAATGCAGCTCGTCAACTGAAAATGAAACTAAAACACAGCCAAAAAAACTTCCAGCTCAAAATGAAAGTAAAAAGCAGAGACAGAGCTCAGCTCCACCAACACAATGACATCACTGCAGCCATTTGATAGAACACACTTTTCTTAAAGGGACTCTCACATGACCTTGACACACAGCCTTCAGTTGTACGACCCCGAATCCTATCAGCTCACAGGAGGCATAAAACAAATGTGCCAAACTTTGGCACTTCATGCCACCTGGCACCTCACCCCAATATCATCTTGCTCATAACTCAGGCTCCAATGACCCACTGATCACTCATTATCTGCTCTTGCCATAGTAACTTGCAGACAGTAATGATGATGCCCCTTACCCTGCACACAGCTGATCCAGTATCGGTTCTCCGATGCCCACTCATTAGCATCAACGAATATCCAGCTGGAAACATGGATTGTGGGCGGGATTCTCTTCGGCGATCGGGAGGCGAATGGTCTCCGACGGCGAAATCGGGGCTGGCGGCAGTTCGACGGCGGTCAGCCATGCTTGCACTTCCAAAATGGCATCACCGTGACGCACGGTGCTCGCAGTCGCAATGTCGTTGGTGCCTCATCGGCCAGCCCACCCACGATGCTCCGCCACCAATGGGCTGAATTCCTGATGGCGCGGGTCACGTGTGGTTACGCAAATCGTGAACCCGGCGTGGTGGCTGCGGAATGTGTCCAGCGCCGCCACACTGGGCCGGGATCCATACCGCAGACCGGGGGGGCTGGCTTCTGAGAGGGCTGAGGGGACTGGTGGGGGGTGGCCAGGGAGTGGCCAGGGGGTGGGCTGTGGGGTCAAGGATGGGGGGCTGGGTCCACGCACGGCCGGCGTCATGTTGTACGGCATGACCGCCGCAGATCGTCAGCCGTGTGCATGTGCGGCCTGGGACCCGACCATTCTCTGTCCATTTTCGGCGCAGGAGGCGGGAGTTCCAGTTGGTACTGGAATCGGTGAGGGGTTCACGCCAATTGTTTTGACGTAAACCTCTCGCGGATTCTCCGTTCGTGCGGCTAAGTCACTTTTCACACGCGGTGAGCTTGCATGTGCTTTGTTGTCGTTGCCAGAAAATCCCAGAAGAGGACATCAATAGCGAGTCAGGTATTGAATGCATCTACATTCAGTGTCCAGAATCTGGAACTCCTGGTGCAGTCAGTGAATGGCAAGAAGAACACCCTGTAGCCAGTGGGCAGACAGCTTTCCCCAACCATCACAAAATGAGCATGGCTAGAGATCACAATGATAGTGAGTACCTTGGGTGAACATAGGCATGTCTGGATTAAGTATCACAAGCAGTTCCATAATCTTCTGAAGTCTGGCAAGGTGAGTGGGTCCTTCAATAGACCAGAGATTGGCATTGAAGATCTCTTAGCAGCAGCCCAGTTTAGGTGGGTCACACATATTGCCACATTGCCTGTCCTGTAACCAGGAGGGCTATGGGCACATGAGACAATCAGAAGGGAGGCCACTCATGTTGAAAAATGTGTACGACCACATTGGTTCAAGCCAGATTGATAAGCAGCCTATGTCCACGTAGGAGCACAATGCCTTTCACACAACGTCCTCTTGTTCTCACAGGTAAAGAGGGCAAATTAATGCCAGGGAGATGGCCCAGACTGGTAGTGGGAAGCCACAGCTGAGGCCAGTGTGGGCCATGGAGGAAAGAATCATGGAGATAGTGCCCAGTCACCAGAGCATTGGAGTTGCAATTTGCCACAGACAAGTCATACTACAACATTTTCATTGGTACCAGTGGAGGAGAGGGATGTGCCAGAGCTGATGGTGGGAAGGGTAAAACGTGGATTAGGGGTCCTAAGAAGGGGTTGATACATATGGCTGCATGCAATGTCCTTAACCGAGAGTTGTATTACTGTATGTCGAGCACTGGATGGTCTGGATAGTGACATGATTGTTTAGCTATTCGGGTATCAAAGGATAAAACGTTCATTGTCATCTCTTGTGTTTCACACAAGTCACAGCTGTGTGCAGCAATCCCCATGAGCCGGATCATCCTTTGTACATCAGGAGGAGGAAGAGATGTCCAAGGGTGCAGCTTCATATCAGATGAGCACACCATTCCCCACCTCAGATATTGGCACATCGATAGGTTTTCGCACACGATTAGAGTTGGGGATACTAGGTGAGGCACATTGCACTAGAGTGCAGAAGAAGGTGCCAGTCAAAGGCCTCCATGCCCAGCTCCTCTTGCAGGAGTGAGGAAAGTCACAATGGTGCTCCAGCATGCACTCGGGAAGACCCTGAGGAGTCACCGTTTGCGGCTTAGACTTGGAGTAGCTACAGCAGATGTGTGGATAGATGATGGAGTTCCCTGAGGCAATGCAATCACATGCTCTGCGAATGAAGGCATCCAGCACACAGATGAGCTCACTCATGCCTTGGGGACTCAAGTGCATCAGCTCTTTCCAGGAGAGATTGGCCAGCCTCATGGTGAGCCTCATGGTATCACCGAGAGTTCATGCTTCAGCACCATGAGATTCTGCACATGGTACAAGGTACAATCAGTGGCCTGTACCAGTCCGTTCATAAAATGAGCTCTTCTGCAGCATCCCCAGACTGTATGTCAGAACCAGCATCTGTGGTACGGCTTCCAGTGACCCTTCTTGCTCATGCCTCTTGAGCCTCTGCCTCTGAGGACCCTTGCCCTTGCAGCACGAAGCTGCTGCTAGCCTGAATGGGAGTCAGAGCTGCACCCATTTTATAACTGGAGGCTTTCTTCAGACAGACATAATTTCTGTGATAGCCTGGCAGGGTTACCTGATGCCCACTTTGCTGCCAAGTATCATTGCAGCAACTGAAGTGACCCAGAACTATTCGCTCCCTTTTCTCCCTTCCTGACCAGCATTTTGAAGATGACGTCCAGATGACGTAAACAAACTATTAACGGTTTGGGATAACTTTGTGTAGAGTTTCCACATCTTCATTGAAGGACAGCATTCATGACTCCTTGCTGAGGACATTCTTCAAAAGTACTTCAGTGCAGCATCGAGAAGGATGAAAATGGAGTCTGAAAATATTTTCCACTCCAAGTACTGGTTCCTCTAATGTCTCACCAACAAAAAATATGCAGATCCCTAAATGCAGCAGCACTTCAGCATCAGCATCCGTTTGCTATTTTTTCCTTTGGGCCGCCTCTGTTCGACATAGATGGAGGCACAAACATCCAGGCCAAAGGTCTAAGAGACAAGGCCCTCAAGTGGAAAGCAGGGCTGTGAAGCCTCTCAAATGGAGTTGCAATATTCGGCTGATTCATCACTTGACTTGAGATTTTGTTAATGTTTGATACAAACCATCTACTGTTAAATATAATTAAATTTAAACCTGTTGGTGTTTTATTTTTCTGCTTAAAAACAAACTATTTTAATGATCAGTTCCACAACCACACATTTTCTAATCTATGGGGCTATAAGTATTGTTATATAAGAGGAAAAAAGGGTCTGAAATTTTTCCAGGGATGAATGCCGCATACTTCACCCACTGGATTCCAGAGATACCTGTCTCTCACCAAAGTGTGGAAAATCAGTCTATTACTTTCTTAACTACTACTTTATTGAACAAAAATGTGCGGATGGGGAGTTTCCACAAAGTTAAGAACCACACACATGCTGTCAACTGCATTACGTTTACAAATACCCTATTGGAAAATGTTTGAATTCCTGGTTTCATTTACCAAGAGATTTGAGAGTGTTCAAGAGTAAAGGATCAAATGGCATTCATTGCATTTGGTGTTTTTTGATGTTTAATAAGTAATTATGTGTATGCTTTGTATGTGGTGTAATTTTACAAATAGTTCATGCCTGCCAAAATATGCAACATTGTCTATTTTCCCTGTTGCCTCTGCACATATTTATGAGGTATGGTTAAAATGTCTCTTCTAAAGAAGCAAAGGGTTTGTGGTTTAGCACATAAAAGGTTAAAAACTGGAGCTTGCAAGAGTTGAGTAATTCAACCGAAATGTTGGTGCTAAATCAGATAAAGGCTTTGTTCTAGTTTCCACTTGAAATGATGCTTTGCAAAGTCCTAATACAGGAGCTTCATTGAGAAGGACTTTGTTCAGTGAATTAAGAGGTTTTTAGGTTTTATACAAAGCATATTTTTACAAATGCTAACTGAGCGTTTACAGAATGTTCGAGGTGCATGTGTGTTTATGTATATTATACTTATGAATTCTGATTTTTTTAATGATTCACGGCATATTTAATTACAATTGGATATTGGTTACCCAGGGTTGTAAATCTGGTATAATATCTGCCAGCAATAAATATCTTACTGTGTTAAAGGAGAATAACTCGAGTCAATGATGAAGCCAGTAAGCAGAATATTATAAATAGGGTAATTGCTAATTTCTAGGTTTGGTCCTCTGCTGACAGCAATGTATAAAAGAAGCTATATCCTCTGAACTGTGGGAATACAGTCTGCTTACATTATACATAAGACATTGTAGTCCACATTTTCTGATCATGTACAAGCCAGACCACAAATGCTCTGGAGTATGATTGGTTCTAACCTTACATAAATTACTTTAATTTATAGTGCTGGTCAGGGGATCAGGAGACTTTGGGCTGGATTCTCCGCCGAGGTGAGTTCCCGATCCAGTGGAGAATGCAGGATCAAGGAAAAATGGGCTGTTCCGATGCTCCGGTACCCCACAGCGTCAGGATCGAGCTTTGCGCCTGGGGGAGGGGGAGGGGGGGGGGGGGGGGTGGGCGGCGCTTCCTGACAGGGATCAAATTGTGGGTGGCATCCTAATAGAGGTCTCATTTCTCGGGATTTTGTGGGGGTCTCCTGACTTAGGGGGTCTCTGTGGGGGCTCGCCCAATTTAGGGGGTGTCTGGGAAGAGTCATCCTATTTACAGAGCCTCTGGGGGGGTCCCCCTATTTAGTGGGTTTCTGTGGGGGGGGGTCCCTCTATTTAGTGGGACTCTGACGGGCAGGTCGGGTTACCCTGTACTTCGGGGAAGGGGGGACCCAGAAAATCCAGGGGTGGAGAACTGATTTGTGATGCGGGTGGGGGGAGGTGGGGGGAGGGAGGTGGCCAGCCTAAGGACCTCGCTATCAGGCTACCCGCTCAAAATGGCCTGGGATTCCCTGAGGAATCCCTCGTGATCCTTGCCATGCATAAATTTGAATGGCAAAGGATAGTTAATTGCACCAAGTGGAACACAAGTCAGTTGCATTTTACCTCTGCTGGGAGAACAAATGGAGAATCTTGTCCAATGCCGACAGCTGGGTGTGTGCAGAAGCTGTCAATCTGTCAATCACAGACTAGTAAAATCAATATCAAAGAGAAATAAATTACTGATTTGCAGCTGAAAGATCTGAGGGGGTTTAAACCCAGCTCATTGGTTTTCTTTTTCCAGGAATTGACAGGTGCTGCTTCCTGTGTCTGAGCCAGCAGGTGTATTGCCCAGGTGAGTTTTAAAGCATTGATTTTTTTTCACTGATTCTGTCTGGACTATTCGCCAGCTTCCAGACAGTGGTTTCTCTTCTGGGTGGTCTCTGGCAGGGCGGGGGGGGTTCTCTTTAATTAGGAGGTCTTTCAGGGCTCTCTTTATTTAGAAGATCTTCAGGGGTGTCTCTTTATTTAGGGGGTCTCTGGTCATCTCTTTAATTAGGGGGTTTCTGGTCATCTCTTTAATTAGGTAGTCTCTATTAGGGGGGTGGTGTGGAGGGGTGGGGGGGCGGGTCACTGCCGTTTTGTGGGGGAAATGGGCACGGGGGGTGACCCAGAAGGTCCTGAGGGAGGGGGTTGGAATTGCACTGCAGGAGGTGTCCCACGGGACTGCACTATCAGGCTGCCACTCAGAATGTAGGCTCAATAGTAGGATTCCCTAGGGAATCCTTCACAATCCTCGCCATCCAAATTTATCATGGCTAAGGATTGGGAATCGCTTTCTGATTTGTACAATTCAGCTCCGGCAGGAGAACATAGGGTTGGATTCACCGTTTTTGAGATTAAGTGCTGATGCCGGCGTGGGATCTGTGGCGTTTTATGATGCCAAAATTGGCACCGAACCCTCACTGTTCGTGTGACTGGTGAGGGGCCAGCAGCCATGCCGGGTAAAACACCTGGATCCCACGATATAAGCGGCTGGAGAATGGTTGGGACCGTGGCCACGCATGTGCACGGCGACGACCTGCAGCGGTCACGCCTTAAAACATGGCGCCGGCCGTGCGCAGACCAAACCTGCCAACAATGGCCCCCTTGCCAGCCCCTGACCACACTCCACCAGTATCCCCAGCACTCGCGGAAGCTCCCCCCCGACCAGCAACATGGCTTCAGGCCGACTGGGGCAGCGCTGGACACAGTCCACAGCTGCCACGCCGGGTTCCCGATCACTGCGACCACACGTCAAACGCACGGTTGGGAACTCGGCCCATCGGGGGTGGAGCATCAGGGGAGGACCATCAGGTGACGCGCCAATGCCGTTCCAATGGCATATGACGCACGATGCGATGATGACATTTCGGAGGGGGCAGAGGATAGAAAACCGGCATCAAACCAGCGCCGCCCCCGGTTTGGGCGCCGGAAGCATTCTCCACCTGATCGCCGATTACGATGAATCCCGCCCATAGTCTCCCAACTTGACAATCCTGCCATTTGTCTTTCAACTGAAAAGCTTGGGCACCTCAAGTTTGCAATTACTGCACTTAAATGAGCATTTCTGGTTTAAGAATTGCAGGGCAAAAGTAAGTAGTGCATTAGAGATAATTGAGGAGAGAGTTACATATAGCCAGGTAGCCAGATAACAAACATTGATCAACTCAGGAGTCCACTGGCAGCATGAGCAGGACATTGGTGGACAATTTGACAATGGCGGAGGCCACAGTTGAGCATGTGGCTCTTCTTGTGAAATTACTGCAAAAGGAGCAATGACAGAGGCCGAAGGTCCTTTCTCTATGGATGTTCAAGCAGCTACCATAGAAATCGGGGATGTCAGATTTGAGAGTACCACTTCTTTTAGCTTTTTCTTGTTCTGACTAATTTATTTCAAATCACTGGCAATGCAGAGCCAGTGTGCACTTCTATTGGCATGGCAGGAAGGCACAAAGATGATGCTATTTTCTCTCAGAATAATAGCACCTAATTGTCTTTTTCCATGCCTGCACATATAGCAGAAAGGAGGCAGAGACAGGCAGCTCATGCAAGAGAACAAGAGGTGCAGCCCACAGTAGCCGACTGCAAGATTTAAGCCACCATGAGATGCAACCATTTAAATCCATTGAGGTTCTTATCAGAACATAACAGGCAGCCACCTCATTATCTCTCCTACTGAGGTTACCCCTTGGTGAAACAAAAAATGTAATTATTGTCACAAGTAGGCTTACATTAACATTTCAATGAAGTTACTGTGAAAAGCCCCTAGTCGCCGCATTCCGACGCCTGTTCGGGTACACTGAGGGAGAATTCAGAATGTCCAAATTACCTAACAGCATGTCTTCCGGGACATGTGGAAGGAAGTCGGATCACCCGGAGGAAACCCACGCAGACACGGGGAGAATGTGCAGGCTCCACACAGACAGTGACCCAAGTCGGGAATCAGACCTGGGACCCTGGAGCTGTGCAGCAACCACAGTGCTAACCACTGTGCTACTGTGCTGCCCATAGATCAAGGTTAAGAACTTAAACAAATATATTGGCATCACGGTAAAAAGTGATGGTAAAAATGGATAGACACACAAAAAGAAATGCCAAATGGATAATGACAGCACAGAAGTTAGGTGCACATTTTTTTGAGATATTGCATTCATGAAGATGCATGAATTGGAACTTAATAAGTTGTTGCACACAGGGAAGGGTGTCTCCTTTGATCACCCCTCAACATTCCTTTTCAAGGCAAAAATGCCTTAAAACAAGCTCTCCTAAATAGGTAAATACCAAAAGGTAAGTGGGACTGTTTTTATAATACCTCTGGTGGCTGTCTACCAATAGTGTGTTGTTCAGCAGGTCTTATGGGCAGCACTGAGTGTCAGCAATATTTTTAAAAATTCATTTATGGGATGTGGGTATCGCTGGCTAGGCCAGCATTTATTGCCCATTCTTAGTTGCTAAGGTGGTGGAGAGCAGCCCTCGTGAACCGCTGCAGCCTCTGAAGTGTAGGTACACACACAGTGCTGTTATGAAGGGAGTTTCAGGATTTTGACCAGGGATGGTGAAGGAACGGTGATATATTTTCAAGTCAAAATGGTGAGTGACTTGGAGGGGAACCTCCAGGTGGTGGGATTCCCAGGTATCTGCTGCTCTTGTCCTTCTAGATGTTAGTAGTTGTGGATTTGGAAGGTGCTGCCGAAGGAACCTTGGTGAGTTCCTGCAGTGCACCTTCTAGATGGTACACATGGCTGCCACTGGTCGTGGGTGGTGGAGGGATAAAATGTTTGTGAAAGGGGGAGCAACAAGCAGGCTGTCTTATCCTGGATGGTGTTGAGCTTCTTGAGTGGTGTTGAAGTTGCACTCATCCAGGGAAGTGGAGAGTATTCCATATACTCCTGACTGTGCCTTGTAGATAGGCTTTGGGGAATCAGGAGGTGAGTTACTTGCCACGGGATTCCTAGCCTTTGACCAGCTCTGGTAGCCACAGTATTTATATGGCTCATCCAGTTCAGTTTCTGGTCACTGGTAACCCCCAGGATGTTGATAGTGGGGTATTCAGTGACTTTCGAGGGGCGATGGTTAGATCTTCTCGTGTTGGAGATGGTCATTGCCTGGCACTTGTTTGGCACAAATGTAACTTGCCACTTGTCAACCCAAGCCTGGATATTGCCCAGGTCTTGCTGCATTTGGGCATGGATTGTTTCAGTATCCGAGGAGTTGTGAATGATACTGAATAGAAACATAGAAAATAGAAGCAGGAGGAGGCCATTTGGCCCTTCGAGCCTGTTCCATCATTCATTATGATCATGGCTGATCATAAAGTTCAAAACCCTGATCCCATCTTCCTCTCATATCCCTTTAGCCCAAGAACTATATGTAATTCCTTCTTGAAATTACACAAACTTTTGGCCTCACCTACTTTCTGTCGTAGCGAATCCCACAGATTCACCACTCTCTGGGTGAAGAGATTTCTCCTCATATCAGCCTAAAAGGTTTATTCCTTATCCTCAAACTATGACCCCTAATTCTGGACTGCCCCACCATTGGGAACATTCTTTCTGAATCTACCCTGTCTAATCCTGTTAGAATTTTGAAAGTTTCTATGAGATCCCCCTCACTCTTCTAAACTCCAATGAATATAGTCCTAACCAATTTAGACTATCCTCATATGACAGTCCCGCCATCCCAAGAATCAACCTGGTAAACCTTCGCTGCACACCCTCCATAGCAAGAACTTCCTTCCTCAGAAAAGGACATCAAAACTGCACACAATTCCCCAGGTGTGGCTTCACCAATGCCCTATACAATTGCAGTATAACATCTCTATTCGTATACTGAAATCCTCTCACTATGAAGGCCAAAATACCATTTGCCTTCTTTACTGCCTGCTGTACCTGCGCGTTTATTTTCAGCGACTGATGCATGAGGAAACCAAGGTGCAGTCATCAGCGAATGTCCCCACTTTTGTCCTTATGATGGAGGGACAGTCATTGATGAAGCAACTGAAGATAGTTGGGCTTAAGATACTACCCTGAGGAATTCCTGCAATGATGTCCTGGAGCTGAGATGATTGACCTCCAAACACGGCAACCGTTTTCCTTTATGCCAGGTAAGACTCCAACCAGTGGAGAGTTATCTTTTGGACACTAAGGGCAATTTATCATGGCCAATCCACCTAACCCGCACATCTTTGGACTGTGGGAAGAAACCGGAGCACCCGGATGGAAACCCACGCAGACACAGGGTGAACGCACAGACTCTGCACAGACAGTGACCCAGCGGGGAATCAAACCTGGGACCCTGGCGCTGTGAAGCCACAGTGCTAGCCAATTGTGCTACCGTGCTGCCCTTAAGCAAAGGTGGGTAAATGGCGTTGATGCACAGGTCATTCATGATCAAATTGAACAGTGGAATTAATAGGGTTGAATGGTCAACTCTTATTCAGATCTTGCTATATCCTCTGCCATAGAAACATGGGAGCCTATATCTCCCTCAACTTGATCCAAGAGAAAATGCAGAAAAATCGAATTCTCATGTTTCATCCACTTTGGGCTTGGTGAGCATCTGCTGCCAGCACATTTAGGTTCATTACTTCATTAAAAAGTGTTCATACTTTATACCAAGTGTGTCAGAAATTTAGTTCGCACAACACAAAGGCCATTCAGGGATGACATTCATTCATATTTAACAGCTACACAAAAACTGCCAAATGCTATCATTTACCTAAAGATTTTCTTTCATCTGTTTTACAAGACATAAGAGGAAGCAAACACAAGCTATTAGGTGAGCAAAAAGAAGCCATTTAAGCCACATTGTCTTTTGCCTGCATGTCATCAATCTTGCACTGCATATTGAAAAGTTCCAATACAAAGTTTGTCACCGATTATTTAACAGTGTCAAAGTTCATCACTTTGAAATCAGACAGTAGTTCAATTAATCATCATTTTTACCAATAGTATATGTTATAACTTACAATGAATACAATGATTCTTCTCCAAATTGCCACCTGAATTCATGAAGCTTTCTGACAGGATTAACAAATCTTTTTATTTTATTGAATATGATGCCAAATATTTAAGGTAAATCTGATTTGAAGTTTAGCTTTGTCCAGCTGTGCCTCTGGGAGGAGCCCATTCGTTTGTGGGAATCAAAGCCGCAGCAAATTGGCTTCAGTCAGATTCTGACAGCTATTCAGCGGCAAACATCTGTCCCAAATCTGTCTCTTTTGTTCAGGTTATTTGTTCAGTAACTAATTAGCCTGGACTCATCTTGGCTTTAGCTCCATCATTGGATGTACATTGTGACTTCCAGCTGGCTCATTTTCTGGGGTCATTGGGACAATTTTTGCTTTATCTTCACTGAAGATTTTGAAATTCTCTCTTTTGAGTAAGAAACAAATCATTTAGCAATCAATTGCCTTAGTCATTATGGCCACTTAAATTTAAAATCTGTCTGTTGGCCTAGCTGATCAGCGTTGGGCTTGGAAAATAATTTGGTCTTTCCTGATGCTCAGTATCTTCCTCCCTGCCTGCCCAGCTTAACGATGAAGAGGAAATTCACCCATTTTTGGACAGGTTAACTACTGGAAGATCTGTGCTCTGGCGAAGAGCTTACACAGACATAATTCCAATTCACTACCCTCACCTAGTGGTGCACTAAGGCAGGCATTTGTTTGTTTCCACAGCTAGCTATTCCTGGAACAGGTTGGAAGTCTGTCCCCAGAGGCTTATAGCTGGAGGGGTGCCACTCCACATTAAGCATGGATGACCAGGAGTTCCTCTCTCTCTTACCACCAGCCATTAACATGTTGGAAGGATTTGCAGGTTGACACTCAACCTGTTCAACTGTGTTATGAACGGGCCTTCCTTGGCCATCAAGTCCTGCAATGGGACCCAAACCGGGAACCCTTAGCCCCAAGGCATCGGCACTACAACTGTGCCATCAGACCTCCTACAGACATAATGGCTTGAGTGATATCCTTCTGTGCTGCAAACAGTTATGGATTTGTTTCAGATTCCAGCATCAGCAGTAATTTGCTTTTATCTATGGATTTGCCTTATTATGTTTCATTCTCAGCGTCTCCTGACTCCTTATGCTTCATACTTGATGGACTGCTGAGGGCGGAGGGCACTTCCAGGGATCCTTGGTGTTGGCCTGAATTGTTGCTCCCAATTGCCAACCAGGTACTGATTTCTGTCAGGCTCAGGCAGGAGTCAGGCCTGTATATGAAAACAAAATCCGGGAGTTAAAAACTCTCTGGACGTGATCTACCGGACACGTCGCGCCGGGCGAGAGAACGGGCCGATTGGTTAGATAGCGGAAGAGGCCGAAATCAGGAACCACGCCGGGTTTCAATCAGTTTCCGATCTAACCGGTCCACTCCCATTGGCAAGATGAGGACCCCGTCGCAGTGTAGCGAGGAACCAATAATCCCCAATTAAGACCAATTTCCATCCCATTAACGGAAGGACCCCCTATCAAATGGCCACCCATGATCTAACCACCTCCCCAGCGAGCAGTCACACGGGTGCTATTTAGTACATCTTTTTAAAAACATGTAGTTGGCGGGGTAACTGCTGTGAGGATCCAAGGAGGTGAGGAGCCATCTTCGAAATCGGGCAGTCAGCCTTGTCCATGGTAAGACAGTGATGGTCACTTTAACTCCCATTGACCGTAACGGCTGCTGGCTATGTGGCAGCCGACCACTGCTTATGGAGAATTGGCAATTCGAGCAATGTGAGCACTTCACAGCTCCCAAGTGGGTTCCCATGGATAGGCATGCCGCCATGCAGGTGGTTGTTAAAGCCTGGTATTCCAATCAGCCCATGAGGCCTGGATACTCTTCTCGAACCCCGGAGACAGCAGCCAACATTCAAACTCCCAGGAACTGGGTCACAGCACTGGGCAGTCCTGTCGGTTGTGGCAAGGCTTAAACAACATGATGGGGCACAAAGCAAAGTCGAGTAAAATCTCTGGCAATAGCGCATCCCTTCCCGATGAGCTCAGTGCATTCTATGCTCACTTCGAGCAGAAAACCTGCAAACCATTGTCAACTGTCCCAGCAGCCTCGGACACGCCCATACCCACCGTCACAGCTTCCAAAGTCAGATCGGCCTTCTTGAAAGTGAACCCTCGGAAAGCAACGGGTCCTGACGGAATCTCTGGTCATGCACTCAGATTCTGTGTGGACCAACTGGCGGGCATGTTCACGGACATTTTCAATCTGTCCCTACTCCGTTCCGAGGTTTCCGCTTGCTTCAAGAAGATCACCATCATACCAGTACCAAAGAAGAACCAGGCACGTACCTCAACGACTACCGTCTGGTGGCTTTGACATCGATCATTATGAAGTGCTCACCAGAATGTGCCTCAGAAGCCTGTCCACTACTTTGGCCCATCATGTGTGCCTCTCTGCTGGTGGAGGATGGAGGTGACAGCCCTGGCACGCGATGGTGGCATCCTCAGACATCCCTTCCGAGATATTCTCGTGGGATGCTGGGGGAGGGGGGGAGGGGGCGATCCTGGATGGGCCGGCACCGCTGGGTTGCCATCCTGTGGGAGAATCGACATGTGGTCAGTGTGAAGGAAGTATCATCAACTACACATGAACAAATCACCTTCACAGCGTAGGCCAATCTCGACGTCGGTGACCGATCTGTCCTCAGCAACCCCTGCTACCTCCAGGGGCCATTCCTCAAAGGGGGTGTGGACCCTGAGGACCAGCAACCACCACCCATCTGTGCCCTCTCCCATTGGTTGTGGGCCAACTTCTCCTGCAGGGACTGAGAGGGGCTTTGTAAGCCGCACACTTCATGCATCGTGGATGGGGGGGGGGGGGTGGTGCTGGTGGGGGACAGGCGGGTGCACCATTGCTGGACATGGTTGGGGTATGTCAGTGGATGCCAGGATGTGCTGGGGCATGTGGTGGTATTGTGCTGGGAGGGGGCAGGTGTAGGGTCATTTGGGGACCCCTGGGAGTAGCAGGGAAGACCAGTGCCAGGGGATCGATGCCAACTCATCCGTGCGGCCCAGTGGAGGTTGTTGAGCTTCTTGTGGCACTGCCTAATGGTGCAGTCCTCCTGGTCACACTCGCCGAGCTGACGATCCCTGCCACTGCCTACCTGGCCACACTTGCTGCACAGTGGCTGACCCTCTGACCCCTTGGGGGAACTGCGTGTCCCATCTCGACTCCACCGCATCCATGAGCTGGCCAGGTGGGCATCCCCGAATCGCGGCACTGGTCTCCTTGGTGGCTTGGCTCTATGCTGTCTGGGGTTTGCTCTGCGGGACCGGTTTAAGTGCTGCTCCCCTTCATGAGGAGGGAGCTGCTGAACACGGTCCCGGCAAATCATTTGTGGCATGAAGCTTGTGGGGCCTAAATAAGAGGCCTAATTAATGTTAGGTACCGTTGACGGCCTCACCAGGTCAGCTGTTATTAAATATATGGCATTTCCTGCTCGCTACACACTTAGAACAAATTTGGTTAGATCACACCCTCTATTTCTTTCCATATAATCTCACTGCTCATCCTGGCCCCGTGCACAGATGGATTGCACTCAAAAATTAATTTGGATCATTGAGTTAGAACAGGTACATAAAACCAACATGAGGTTCAATCTTGTGAAGTATCTCCTCACTGATGATCAGATAACACTTCCAAACTGTGAGAAGGAGATGCTTGCAAGATTAGATCATGTTTAATACAGGACATTCGCATAAGGGATAACAGTGCTCCAGAACAACTCAGACCCATAGCTAAGTTGTTCCGCTACATCTACAACACTGTCAACTACCTGGCAATGTGGAAAATTGCCCAGATATTTCCTGTCTACAAGAAGCAGGACAAAATCAATCCGGCCAATTACTATGTCATCAGCCTGGAAGGTGCCGTTGGCAGTGCTACCAAGCAGCATTTACACAGCAATAACCTGCTCACTGATGCTCAGTTTGGGTTCCATCAGGGACACTTGACTCCTGATCTCATTACAGCCTCAATCCAAACATGGACAAAAGAGCTGAATCGAGAGGTGAGGTGAGAATGTCTGCCTTTAACATCAAGGCAGCATTTGAACAAATGCAGCATCAAGGAGCCCTAGCAAAACTGGGGTCAATGGGAATCAGGGGGAAACCACTCCATGATTGGCCTAGCACAAAAAAAGAAGGTTGTGGTTGTGATTGTGGAGGTCAATTATCTAAGTTCCAGGACATCACCACAAGGTACCTAAGGGTACCTAGGCCCATCAGTCTATTGTCGAGCATCAGCAAAGTGATGGATGGGGTGATGAACAGTGGTATCAATCGGCATTTGCTTAGCAATAACCTTGCTCACTGATGCTCAGTTTCGGTTCTGGCATGATCACTCAGCTCCTGACCTCAATACAGCCTTTGGCGCAAACCTGGACAAAAGAGCTGAGCTCCAGAGGTGAGGTGAGAGTGACTGCCCTTGACATCAAGGCAGCATTTGACCGAGTATGGCATCAAGGAACTCAAGCAAAACTGGGGTCAATGGGAATCACGGGGAAACTCTATGCTGGTTAAAGTCAAAGGAAATGGTTATGGTTGTTGGAGGTCCGTCATCTCAGTTCTGAGCACATCACTGCAAGATTCCTCAGCCTGATGCTCTAGGCCCAAACATCTTCAGCTGCTTCATCAATGACCTTCCCTCCTTCATTTGGACAAGAACGGAAATCCTGTAATAATTGCACAATGTTCAGCACCATTCACAGCTCCTCAGAAAGACTGGACAACATTCAGGCTTGGACTGAGAAGTAGATGTGGCATACAGGTGCCAGGCAATGACCAACTCATTGGCAGCATGGTAGCATGGTGGTTAGCGCAATTGCTTCACAGCTCCAGGGTCCCAGGTTCGATTCCCGGCTTGGGTCACTGTCTGTGCGGAGTTTCCACGTTCTCCCTGTGTGTGCGTGGGTTTCCTCTGGGTGCTCCAGTTTCCTCCCACAGTCCAAAGATGTGCAGGTTAGGTGGATTGGCCATGCTAAATTGCCCTTAGTGTCCAAAATTGCCATTAGTGTTGGGTCGGGTTACTGGGTTATGGGGATAGGGTGGAGGTGTGGGCTTGGGTAGGGTGCTCTTTCAAAAAGAGCCGGTGCAGACTCGATGGGCCGAATGGCCTCCTTCTGCACTGTAAATTCTATGATTCTGTGATGAACAAGGGAGTGAGCTCCAGGATTGTGATCCAGCAACAGTGAAGGAACAATGATATGGTTCAATGTTAGACCAGAAGACCATAAGAGTATAAAGCATGGGAGCAGAATTTGGCCTTTTGGCCCATCGAGTCTGCTCCACCATTCAATCATGGCTGATATGTTTCTCATCCCCTTTCTCCTGTGTCCCGATCTCCGAAGCCCCCAACGTGACCTTGGACCCCCCAAACACCAATGCACTATGGGAGTGCCACCACCCCCCCACCAACACCCGCCCCAGGCCTGATCGCATCCACGCAAAATATACCAGCTTGGCACTGTGGCAGCGGCAGGCTGGCAGTGCCAGGGTGCCAAGGTTGCACCAGCAGTGCCAGGGCACCACCCTTACCACAGGGCATGCACTTGGGGGCCTCCGATCCCCCGGGAGGCCCCCACAAGTGCCGTTCTGTTTGGTCCCCGTTTGTGGGGACCAGTGCTGAACGGCGCTCGCCCGAGGTCTCCGAGGAGAAGGGGATAGACCCCAACACCTCGGGTACCTCAGGAAACTGCATATTAAAGTGAGACTGTCTTGCTCTAATGCGCAAATTTGCTAAAAAGCACTTAGCGTACCTCATCCATGAAGAAAGATGAATGAAGTAAGGCGAACAGTTTTCCCTTAGTGTCCAAAAAGGAAGGACGGTAAAAAGAGGGAAAATCGACTGTGGATATCTAAGGAAATAAGGGAGAGTATCAAATTGAAGGAAAAAACATACAAAGTAGCAAAGATCAGTGGGAGACTAGAGGACTGGGAAATCTATAGGGGGCAACAGAAAGCTACTAAAAAAGCTATAAAGAAGAGTAAGATAGATTATGAGAGTAAACTTGCTCAGAATATAAAAACAGATAGTAAAAGTTTCTACAAATACATAAAACAAAAAAGAGTAGCTAAGGTAAATATTGGTCCTTTAGAGGATGAGAAGGGAGATTTAATAATGGGAGATGAGGAAATGGCTGAGGAACTGAACAGGTTTTTTGGGTCGGTCTTCACAGTGGAAGACACAAATAACATGCCAGTGACTGATGGAAATGAGGCTATGACAGATGAGGACCTTGAGAGGATTGTTATCACCAAGGAGGTAGTGATGGGCAAGCTAATGGGGCTAAAGGTAGACAAGTCTCCTGGACCTGATGGAATGCATCCCAGAGTGCTAAAAGAGATGGCTAGGGAAATTGCAAATGCACTAGTGATAATTTACCAAACTTCACTAGACTCTGGGGTGGTCCCGGCGGATTGGAAATGAGCAAACATGACACCACTGTTTAAAAAAGGAGGTAGGCAGAAAGCGGGTAATTATAGGCCAGTGAGCTTAACTTCGGTAGTAGGGAAGATGCTGGAATCTATCATCAAGGAAGAAATAGCGAGGCATCTGGATGGAAATTGTCCCATTGGACAGACGCAGCATGGGTTCATAAAGGGCAGGTCATGCCTAACTAATTTAGTGGAATTTTTTGAGGACATTAACAGTGCGGTCGATAACGGGGAGCCAATGGATGTGGTATATCTGGATTTCCAGAAAGCCTTTGACAAGGTGCCACACAAAAGGTTGTTGCATAAGATAAAGATGCATGGCATTAAGGGGAAAGTAGTAGCATGGATAGAGGATTGGTTAATTAATAGAAAGCAAAGAGTGGGGATTAATGGGTGTTTCTCTGGTTGGCAATCAGTAGCTAGTGGTGTCCCTCAGGGATCAGTGTTGGGCCCACAACTGTTCACAATTTACATAGATGATTTGGAGTTGGGGACCAAGGGCAATGTGTCCAAGTTTGCAGACGACACTAAGATAAGTGGTAAAGCAAAAAGTGCAGAGGATACTGGAAGTCTGCAGAGGGATTTGGATCGGCTAAGTGAATGGGCTAGGGTCTGGCAGATGGAATACAATGTTGACAAATGTGAGGTTATCCATTTTGGTAGGAATAACAGCTAAAGGGATTATTATTTAAATGATAAAATATTAAAACATGCTGCTGTGCAGAGAGACCTGGGTGTGCTAGTGCATGAGTCGCAAAAAGTTGGTTTTCAGGTGCAACAGGTGATTAAGAAGGCAAATGGAATTTTGTCCTTCATTGCTAGAGGGATGGAGTTTAAGACTAGAGAGGTTCTGCTGCAATTGTATAAGGTGTTAGTGAGGCCACACCTGGAGTATTGTGTTCAGTTTTGGTCTCCTTACTTGAGAAAGGACGTACTGGCACTGGAGGGTGCGCAGAGGAGATTCACTAGGTTAATCCCAGAGCTGAAGGGGTTGGATTACGAGGAGAGGTTGAGTAGACTGGGACTGTACTCGTTGGAATTTAGAAGGATGAGGGGGGATCTTATAGAAACATATAAGATTATGAAGGGAATAGATAGGATAGATGCGGGCAGGTTGATTCCACTGGCGGGTGAAAGCAGAACTAGGGGGCATAGCCTCAAAATAAGGGGAAGTAGATTTAGGACTGAGTTTAGGAGGAACTTCTTCACCCAAAGGGTTGTGAATCTATGGAATTCCTTGCCCAGTGAAGCAGTAGAGACTCCTTCATTAAATGTTTTTAAGATAAAGATAGATAGTTTTTTGAAGAATAAAGGGATTAAGGGTTATGGTGTTCGGGCCGGAAAGTGGAGCTGAGTCCACAAAAGATCAGCCATGATCTCATTGAATGGTGGAGCAGGCTCGAGGGGCCAGATGGCCTACTCCTGCTCCTAGTTCTTATGTTCTTATGTTTGTGGAAGCTGCCAATCACTGCCCACTAAGGGAAATGAATGAATGGCTTGCAGGTAAAAGATCTGAGGGGTTTAAACACATGTCACTGCTTTTCGTTCCATGGATGGAAACGTGGTGCTCTGTCTGAGCCAGCAGGTGTATGCCGAGGTGAATGTTACAACGTACATTTTTCCACAGCTCTTGCCTGGACTGCTCTCTAGCTTCCAGATAGGGATCTCTTTTCTGCGGGTTCTGTGTGGGGGGTGGGGGTTACTTTAGTTAGGGGGTCTCTGTGGGAGGTTCCTTTAGTTAGGGGGTCTCTGGGGGTGTCCCTTTAGTTTAGGGGTCTCTGGGGGGGGATCCCTTTAGTTAGGGGGTCTTGAGGAGATCCCCCATTCAGGGGACCTTGGGGGAATCTCCCTATCTAGGGTGTTTCTGGAGGGTCTCCCTATTCAGGGGGTCTCGGGGGGTTGCTGCATCAATAGGGTCTCTGGGGTTATACCGATCTCGGTGTTCTCTGGAGTTGTCTCCCATTTTAGGGGGGTCTCTGGAGGGGCAGTGGGAGAGGTCATGCATTGTTGGGGAGGGAGGGTGGCCCTTGGGTGGACTTTAGGGAGCAACTTCCTTAAGGGGTTAACCCCATGGCTGAGGGGACCGGAGAATCGCGACGACCCAGAGACTCTGGTTACGGGCCCACTTAGCATCCTCCCACTGGCATGACCCCGATGCCGCTGCCAGAGCATCGCAGTCAGTTCAGCGCCCGCCGCGAACCTTGATCTCAGCCAGACACCTGATTCTCCGCCCAATAGCAATCCGGATTGCAACCACCGCAGCACAGAGAATCCAGCCCAATATTATACTGCCAATCCAGTTCAGTTTCTGCACAATGGCAACTCTCTGGATATCAATAGTGGGGAATTCAGCAATGGTAATGCCATTGAAAGTCAAGGGTCAATGGTTTCATGGAGTCATAGAATCCCGACAGTGATTATTTACAGTGTTCAGTGCTTTCCAACTAAAAATAAATATTTTTAACTTCGAACGCCAGGTAAAATACATCATCCTTTCCTAAATTAGTCCTCTTTTAAAATCCTGAGAGTACATGATTGGTATTAGCTTGAACAGAATACTGAAGGCTTCATAAATAATGCTGTGCAATCTTCGAGGACCATGTAACAATCCGAATGCACTCTGTGCATTCTGCAGAGGCAGAGTCTCAGTGTTACAAATCGTACTGCGTAATTGTGATGAATATTCCTTCTAACCATCATGATAAAATGAGATTAACGTTAGCTAGGTTTGGTGAATTGTTGTTTTATTAATGGCACCCTGTCAATAAGCAGGCATATTCCAACCCTGCCACTTGCTGGTAAAATCGCAAAAGAATCAAGTAATTTTGAAAGCGTATTATTCAAGGAGTGATGAGGAAGCAGCTGACTAAAAAACAAGGCGAACAAGAGAAAAGCACTGGAAGTAAAGAAGTCGTGGGTTTTAGTGTTGAATAGGTCTGGAAAGAGAGCGAGTTGTGGGAGATGTAGCCATTATTACACAAGGGGTAACAAATACGATTTAGCATTCTGCCGGGAGCCTGCACCAGATTTCCCTGGTCGCTAATTAAACTTCACAAGACCCAGCCGGACGAAAGTACAAGCTGGCCTTATTTTCTTCCATGTGTCCAGCAATTACTTGAAATGAATAGGTGACTTCATCTTCTCCTCACAGCATTTGTAATTTTAGGACAATTGCCAAAGAACCATTCTCACTATTCAAAGACGTCATTCAAGCTGTGTTTACATAAAAACTACCAGAGCTAACATTCACCTGGAATATAGTCACTCTTTCTTTGAGGTCAACGGCATGCATCAAATGGTTGGGGGATTTGTGCAGCAATTAATTGGAAATTGCAGCCATCCATCATCTTTACTACATTTTGCAACAAGCAATATTCATATCCACGAAGAAATGTTTTCAAATGACCAAGGTCACTTGCAATGGTTTTCCGGAAACTTTAACGGACTGTTAACATTTCTAATCATTTGTCAGTAGTGGTACCAAGTTTTCTCTTGCTAACTGACAACTGCAAACACAAGTGCTGAACTGAGGTGAGAAATGATGATAAACTGTCTCACAAATTGCCTTAGTCGTCTGGTTACATTGAATCAATGGTCATTTTACATCTGCAAAAATATTGTGAAAAACCTCATTTTATTTGTGCTGAACTGGAGCAGCAGGGCTTCTTGGCTGTCAGTTCCTGGACTGAGATATATTGTTAAACTGCCCCGCCGGGAATTGGATTGAAACCTTCTGTAAATGAAGACATTAAAAGTTAAATTTGCTTTACAAGTTCCCATACATGCAATAATAAAATTTGCTCTCATAAGGATGTGCCAGTTTTGAAAATATATTCAAATCATGGAACAATACAGCTGAGATAAAAGCAAAATATTTTCATAGTAAAAGGTGTAAATTTGACAGATTTATTAGCACCTGCTATAAACGTATCTATATCTATTGAAAAACGATTCAAATGTGGAGTGAAATATAAGAATTGTGTTATTCTAAATTTGAAAAAAATAGCTAAGCTATCTAAAATTAGCCACATATAAAACACATACAATCTTACACCAGTGAATTATGGTAAGCACTCAGTGAAGTAAGAAAAGAATATTTGCTTTTTGATTACATGATCTGTTCAAATTTGAGTATGAATTGCATTTCATGTGCTGTCGCAACGTACAAGGGACTATCTTACTGCCTACCATTTGTCACAAGTTATGAATAAATGCAGCTTAAACTGGTGAGGGTACTGTTGTGTTTACTTATAATTATTTATATCTTTACTAAAATTCTAGTAATTTTATTATATCTGGTAACCCATCTTTGAGTGTTATAAAAGTATGGAATGTACATTATGCATTACTGTAGAAGACAAATTTATGTTGTGTCACAAACCAAAAGTTCTCAGCCTAAAATTTAGAAGGTACCGATGCAAAGCAAGCCATTAATTTTAAAATTGAATTAATACCCGACTAATCTGTACTGTAAATGGGAGTGAGTCTCCCGAGAGTGCCTTGCACTGTATTTAACCAAAGTGATCTGTATTTCACTTTGTGAACTGCCACATTTGAATTGTATTGTAAAGTATCTTTACAAGAATCACAATATAGTTACAGCACAGAAGGCCATCCGACCCTTCATGTCTATGCTGGCCCTCTGAAGATTCGCATAGTGCTACTTCCTGTAGCTCTGCAAATCTTTTAGTTTTCAGCTGATGATCCAATTCCCGTTTGACAGCCTCAGTTGAGTCTTTCTCTACCACACTCTCAGACAGTACATTCCAGATCTGAACCACTGACTACGCAGAAAGGTTTCTCCTCACATCACCATTCCTTCTTTTGCAAATTACCTGAATTCTCTCCCCTCTGGTTCTCAACTCATCTAGGAACAGTTCTCCCCATCTACTCTATCCAGACCTCTCATGATTTTGAATACAATTTTGAATCAAATTCCTTCTCAATCTTCCCTTCTCCAGGAAGAACAGTCGCAACTTATCCAATCTTTCTATGTAACTGAAATTCCTCGCCCCTAAAACCATTCTCATGAATCGTTCTCTTGCGCCTTCACCTCCTTCCTAAAGTGTACTGCCCACACCTTGGTGCAATGAACCAATTGATGCCATACCAGTGTTTTATACAGATTGTCATGACAACAGATAGTGACTCCAAATTACTTACGGACATACTGAACTTTTAAGTCAGACACATTGGGTGGAATCCAACCAAAACATTTGTGGGCGTGATTCCCCAGCCTTGTTGCGCTCTCACCCGAGCGAAACGAGGTTGGTGGATAGCGGGAGAGGGCGAAATCAAGAACCGCACCGGGCAGCAAACAGTTTGTGACGCAACCGGCCTGCTCCCCGAGGCGAAATCGGGATCTCGCTGTAGCTTGGCGAGAAACCATTTATCACCACTTAAGCACTATTTCCATACAATTAGCAGGAGCCACCCTTTATCCAATGGCCTCCTGTCACTCAGTGGCCTCCCCAGCAAGAGGTCACGCTGGTGCCAATTAATACTCCTAACGATGCCCCTTCTGTGACTACTCAGGAAATGCTCTCCCACAATCGCCAGGAGGGCCCAGACTGGCGGTGGTGTGCCAGCCATTAGAATCTTCACCACCTGGAGGTCACCAGTGTGGCTGAGGACAGGGCAGTCACCAACAAGGAGACTGGCAGATGCCACAGAGGTGAGGAACCACCGGGCCTCACCTGGAGGACCTGTCAAACGTGAGTTGTTGGAGCTAGAATTACCCAACTGCTGACACCAGACTTGCCAATGTGGGAATGTGTAAATTAAAGTTTGCATGTTGAGTTGATAAAATATATGCACAATTACTTATTTTTTAAAGTTCGTGCTTGAAATTAAAAATTTTATATCCATTTTGTGCTCCACATGAAGTACAGCCTCCTGGTGCGATTGGAGGTGAGGTAACAGAATGAAACCTCCAAGAATGCGTCCACCCAGAAATGGCATCTCTATTCATGGGATGATTTATTAGAAACCTTTGCATGTTAGTTAGACAATCATTAGGCATGCTCTGGAATCACAGTAGATTGTCTAGAATAGGTCATCTGTAATTATTATTTTTTTAGTTTGCCTTTGTTTTCCAGCATAGTAATTTGCCACTTTGCTGGCATATTTATTATAATGAATTAATAAACTAAATAATTCCATTATGAGAATTAATACTGCGCAAAGTCAATTCTTGCTGCCCCTATTAGTAAATTCAATGGTTGTATTGTTAATTATGTAATTTCTTTTCAAGCCTAGAGCAACCAAATATTTACCATGACATTATCCTTGTGCTTTAATTAATTATATTTTGTTAAATTATGCTTCGCACGCAAAAAATGCATTACAAAAAAAATACTGGATAACATTATTTATTGAAAGCATTAATAAGTTAAATAATATCCAGCTCCTTTTTTGTTTAGTGTTTAAATGTTATAATTTTGGTAATTAATATATTTAAATAATTTTAAAATTAGTTTGGATGTATATTAAATATTCATTAAGATATAATGTCATTTAGCCTCCTGTAGTATTCAAGAAAGATCAACCAACATTGCTTTTTACAAGGCACACGGGTAGGCACAATTAAGTCATTACTTATTGAATAGTTCGGAGGTTAAACAATAGCTGCTGTTAAAAATATTTAAACCTAAATAATTTCATGAGCGTATTTGACTTCAAGATGAAGAATTTAATTCAAAAAGCATAATTTATAGACATCTACTTATGAAACGGTTCATCATACTCCCAAATAACACCTATTCAATCAAGTTGTACCACAATATTTCACACCTTGTATTAGTTCCAACATATTCATTAATCTCTTGTGTGCAGATACATTAACAAATTTCAGAGAGAAAGAAAAAATATGTTGTATTTATATTGCAACATACACAGCTTCAAGATGACCCAAAGCACCATATTCAATGAATCACAGGGGTCCTCCTTCCTGGCATTTTGTGGGTAGATCAGCAGGGGCATAGGTGCCAAGGGCAGTAGGGCAAAGAGCTAACCACAAAGAAGAAAACAGCTGACAGTGGGGGGCACAAGTCTTAGATGTTGGGCTCAGTGGTGATGAGGGGAAAACCCTCCACAGGTACTAGAAGGGCAAGGGAGAGCAATGGGATACAGGAAGAAAACACAGGCCGTACCGTCCTCACAGGATGTACCGGCAAAGAGGAACTACCTGGAGCAACCAAGATCCAGCGACACAGACTCTCCAGGCAGGTGGTCACAATTATAAAGACCTTACCTCATGGCACTGGTCACCATGCTCTGTCAGTAATTGTGAAAATCACTGAGGCCTTCAACTTCTTTGCTTCTGGCTCCTTCCAAGTGTCAGCTGCAGACTTTAGTGGCATTTCACAAACAGCTGCACACCACTGCATCTCACACGTCACTGATGCTGGAGATGCATTTGTTTCATGACAAATGGGGCCTCACAGCGTGCAATGGGATTTTCCACCATTAGTGGATTCCACAAATCCATTGTGCTAATCTGACCATCAAGGCACCCAGTGACCGGCCAGTGAGATGAGGAGAAATTACTTCTCGCTGAGGGTGGTGAATATGTGGGACTCACTGCCCCATAGTGCGGTGAAGTCTGAATCATTAAATAGTTTCAAGAAGGAGTTAGATATACTTCAGATAAAATAAATGGGTTAAAGGGATTTGGGGACCAGATAGAGAGGTGGATTTGAGACCTGGGGCGGGATTCTCCCCTACCCAGCGGGGCGGGGGGTCCCGGCGTGATGGAGTGGCGGGAACCACTCCAACGTCGGGCCGCCCCAAAGGTGCTGAAGTCTCCGCACCTTTAGGGGCCAAGCCCTCACCTTGAGGGGCGAGGCCCGCGCCGGAGTGGTTTCTGCTCCACCGGCTGGCGTGGCAGGCCTTTGGCGCCACGCCAGACAGGGCCGAAAGGACTTCGCCGGCCTGCATAAGTCCACGCATGCACGGGAGCGTCAGCGGCTGCTGATGTCATCCCCGCGCATGCGCAGGGGAGGGGGTCAAGTGGTCTCTTCAGGGGAGGGGGTCAGGGGGTCTCCAAGAAAAAGACTGCCTCCACGGCACAGGCCCGCCCGTGGATCGGTGGGCCCCGATCGCGGGCCAGGCCACCGTGGGGGCACCCCCCGGGGCCAGGTCGCCACGCGCCCCCCCCCCCCCAGGACCCTGGAGCCTGCCCGCGCCACCTGCTCCCGCCGGAAAGGTAGTTGGTTTAATCCACACCGGCGGGAGAGGGTTGACAGCGGTGGGACTTCGGCTGAATGGCCAGGGGTGGGCCCGCCGACCAGCGCGGCGCGATTCCCGCCCCCGCCGAATCTCTGGTGGCGGAGAATTCGGGACACAGCGGGGGCGGGATTCAAGCCAGCCCCGGGCGATTCTCCGACCCAGCGGGGGGGGGGTCGGTGAATCCCGCCCCAGGAAGAGATCAGCCAGAAGGGCTGAATTGACTACTTCTGTTCCTTATCCCTATGTTCCTATTACTCAACGGCAAGAATTAGGGAGCATAAGATGGGAACAGAAACTGTCAGGGAAAGGCACAAATGAAAAGTGGAGCTTGTTCAAGGAACAACTACTGCGTGTCCTTGATAAGTATGTCAAGAGGAAAAAGGAAGCGTATGTAAGGATGAGAAAACAAGGTTCAGTTGGGTCGTTGAGGGTTACAAAGTAGCAAGGAATGAGCTAAAAAAGGGCTTAAGAGATCTAGGAGGGGGCATGAGAAGTCCTTGGCGGGTGGGATCAAGGAAAACCCCGAGGCTTTTTACTCTTATATGAGAAATAAAAGAATGACCAGGGTGAGGTTAGGGCCGGTCAAGGATAGTAGTGGGAACTTGTGCATGGAGTCAGAAGAGATAGGAGAGGCATTGAATGAATAATTTTCTTCAGTGTTTACCAAGGAGAGGGGCCATGTTTTTGAGGAAGAGAGTGTGATACAGGTGGGTAGGCTGGAGAAGGTAGATATTCTGAGGAAGGATGTATTAGCAATTTTGAAAAACCTTAGGGTCGACAAATCCCCTGGGCAGATGGAATATAGCCTAGGATTCTTTGGGAGGCAAGGGATGAGATTGCAGAGCCTTTGGCTTTGATCTTTGGGTCCTCTCTGTCACGGAGATAGTGCCAGAGGACTGGAGAGTGGCGAATGTTATTCCTCTGGTCACGAAAGGGAATAGGAATGATCCTGGTAATTATAGGCCGGTTAGTCTTACTTTGGTGGTCGGTAATGGGAAAGGTCCTGAAGGATAGGATTTATGACCATTTGGAAAGATGCAGCTTAATCTGAGATAGTCAACACGGATTTGTGAAGGGTAAGTCTTGCCTCACAAATTTGATTGAATTCTTTGAGGAGGTAGCTAAGTGTGTAGATGAAGGTAGAGAAGTTGATGTTGTATACATGGATTTTAGTAAGGCATTTGATAAGGTCCCCCATGGTCGGCTCATGAAGAAAATAAGGAGGTGTGGGTCAGAGGGAAATGTGGCCAATTGGATAAGTAACTGGCTATCACATAGAAGACAGAGGTGGTGGTGGATGGAAAATTTTCAGACTGGAGACCAGTTACCAGCGGTGTACCACAGGGATCAGTGCTGGGTCCTCTGCTATTTGTGATTTTTATCAATGACTTGGAGGGTGGGTCAGTAAATTTGCTGATGACATCAAGATTGGTGGAGTAGTAGATGAGGTGGAGAGCTGTTGTAGGCTGCAAAGAGACATTGATAGGATGCAGAGCTGGGCCGAAAAATGGCAGATGGTGTTTAACCCTCATAAGTGCGAGGTGATTCATTTTGGTAGGAAAAATTTGAATGCGGATTACAGGGTCAACGGCAGGGTTCTGAGGAATGTGGAGGAACAGAGAGATCTTGGGGTTCATGTCCACAGATCTCTGAAGGTTGCCACTCAAGTGGATAGAGCCGTGAAGAAGGCCTATAGTGTGTTAGCGTTTATTAACAGGGGGCTTGAGTTTAAGAGCCGTGGGGTTATGCTGCAACTGTACATGACCCTGGTGAGACCACATTTGGAGTATTGTGTGCAGTTCTGGTCACCTCACTATAGGAAGGATGTGGAAGCATTGGAAAGGGTGCAAAGGAGATTTACCAGGATGTTGCCTGGTTTGGAGGATAGGTATTACGAGGAAAGGTTCAGGGAGCGAGGGCTTTTCTCTTTGGAGCGGAGGAGGATGAGAGGCGACTTAATAGAGGTTTATAAGATGATGAGGGGGATAGATAGAGTGGGCGTTCAGAGACTATTCCCTCGGGTGGATGTAGCTGTTACAAGAGGGCATAACTATAAGATTCAGGGTGGGAGATATAGGAGGGATGTCTGAGGTAGGTTCTTTACTCAGAGTGGTTAGGGTGTGGAATGGACTGCCTGTGGTGATAGTGGAGTCGGACACTTTAGGAACTTTCAAGCGGTTATTGGATAGGCACATGGAGCACATCAGAATGACAGGGAGTAGGATAGCTTGATCTTGGTTTTGGACAAGGCTGGGCACAACATCGAGGGCTGAAGGGCCTGTTCTGTGCTGTACTGTTCTATGTTCTATGTTCTAGGAAGGGTTTCCACTTCTGCGAGCATCAGATGAAGAAAAGCTTCCTCCATGTGTTTGAGTGTTTTCCTGGCAGCTGCCATGACTCCTTCATCCCGTGCTAAACCAGGCTGGTGCAATCTTCACTCCTTCCCCCATAGACTGTGAATAGATCCCAATGGACAAGAGGTAGCCCTCATCCCTCTGGGAAAGGCACAGAAATAGTACAACCAATGCTATCTGTTCGCTACGGCAACCATTGAGCAAGCAATTGGGCTTCTCAAATGCAATTCCAGTGCCTAGATGAGTGAGCTGTCGCCCTACAATAAACTCCTGTAGTGGTCTCACCCATTGTGGTGCGAACATAGGTACATAAGTAACAAGAGCAGGAGTAGACCATATGGCCCATCAAGTCTGCTTCACCATTCAGTATGGTCCTGGCTTAACTCCACTTTCCCGCCCACTCTCCGTATCCCTTGATTATGAGAGGCCAAAAATCTGTCTACCCCAGCCTTAAATATATTCAGTGATATTGTATCCACAATATTGTAACCCCCTGGAGTATAAAATTCCAAGGATTCACAATCTTTTGACTGAAATTTCTCTTTATCTCAGTCCTATATGATCAGCCCTTTATCCTGAAGCTGTGCCACCTTTTTCTAGATTCCCCAGCCTGGGGAAACTATGTCTTAGTATCTAACTTGTCAAGCTCCTCATGATCTTGAATGTTTCAAGGAGATTACCTCTCATTCTTCTAGAGACCAACATGTCATTTGCTCTCCCAATTGCTATCTACATGCTAACTTTTTATGCTCCTTGGAGAAGTATACCCAAGTCTCTCTGAACATCAGACTTTTTGAGACATATTCTGCTTTTTTATTCTTTTGATGAAAGTAAATCATTTCACACTTCCCTACATTAAACTCTCGGATGCAGTATTACCGTTAAACTCTCTTTCCTTTTCTGCCCCACTTAGCTTGTCTTTGCCTACATCAATATAATTTACTATTGCCTCAGTTTTTATCTTTGTATATCTAAATCTCCCTCAAGCCTTCTCCCTCTATGCTGGTCTAAAGCCATTTCCCCCCATTCTGACCATATTTTAAAGTGCAATCTTCTTGTACTTCCTGTCACACTCTGGCTACCATTATCTTATCCTATCTCTTTATCTTTCAAAATGTACCCTCATGTGAACTCTCCCCTCTATTATTGAGTTCACAGAATTATGGAACTTACAGTGCAGAAGGAAGCCATTCGGCCCATTGAGTCTGCACCGGCCCTTGGAAAGATCACCCTATCTAAACCCACACTTCCACCCTATGCCCGTAATCCAGTAACCCCACCTAAAGGGCAATTTAGCATGGCTACTCTACCAAACCTATACATCTTTGGACTGTGGGAGGAAACCGGAGCACCTGGAGGAAACCCATGTAAATACAGGGAGAACGTGCAGACTCCGCACAGACAGTGACCCAAGCCAGGAATCGAACCTGGGACCCTGGAGCAGTGAAGCAACTGTGCTAACCACTGTGCTACGTGCTGCTCTTATTTACTATTTATGAGTTATTTGACTCACCATAGCACTGGTACCAGCGTAGCTGAGGCAAAGGTCACCCTAACAATACAGCTCCCACTTTTCCCCATACTGGTGTTAGTGCCCCATGAATCAAATCAATTCTACACTAATCTTTGAGCCATATATTCAACCCTCTGCTTTTATTTAGCCTATGCCAATTTGCTTTTGTCTCATGTAGCCCTTAGTTGCTCATACTCCCTCAGCAAAAACTCTATCTTCATACAACCTATGTCATTGGCACCCATGTGGACCACAACAACTGATCCTTCTCCTCCCATTCCAAATTCCTCTTCAGCTAGGAGGAGATGTTGTTAACCCTGGTACATTTCAGGAAACACAGCCTTTGGGACCTTGCCCTTGGTTGCAGAGAACAATATCCATCTTTCCAACAATGCTGTACCTAACTACAATAGAACATAGAACATTACAGCGCAGTACAGGCCCTTCGGCCCTCGATGTTGCACCGACCTGTGAAACCACTCTGAAGCCCATCTACACTATTCCCTTATCATCCATATGTTTATCCAATGGCCATTTAAATGCCCTTAATGTTGGCGAGTCCACTACTGTTGCAGGCAGGGTATTCCACGCCCTTACTAATCTCTGAGTAAAGAACCTACCTCTGACATCTGTCCTATATCTATCTCCCCTCAATTTAAAGGTATGTCCCCTCGTGCTAGCCATCACCATCCGAGGAAAAAGGCTCTCACTGTCCACCCTATCTAATCCTCTGATCATCTTGTATGCCTCAATTAAGTCACCTCTTAACCTTTTTCTCTCTAACGAAAACAGCCTCAAGACCCTCAGCCTTCCCTCATAAGATCTTCCCTCCATACCAGGCAACATCCTGGTAAATCTCCTCTGCACCCTTTCCAATGCTTCCACATCCTTTCTATAATGTGGCGACCAGAATTGCACGCAATACTCCAAATGCGGCCGCACCAGAGTTTTGTACAGCTGCAACATGACCTCATGGCTCCGAAACTCAATCCCTCTACCAATAAAAGCTAACACACCGTACGCCTTCTTAACAACCCTCTCAATCTGAGTGGCAACTTTCAGGGATCTATGTACATGGACACCAAGATCTCTCTGCTCATCCACACTGCCAAGAATCTTACCATTAGCCCAGTACTCTGTCTTCCTATTATTCCTTCCAAAATGAATCACCTCACACTTTTCTGCATTAAACTCCATTTGCCAACTCTCAGCCCAGCTCTGCAGCTTATCTATGTTCCTCTGTAACGTGTAACATCCTTCCGCACTGTCCACAACCCCACCGACTTTAGTGTCATCTGCAAATTTACTCACCCATCCTTCTACGCCCTCCTCCAGGTCATTTATAAAAATGACAAACAGCAATGGCCCCAAAACAGATCCTTGTGCTCCACCACGAGTAACTGGACTCCAGGCTGAACATTTCCCATCAACCACCACCCTTTGTCTTCTTCCAGCTAGCCAATTTCTGATCCAAACTGCTAAGTCACCCTGAATCCCATGCCTTCGTATTTTCTGCAATAGCCTACCGTGGGGAACCTTATCAAACACGTCACTGAAATCCATATACACCATATCAACTGCTTTACCCTTGTCCTCATGTTTGGTCACCTTCTCAAAGAACTTAATAAGGTTTGTGAGGCACAACCTACCCTTCACAAAACCGTGTTGACTATCTCTAATCAAATTATTCCTTTCCAGATGATTATACATCCTATCTCTTATAAACCTTTCCAAGACTTTGCCCACAACAAAAGTAAGGCTCACTGGTCTATAGTTACCGGGGTTGTCTCTACTCCCCTTCTTGAACAAGGGGATGACATTTGCTATCCTCCAGTCTTCTGGCACTATTCCTGTAGACAATGATGACATATAGATCAAAGCCAAAGGCTCAGAAATCTCCTCCTTAGCTTCCCAGGGAATCTTAGGATAAATCCCATCCAGCCCAGGGGACTTATCTGTTTTCACACTTTCCAGAATTGCTAACACCTCCTTATGAACCTCAAGCCCTTCTAGTCTAGTAGCCTGTATCTCAGTATTCTCCTCGACAACATTGTCCTTTTCCTGTGTGAATACTGACGAAAAATATTCATTTGGCACTTCTATCTACTCGGACTCCACGCACAACTTCCCACTATTGTCCTTGACTGGCCCTACTCTTACCCTAGTCATTCTTTTATTCCTGACATAACTATAGAAAGCTTTAGAGTTATCCTGATCCTACCTGCCAAAGACTTCTCATGTCCTTAACAAGCTCCACATTTCAATTGTGCCCATCCCCTGCAGTTTCTCTCCCTATCCTATGCATCCTAAGTCTTGCCTCATCGCATCATAATTGCCTTTCCCCCAGCTATAACTCTTGCCCTGCGGTATATACCTATCCCTTTCCATCGCGAAAGTAAACGTAATCGAATTGTGGTCACTATCACCAAAGTGCTCCCCTACCTCCAAATCTAACACCTGTCCTGGTTCATTACCCAGTACCAAATCCAATATGGCCTCGCCTCTCATTGGCCTATCTACATACTGTGTCAGGAATCCCTCCTGCACACATTTGGACAAAAACGGACCCACCTAAAGTAATTGAACTATAGCGTTTCCAGTCATTATTTGGAAAGTTAAAGTCCCCCATAACAACTACGATCGCTCCTATCCAGAATCATCTTTTCAGAGGCCTATAGAAAACTCCTAACCTCTCCTTTCCTGTTTCTAACCTCAGCCCATACTACCTCAGTCGACGAGTCCTCATCAAACGTCTTTTCTGCCACTGTAATACTATCCTTGACTAACAATGCCACCCCTTCCCCTCTTTTACCACCTTCCCTGAGCTTACTGAAATATCTAAACCCCGGCACTTGCAACAACCATTCCTGTCCCTGCTCTATCCATGTCTCCGAAATGGCCACAACATCGAAGTCCCAGGTACCAACCCATGCCGCAAGTTCACCCACCTTATTCCGGATGCTCCTGGCATTGAAGTAGACACATTTTAAACTACCTTCCTGCCTGCCGGTACATTCCTGCAACTTTGAAACCTTACTCATGACCTCACTACTCTCAACCTCCTGTATACTGGAGATACAATTCAGGGGCATCATTCTCCGACCCCCCGCCGGGTCGGAGAATGGCCGTTGGCCGCCATGAATCCCGCCCCCGCCGAAGTCTCCGGTACCGGAGATTGGGCGGGGGCGGGAATCGGGCCGCGCCGGTTGGCGGGACCCCCCGCTCAATTCTCCGGCCCGGATGGGCCGAAGTCCCGCCCAGAAATTGCCTGTCCCGCCGGCATAAATTAAAGTAGGTATTTACCGGCGGGACCAGGCGGCGTGGGCGGGCTCCGGGGTCCTGGGGGGGGGGGGGGCAGGGTGATCTGACCCCGGGGGTACCCCCACGGTGGCCTGGCCCGCGATCGGGGCCCACCGATCCGCGGGCGGGCCTGTGCCGTGGGGGCACTCTTTCCCTTCCGCCTCCGCCACGGCCTCCACCATGGCGGAGGCGGAAGAGCCTCTCCCCACTGCGCATGCGTGGGAAACTTTCAGCGGTCGCTAACGCTCCCGCACATTATCCGGGAAACTGTCAGCGGCCGCTGACGCTCCCGCGCATGCGCCGCATTTCCGCGCCAGCTGGTGGGGCAGCAAACGCCATTTCCGCCTGCTGGTGGGGCGGAAATCCCTCCGGCGCCGGCCTAGCCCGACATTGAGGGGCTAGGCCGCCAAAGGTGCGGAGCATTTCGCACCTTTGGGGCGGCGCGATGCCCGACTGATTGGCGCCGATTTGGGCGCCAGTCGGCGGACATCGCGCAGTTGGGGGAGAATTTCGCCCCAGGTTCCCAAACCCCTGCTGAACTAGTTTAAACCCTCCCGAAGAGCATTAGCAAATTTCTCCCCTAGGATATTGGTACCCCTCTGGTCCAGGTGTAGACCATCCCGTTTGTAGAGGTCCCACCTACCCCAGAATGAGTCCCAATTATCCAGGTATCTGAAACCCTCCCTCCTGCACCATTCCTGCAGCCACATTGTGGTAATACCAGGTATTGCGGTACCTGAGAGGAGGATGACAATTGGTTAGACCCAGGAGTCTACCATTGGCTGATGTACGTCGCTCCACCCTGAGAGGCGGAGTATAAGAACCGGTGCTGACCCAGCAGCCTTCACTTTCTGTATCGAAGCTGCTGGGGAAGAGTTCCAGCAGATTAAAGCCTTCAGTTATGAATCACTTCGTCTTGAGAGTAATTGATTGCGCATCAATTTAATCTGCTATAACTTCAGTTGGAAGGATGGATCTCCGTATCAAACCGGAGTGCCTTCAGCTCAGCCCCCACGCGGACAACTCTGCTGCTATTTTCAAACATTGGCTGGCGTGCTTTAAGGGCCACCTTGACACGGCCGCCGACACCCCCACGGAAGGACAAAAGATGCATCTCCTATGCTCACGGGTCAGCCCTGGGATCTACCCTCTTATCAAGGAGGCGGAGAATTATGCTGCCACGATCGAACTGCTAGAAGGACATTATATCCGCCCTGTGAACCAGGTCTACGCTTTTCACCTGCTGGCGACTAGGAGGCAAAGCCCCGAGGAAAGGTTGGAAGACTTCTACCGGGTGCTTCTGGTGCTGGGCCGAAACTGTGGCTGCCCGCCAGTTTCAGGGAGCGAGCACACGGAACTTTTGATCAGTGATGCTTTCGTGGCAGGCATGACTTCCCCCGATATCCACCGAAGGCTCCTAGAAATGGACACTCTGGGACTTACAGAGGCACGGGCCCTGGCAGGGTCCATGGATGTTGCCTATATAAACGCGCTGTCCTTTGCACCCGATCGCGCGGCGGCCCCCTGGGCTGCGTGGCACCCCATAGCGGCAGCCCCTCAGACCTTTCCCCTGACCCCGCAAGCCTGCGCTGCGAGACGGCACGCTAACGCTGCCGGACACCGCTGTTCCTTCTGCGGGCAGGCGAATCATCCCGGTCCGCGCTGCTGGGCCCGCACCGCTACCTGCAAAGGGTGCGGCAAGAAGGGCAACTATGTGGGGGTCTGCCAGGCCCGCGCCGTGGCCGCCGTCTCCAGCGACTATCAGCAACCCCCCTTCCAGGCCCCAATTGCCCAGCGCTCACCGCCACCCCCCTATCCTAAGGCCACGTGCGACCCGCTGGCGTGGCCATTTTGCCCCCCGGACACCATGCTGGACGGGTGGGCGCCGCCATTTTGTCCCTCGCTGTCGCCATCTTCTTCATCCCCGGACGCCATGTGCGGCGCCATCTAGGATGGGGCCCCAGGCCCCCAGCACAGCCGACGACATGCTGCCCGACCAGAACTCTCAATTACTTCAGCTGGCCTCGGTGACTCTGGACCAGAGTCGGCCCCGGACGCTTGCAACAGCAAAACGACGATCTCCATCAACGGCCACGAGATGTCGTGCTTGATTGATTCTGGGAGCATGGAAAGCTTTGTTCACCCTGACACAGTAAGGTGCTGTTCCCTTGTCACCCATCCCGTAAATCAAAGGATCTCCCTGGCCTCCGGTTCACACTCGGTGGAGATAAAGGGGTTCTGCCTAGCGAACCTCACTGTCCAAGGCAGGGAATTCCACAACTTCCGCCTGCACATCCTGCCGCACCTCTGTGCAGGCACCCTCCTTGGGCTGGATTTCCAGTGCCATTTGCAAAGCCTGACTTTTAAATTCGGCGGCCCTATACCCCCACTTACTGTCTGCAGCTTCGCGACCCTTAAGGTCGACCTGGCTTCCCTGTTTGCGAACCTCACCCTGGATTGCAAACCCGTCGCCACCAGGAGCAGACGGTACAGTGCCCAGGACCGGACCCTAACCAGGTCGGAGGTCCAAAGGCTGCTGAGGGAAGGGGTCATCGAAGCGAGCAACAGGTCCTGGAGAGCTCAAGTATTGGTGGTAAAGACCGTGTAGAAACATAGGATGGTCATTGACTACAGTCAGACCATCAACAGGTTTACGCAGCTGGATGCCTACCCTCTCCCCCGTATAGCCGACCTGGTGAACAGGATCGCGCAATACAAGGTTTTCTCCACAGTGGATCTCAAGTCTGCCTACCACCAGCTACCCCTTTGTAACGGTGACCGCTGGTACACTGCCTTCGAAGCAGATGGGCGGCTCTATCACTTTTTAAGGGTTCCCTTCGGTGTCACGAACAGGGTTTCGGTCTTCCAGCGAGAGATGGGCCGAATGGTTGACCGGTACGGCTTACGCGCAACATTCCCGTATCTGGATAACGCCACCATCTGTGGCCATGACCAGCAGGATCACGACACCAACCTCCGCTAATTTCTCCAGGCTGTGAAAATCCTTAACCTGACATACAATAAGGATAAATGCGTGTTTAGCACCGACCGGCTAGCCATTCTAGGCTACGTAGTGCGAAGTGGAGTCATAGACCCCGACTCTGAACGCATGCGCCCCCTCATGGAGTTCTCCCTCCCTCACTGCCCCAAGGCCCTAAAGCGCTGCCTCGGCTTCTTCAGCTATTACGCACAGTGGGTCCCTAATTAGGCAGACAAAGCCCGACCCCTGATCCAGTCCACAACCTTCCCTGCTAACGTGTATCGAAGCTGCTGGGGAAGAGTTCTGGCAGATTAAAGCCTTCAGTTATGAATCACTTTGTCTTGAGAGTAATTGATTGCGCATCACACATGTTCAACTGCTCTCTCTCCCTTTTCCTCGTCTCGCTAGCATGTGGCACGGGTAACAACCCCGAGATAATAACTCTGTTTGTTCTAGATCTAAATTTCCACCCTAGCTCCCTGAATTCCTGCCTTACATCCCTATCCCTTTTCCTACCTATGTGGACCACGACTTGGGGCTGCTCCCCCTCCCCCTTATGGATCCTGAAAACACGGACCCTGGCGCCTGGGAGGCAACACACCAACCGCGAGTCTCTCTTGTTCCCACAGAATCTCCTATCTATCCCCCTAACTATGGAGTCTCCAATGACTAATGCTCTACTCCTCTCCCCCCTTCCCTTCTGAGCAACAGGGACAGACTCTGTGCCAGTGACCTGTACCCCATGGCTTACCCCTGGTAACTCGTCCCCCCAACAGTATCCAAAGCGGTATACTTGTTACTAAGGGGAACGACCACAGGGGATCCCTGTACTGACTGCTTCCTCCCAGCTCCTCTCACCGTCACCCATCTATCTTTATTCTTCGGAGTAACTACATCCCTGAAGCTTCTATCTATGACCACCTCTGCCTCCCGAATGATCCGAAGTTCATCCAACTCCAGCTCCAGTTCCCTAACACGGTTTCTGAGGAGCTGGAGATGGGTGCACTTCCCACAGATGAAATCAGCAGGGATACTGACGGCGTCCCTCACCTCAAACATTCTGCAGGAGGAACATTGCACTGCCTTCCCTGCCATCCCCTCTAGATAAAACAAGAAAAAGAAAGGAAGAGCTTACCTGATATTCACTCAACCCCTTAGGTTAGAGGAGGTGGAAGGGTGGGGGACACTACAAACGTAGTGTCTCGGGTTTAGCAACCATCCAAATTATATACAGGTACTAACAAATCTTCCCAGAAATCCCCACGGCTGACTTCCTGCAGCTCTGAAGGTAAGTTTTTAAAGAGGTAAACTTACCTTCCCGACAGACCCCTGGCCACTGCTCCCACCGAAAATCTGAATTACATTCCTTTTTGCATCCCTCACCTTGAATAGTTCCCTGCACCACAGTGCTGTGGTCAGTTTGATCATCCACCCAACGGACCCTGTTCTCATCCACACAAACTGCACTCCCTTGAACCTGTTGGGTAACTGCAGGGCTGAGGCTCCTCCATTGCTATCTTCAGGGTCCAAATACCTGCCTCACTTAGAGTCAGATGTTCCTGTCCCTGACCTTCAAGTACCCAACATAAGGATGCATACAGTGCCCAAAGCTCATAATCTAGCTAATCAACTCTGAGTTAAAGCTCTTGAACTGCAGACAATGACTGCAGATGTGGATGCTGTGGATGATACTGGTGTCCATGCAGATCCCAGACACTGCAGTTGCAACACATCACCGGAGCTGACATGCTTTTATTTATTTAATTAAGTTTCAAGTTTAGCAATATCACACAATGATTATTTGTAGTTACATTAAGTATGTTAACTCATTCAACTATCAATATACTAAAATATTTATATCTCCCTCTAACAGTTAAACCTATTCCCCAGTAAATTAATGCCGCTAGATCTGCTCTATCTGTCTGTACACTTCCACTTTTACTTACCCGACTTAAATTTTTACTTTCTCAGTTTAGAGTTTAGAGAGAGGAGGAATACAGATGACGGTCTCTGCAGAGATGGGATTTGGAGGATAGGCTTTATAAAATAAAGGATAAAGTTTGACGGTTTTGATGTTCTCGATCTGGAGTTCCCTCATGTGAAGACGGGCCACTGATCCCAGTAGATGTGTGGAAGTTCTCACCTACGGAGCTTCGGCACAGAAGAGAATATAACCGATTCACTCCCTCTTGTCTCTGCCTCTTGGGTTTCCAAAGAGAGACAAGTTCCTCTGTGTTGAGGATTCTTAGCTTGACACAGCCACTACTTTATTTCAGACAAGGCTAGGAGAAGGCAAGCCAGGCAACTTTTTACTTTCTCAGTTCAGCACCAACTAAATTCAAAAATACAAGTCCAAAACTTAAAGCTCATTCTGGTCATTTGATTTCTAGCAAATCACTAGCCTTTGCCTTTAAATCAGTTTTTTTTTCATCAATTAAAATAATTGCAGTGCGAATAAGAAAACAGATCTACCTCTTCAAGTACCATGCTGATCAGATGATTTCTTGGAAAAGGCATTGTTGCTCCCAGTCATAGAAATCATAGAAACCAAAGAATCCCTACAGTGCAGAAGGAGGCCATTTAGCCCATTGAGTCTGCACTGACCTTTGAAAGAGCACCCTACCCAGGACCCCACCCTACCCCCTGCATCCCCGTAACCCCACCTAACCTGCACATTTTTGGACTGTGGGAGGAAACTGGCACACCGGGAGGAAATCCACGCAGACACGAGGAGAACGTGCAAACTCCACACAGACAGTCATTCAAGGTTGCATTGAATCCAGGTCTCCGGCGCTGTAAGGCACCAGTGTTAACCACTGTGTCACCCTGCCCCCCATGCTGTCCAAAGGTGAACTTATAACTTTTTTGAAAAAAATACTGAAATGTTCAAATAATGCAACGTCCTTCCAAATTTTAAAAGGAAAATGTTTGTAAAGGTACGACTTTCCCGACAATAAGATTTTTTTTCAACACAGCTGGTGGGCTCCAAGCCCATGCATTTCCTGCTGGTCTTGTTTTGTTCTCGCTCTTGTTGCTTCCTCTGCACTTTTATGCTCACTGTTGGTCTCACCTGTTCTGGCTCTCACTGCTGTCACCACTTTTTGATATTCCCTGCTGGTCTCACACCGTTCTGCTGGTCTGTTGCACTCTCTATAGTGTTATCCTCCAGTGAGAAGTGGAGCTTGAAAACAGAGTGGCTCTAAAGCCAGATACCCCGTGAGAGGAATTGGGAGGTGCGAGAGGAGGGGGAAATAAACTGAGAGGGAGTTGATGTCAAACACTGAGGTGGTCGGATGTAAAGGGAAGTGGCTGGGCAGAACGTAGAACATGGACATCTCATCACAATACCATGAATGTCAGTGATCATTTGATTCGGGAACATTTCAGCTGAGGCCCTCTGTTCTGGGATGAAAGGCACACTAGGGAATCATAGGGTATGAAGTTACTGAGCTAACGCATCCATTGAAGATGCAACCATGAACATCTTAATTCCAATGAATATCAGCCCACAGGCTTTGCTGTCACCGTGGCGGGTTAACCCCTGATTTCTTTAACTATCTCATCATACTTGTCATGCCAACAATAAAAGGAGTTTGAGATCTGTGGCTTAAAGAATTGCTTTTCAAACTTCTTTTCCCGCGACACACTTTTACCAACAGGCCGATCTGCAGTACCCCTCCAGCCGACTTTCGTGACCCATGCTGGCTGACCTTTCCGTCCCACGTCGCCCAACCTTGGCAACCCACACCTGCTGACCTTCGCGACCCATGCCGGCCGACCTTTGCACCATTTTTGTTTACCTTTAATACGACAGGTAAACCTGCTTTATCCTCATGATCTCACTTGCTTTGTCATTCAATGTTACATTTCTGTTCATGACTTCAGCTGATGATTTAAATTCTCGCTGCAACTGTTGAAATAAAATCAAGAGGTTTGTCCTCGAACTCGCCATGCTGAGTCTTCAAATGCTTTTGAGGTTTTGAGGGTTTTAAACTTTCAATTGCCAGCACTTCACTGCATATAACACACATGCGCTTTCCACTGGCACAATTAACAAAGCCATACCTCAAGAAATCTTCTTTATACTGCTTTGTTTCCAATTTCAGTCTCATCTTAATGGGTTGTTCACCAGAGGCCCTGGAACTCTGTATACAGCTCACACCAGCACTGCTTTGTCCTAACGTGGACTCTCCTGAGGAGCTCTCTTCAGCAGACACAGTTGTGAGATCCTCGCCTATTTGTGGCTCTGGCTCTCTCTTACTTATTACAAAATGATGCATCTTCAGTTCTTCACAGTCCTGTTGCTTGCTTGTTGGCAGTTACAAAATGGAGGAATCTCTCTTCCATGATTTTGCACCCAAAGCACGGACATACCGGGAACATGACGTCAGTGTATGTGCCGGGTGCATGACCTGCTCTCTGCCACGCTTCTGGCCGGAAGACTCTATCATTCGCATTTAAAGGTCTGTTGCAGCCGGCATTCCCAACTTAAACACTGGTCACGACCGATATTCTTAAAAGCCGGTCGCAGCTGTTGGGTGCTTTTCCCGTGATCGGGAACGTTGCGGCCGATTGCTTCGCGACCCTCCCGACACCTGCATGTGACCCACCCACGGGTTGTGGCCCACAGTTTGAAAAACCCTGGCTTAAAGCACCATTGTTTCTACAATTTAGAAAGTGAAATAGTGCTGAAGGCAATCGGAAAACGTATCAGTAGCCTACTCAGTGCTCCACATGACACAGCGGCCTCTGTGCAGTGCTCCCCTTGTGGCCTTGACAGATGTGGAGACAGCCTGTTTACTTGTTCTTGCCTCTGGCTCTTGCATGTGGCAGTTGTCCTTATTGTGAAGGTTCCTGTGGTGGTATCTCCAATTAACATTTGCACCACAAACCAACATGCAATGACGAACTCCAACAAGAGAATGTTGGGAATGGTTATTGCCTGGCAGTTACATGGTATGAATGTTACTTGCCACTCATCAGCCCAAGTCTGGATGTTGTCCCGATCTTGCAGGATATGAGCTTGGACTGCTTCAGTGTCTGCAGAGTTGCGAGTGGTATTGAACATGGTGCGATCATTAGTGAACATCCTCAATTCTGACTGATGAAAGGAAGGTCATTGTTGAAGCAGCTGAAGATGGCTGGACGTAGGACACTACCCTGAGAAACTCCTGCGGCAATGCTCTGGAGCTGAGATGATTGATCTCCAAGAGTCACAACCACAACCACCTTCCATTGTGCTAGGTATGAATTTAGTCAGTGGAGAGATTTTTCCTTGATTCCTGATTACTTTAATTTTGCTAGGGGTCCTTCATGTTACATTCAAATGCTGCTTTGCTGTCAACGGCAGACACTCTCTCCTCATCTCTTGAGTTCAAGACTGTAATTAGGTCAGGAGCTGAGTGGCCCTGGTGGAACCTAAACTGAGCATCACTGTGCAAGTTATTGCAACAGTGACGATGGCTGGAACCTTCCATTCCGGAGTCTAATATTGGTGGCAGGTGTGAAAATGGGAGTGATTCCTGCTTGTGGTTTGGGGGCGGGGGACAATGTGGCATCCTGTGCTGCTTGACTTTACCTATGCATGTGTGAGGAGCTCACCAAACCTCACAGTGGGAGCAGACAGGAAGTTGCCATACCCGCTGTTACGTCATGGGGTCAAAGGTATAGTTAAAGGGCACCTCGACAGCCATTAACTTACTGTTGGCCAGAAGCAACAATCTGGTTGTAGTTCAAGACTTTGCATTAACCAGGATGTCCCAGAGCAGACAATGTGCGACCCCACTGTTCAACGAAGTTCCCCTGGAGATTTTCCACCAGGCCATCCAGGAAAGACACAAAATGCTGTTTCGCAGGGATGGCAGCAGGAGGCGCGTCTATCTGACCATGGTTTTGCCTGAAGGCACCATGTTGGTGACAAGTGCGAACTGGATCGATCGCAAGCCTGCAGTAGCTAGAATTCGAAGAGGAAAGGAAAAGCTTCCAAAACAAACAGAGAAGTCAAAATGTGTCGACGGCATCATAAAAGTGAGTGAAAAATGTCCATGATTGGAAAGTTAGACCCATTCAACCAGGGTGCCAAAGACTGGAGATACTATATTGTGCAGCTCCGTTACTTCCTTACAGCAAACAGGAAAAGGGGAGAGGATAAATAGAAAGTTATCCTGTTAACAGTTTGTGGGCCAACAACGTACAACCTTTTCAGAAATTTTAAATAAGTTCAGAAGTTCATAAGACGTAGGAACAGAATTAGGCCATTCGGTCCATCGGCTCTGCTCTGCCATTCTATCATGGCTGATTGTTCAATATGTTCCTCATCTGCTACTTACAATGCTACAGACCAAGAACTGGATTGCAAAATCGGCCAGAGCATCTTCTCCCTAGAACACATGACCTGGGAGCAGGAGTAGGCAATTTGGCCTCCCGAGGCTAAACATCTTCAATGTGATCATGGCTGATCCCATCATGGCCTCAACTCCACTGTCCTGCTCATTCTCCGTAATTCTCCGTAACTTAAAAATCTGTCTAACTCCTCAAATTTGCTCACAGTTCCTGCATCCATCGCACTCTGGGGTAGCGAATTCCACAGATTCACAACCCTTTGGGAGAAGTAGTTTCTCCTTAAATACGTTTTAAATTTGCTACCTCTTATTCGAAGATTATGACCTCTTGTTTTAGAATGCCTCACAAGAGGAAGCATCAGCACCACGTCTACTTTACCCAAACCTTTTATCATCCTGTGTACCTCGATTTGATCTCCTTTCATTCTTCTACACTCTAGAGAATATAGGCCTAAACCCAATCGCTCCTCATACAACAAACCTCTCATCTCTGGAATCAATCTAGTGAATCTCCTTTGAACTGCCTCCAATACAACTACATCCCTCCTCAAATAAGGGGACCAAAACTGTGCACAATACTCCAGGTGAGGTCTTACCGCATAAATAAGAAAGAGCCCAGAAGCTCCTGACATGAAGTCATTTGACCAGTCGTTGAAGCTGGTCAGGGAGCATTTCAACCCCAGACCATTGATCATATTACAGTGATACAAGTTCAAGTTGACTGTCAGAGACCCAGGAGAAATGATCCCCGCCTTCTTTGCCAGACTGTCAAGTGTCCAAGCATTGTGAGTTCAGTACAGCGCTCGGTGACATGCAGCACGATCGTTCATTATGCGGTATTTTTTTCACCCAATTAAGGGCAATTCAGCGTGGCCTATCCTGCACATCTTTGGGTTGTGGAGATTAGACCCACAAAGACATGGGGAGAATGTGCAAACTCCATATGCACAGTGACCCGGGTCCGGGACCGAACCTGGGTCCTCGGCGTCGTGAGGCAACGGTGCAAACCACTGCGCCAAAGTGTCGCTCCCCATTATGCAGTAACAACATAAACTTGCAAAAGAGGCTTCTGGCTGAAACAATGATTATCCTAGACAGGCCAATCGAGATTGTTTAGGAAACTGAGTGTGCCAAAAGGGGTGTGTCAGAACTTCAAAATGTGGACCAGCTATGGGGAGATATGGCTGCAAGACGCACAGCCAGATTGACAGGCACAGAGGAGGCTCAGCCACGATCCCAGGAGCAGGATCATAGTCAATGACCAGGAAAGAAATTGGGTTGTCAGCCCAGAAGTCAGGCCAACTGCTATCATTGTGGGGGAAACCAATCCTAGGACCATGCCATTGCAGAGAGTTTATTGTTTTCAGTGCAATCTGAAGGGCCATATCCAGGCACGTTGGCGTGCCTGTCAGAGTGTGCCAATTCAAAAAAGAACTACAAGTCATGGTTTCAGTGAAGAAAGTGGAGAAGAATTCAGATGAAGAACCTGAAACATACAGACTAAACAAAGCAGCCGCGATTGAGAAAGTTGTCTTCCATTTACTGAGACAATAAATGGAAGACAACTAAAGATGGAGGTTAACATCGGGGCGTTAGCCATGGTCGTGGGCCAAAGAATGTTGAAATATCTTCGAGGAGGAGTTCAGTCATTAAACTCGAGTAGCACAACAGCCAAGTTGCCAACATATTCGTAGGAGACCTTGAAAACTTTGGGGATTATCTCAACACCAGTGTCACATCAGCAACAAAATGCCCAGTTACCTGTGATGATTGTCGAGGAACATCGGCTACGTCTTTTGCGATGGAATTGGTTTTGCCAAATCAAGTTGAACTGGTTGGAAATTGTCAATTTCTCAGACAATGTCTTCTAGAAAGTCTTATGCAAACACAAAGACATGTTCCAGAATGAGTTGGGTTGAATAAAGGGAATAAAGGTCAAGATTTACATCAACACTGCCTCAACACCAAAGTTTTTCAGAGCGAGACTGGTCCCTTATGTTGAGCACCAAAATGTGGAAGCTGAATTTAAACACCTGGAGGAAATGATCAGACCTATGCAATTTGCAGAATGGGCGTTCCCCATCGTCCCAGTGTTAAAACCAGATCACTCAGTTCGATATGCGGGGATGACAAACTTACAATAAACCAGGCAGCCCAAGTAGATAAATACCAATTTCATGAATTGGAGACCTTTATGCAAAGTGGGGGGAGGGGCTCACGTACACTAAACTTGACCTCAATCATGCCTATTTGCAGTTAGACGTGAGTGAAAATTCCCGAAGGTTTATGACAATGAACACGCATAAAGGCCTGTTTCAATGCATCAGATTACTCTTTGGCATCTCCTCGGCCTGTCCAATATTCCAACGGACAATGGAGAATCTGCTCCAGAGCATCCGGAAGGTTGTGGTTTACCTTAATGATGTTCTAGTAACAGGAACATCACATGAAGAGCACCTAGCAACCTCAGAAAATGTGTTGAGAAGATACAGAGATACGGGAATCCGACTGTAATATGAGAAGTACACTCTTCCAGCTAGTGAGGTCACTTACCTCGGGTCGGAAGTGTTTTGTTATGCTCTTGACGTAGCATAAGCTGCTTCCTTGATGTGCACTCTGACAAAGGAAGGTTCAGACTTGGAGATAGCTTTAACACGTTTATTAAACTATTAACAATTCTCCTATTTGGATTCGACCCTACTATTAATCCTTCTATAGCTACTCAGACTGACAACCCAGTCTGCTACAATCCACATGGTGGGTGTGATGTTCAATCAACCCTGTGTCTGTACTCACTGAGTGTCTCCACTGGAAAGAGAGTGAGCATGTGTGATGTGTCCTTTTATATGGGTTGGTGTAATGCCCTCCTGTGGTAGTGTCACCTCTGTGTGTATCGTGACTGCCCATTGGTCATTTCCTATCTTACTGACCTATTGGTTGAATGCCTGTGTCATGATGTCTCTGGTGCTCCCTCTAGTGTATAGCAAGGGTAGTGTGTCTACATTAACCCCTTGTGTATTTACAGTGATGCATATCACTATAGAAAGTGGACTCAAATGGTCTGCTCCCACCTGAATACAAGGTGAAAGCCATAAAAGTAGTCTCGGCACCTCAGAATGTGGCAGAAAACACCAGCGTTGGCATTAGAAGGAACGACAGGAGCTGGCCTTCCAGCATGTCAAGCAGGTCTTACAGTCATCTATCTGGTCTATTGTCATGGAGCTGTAAAGAGATGGTGATGGTTCCGAGTCTGACTCCCGTTATGGTAACCCTTTTACAACGCTTTTCGATACAGAACCCTGAGGTGTCCAGATGATAAGAAAAAGGAACCGCATGAGATTTACGGTATCCTATTTACTGATGGAGCCTGCCCGCCTTTTATTTCCTCCTTTCTTTCTTATTGCTACATGGTTTTAATTAATGTCGGCCAGACACAAAATTTCTTGATACGATCATAATTACTCTTTCAACGCTATTTGCTGACCAATGTCCGTTAAAGGAACAATTGTTGGATCTCACATTGTTACAAATTCTTTCTGCTCATTTTGGTCACCCAGGTAGTGGAATAACGGCACTAATCCCCGCCCTGCCTGAGGACCCAAATGTATCCGGTCAGCTAAACTCGGATAATGGAGCAACGGCACTGATCACCGCCCTACCCGGGATTCACACCCATTCTTGCCCTGCCGCAGCCCACACGCACCTCATGTTCCCATTACTTCGAGTACTCTGGAATGGTTCTTTACACTTTTCACTGTCTTTGGCAGGTCTTAGTTTTAAGACCATAAGACCATAAGACATAGGAGCGGAAGTAAGGCCATTCGGCCCGTCGAGTCCACTCCACCATTCAATCATGGCTGATTTCAACTCCATTTACCCGCTCTCTCTCCATAGCCCTTAATTCCTCGAGAAATCAAGAATTTATCAACTTCTGTCTTAAAGACACTCAACGTCCCGGCCTCCACCGCCCTCTGTGGCAATGAATTCCACAGACCCACCACTCTCTGGCTGAAGAAATTTCTCCTCATCTCTGTTCTAAAGTGACTCCCTTTTATTCTAAGGCTGTGCCCCCGGGTCCTAGTCTCCCCTGCTAATGGAAACAACTTCCCTACATCCCTACATCCACCCTATCTAAGCCATTCATTTTCCCTCCTCTGTTCTTATTGCGGTTTAAAGAATGCCCATTGCCACAGTCTGTACACTCATCCCTTTACCTTCCGCGACCCTCTGGTCATTCCCACCTGCTATTTACATGTTTGACACACTTGGTTGCCACATATGCTGCTATACTACCTCTGGACCCTAGGATGAAGAAACTTTATAAAACCGGCCGCCCTAAAATTTGGCTAGTTAAGAATGAGCCTCAATCATCAATGGTTGTAGTAAAGAAAAGACTGGACGGTGAAATTGTCCACCCACTCCAAGCATTGACCACAAGCTGCGAGAATCTCTGTACTTTAAAAATTGCATTTCTTGCCTCTCCAAAACGGTGTTTCAAAAAATGAGGGAGTCACACATGGTAACGATTCTGATGGGTAATTGAAGTTAAGGAGAGAAAGACAAACAAAACGAGATGTTAACCAACAATAGTAACAGATATTATGCTTGCACCCACAGGAACATACGAAGAACGAAGAACAGAAGACAAGATGAAGAGAGGACTGATGACCTCCATTGTGATTATCGCTGGACCCCTACAACTGCGCGTGTTACAAGCCTCTGTACCCCACACCACACCAGCCCCGAACATGACCATACAACATGATACCTCTAGCCCGGACACCACACCACACATAGAGATAAACACTGATACCCCACTTGGTGCGAAAACATTGTTAAGTGGTATTCCCTTTCCTACACAGTAGATGCCCTTCTGGTGATAGCAATAATCTGCAGTGTCATCCAGACACTTAGACTCTGCAAATGGCGAAAAAGAGCCTCACACTCCCCGATATATACACTCCCAGCCCCTTCTTCGGAATTCGCCCAACCCAACAAACAATGTCACTACCGATAAAAATAAAGATTGTACACCTCTGGAACATTGATAGGTTAAGTAGAAATCTGATGCTGCCATTGGTTTAAAAATTTTGTATTGTACATAAGTTCCTTTTTATATTTGCCAGCAGCATGAGAGTAGCTTAGATAGTGATAGTTAGATATTCCCTTGTGAAAATAAGTTAAATGTGTAATAGTCGAATGTTTTATAGTGACCCCTTAGAGATTATGAATGTATGATGTGTTAATACAATGTGTTAATAAAACTTAGGTAAATGCTCCAAAACGTAGGACAGAGTAGTGAGAACCTGTCCTTGACCAAGGGTAACCGGCACACCAAGGACGGATGAGGGATCAACAGTGTGATCCACCACGCTTCGCGTTCAGGATCACGAGGACGGGATGTAGCCACCTGCAAAGGACCATGGGAATTATGGTCAACCCAGGACTCAGCCACACTCAGAGCTTGTGTGTGTATTTGCAACACAGATAGCTAGACGGGATTGAAACCCCCGCTTGTTTGCATTCTAATGGCCCATTTCCCCAGAACAAAAGGACTGTACTCAGGTAACCGATACAGATGCAGACTAACCGGCGCCTTTGCTAAGGAAGCCCAAACAGCCAAGGTCAATGACCGCTCAGGACACGCCCAGCCATCAAGGCACCCGCCCCTTTATTGGCCAAAATCGAAGGCAGTGATCAAAGCCTGTCGAATTATTGGGTACAAAGCTAAGGACCGCCCCAAAGAGCGCCAAATCCCAGAGGGATAAAAAGAGACCCAGCCATGTGTTCGGTCTCTCTTGGCCCCAGCGCTTGGTCTCTCTTGGCCCCGGCCTACGCATAAAACCAAGTGCAGCATTACGACTAGAAGACAAGTTCAAGAGCAACGATTGCTACCAGATGGATGAGCCCAGTAGAAACAAAGCCACTTCTTCTCCCAAGCCACGCAAAATCCGAACAAAGGCCTTGTTCATCTACAAAGAGCCGGTTGCCCTGTAGTTAAGTACAGGTTATTGTAGTTGTTAGGTGTAGTTTAACGTGTAGTGTTTTATGTTGCATGTCAAAGTAATCCTTGTGTGTAAATAAACTATCTTTGAACTTGAACTGACTAACTGGTTGTTTGGTCTTTGATCGATATCCGGTAAAACCTTGTGGTGGTATCATTTGATACCTGGCGACTCTGAAAAGGAATATAATCATTAATAACTGTCATATCAGTATCCAGTTAAAAGAGCAAAATTATTGACGTCTCCGATGTGAATTGGCAACACCCCCCCACCCCCCACGCATGGCTGCACTCTTCCCCAAACCCCCCCCCCCTCTCCCGCCAGCCCTGGCCGTGGGCGCCACAACATACTGCTTCCGAAAACGCCGGCCGGTCAACTCCTCCCCCCGCATCGTCAGCCAGCACGAATGGCTGACCATTTTACTTTGCAGGTGGGAAACACGACGGCGTGACCCCATCCGGGCCGCTGAATACCGGGGGGGCCCGGGGAATCGCCAAACTTAGCCCCTCGGCCAATTCTCCGGACGGCGTGGCGCCGAACTCGATGACGCCGTTCTCACCGGTTGGGAGAATGGCGGAACGGCGTCGCGCGAAAATCCGGCGGGAACGGCGATTCTCCCAAACGGCGCGGCATGGGAGAATCCCGCCCCTTATCTCTGAAACTTCCTCCCGCCCTCCAACCCTCTAAAATCTTGTGTATCCCTTATATTAAATGTTGCAACAGTGGTAGCTGTACCTAGCTCTGTTTAGCTGCTGAGGCCCTCTGGAATTCCCTCCCTCGAAGTGCCTGCCTTTTTACCTCTTCCCCCTCCTTTACAATGTGGTTTAAACCTATCTCTTGTCAAAGCTTTAGGTCATCTGCCCCAATACCTCTTTATGTGGCTCAATGTCAAATTGTCTTTGATAGCTGTTCTGATAGCTACATTAAAGACGAGATATAAAAGGACGTTCTTGTTGCTGTTGTTTTTTCTTTCCTATCCATGTGACAATACACCCAGCTATGCACAACACCAAATGGATAATCAGCAAGTAAAATGACATTGCCTGAAAGTGTTTTCTATTTTGTTCCATTAGTTTATGAACCATGTATCTTACTTTGAAGGTTGTAGATGTTGGAATAATTCATCAGCTGGTAAATGAGCTAGAAATTCATCATCATTCTAATGGTTCTCTTTATCCAAGTAGAGGGTATGTAAGGGTTGTTCTGAGTCCTCCAATTACTGATGGCAGTCAAAATGTTGATTTTTTAAATTACTGGGTGAAATGTTTTTCTTAAATGCAAAGTAGTTTCCCTCTTACAGATTCATTAGTCAACCAACCTATGTTCCAATCTTCCTACGTAGTAACATTTTTATGAGCTTCAATTTCTTGTCTACTGTTTTATTATTTTTGAATTTGCTTTTGTAAATTACACCGTACTTTCTCATCATTGTTGTGTTTGCAGTGATGCTGTTTATCAAAGTCATGTTTTGCAACTGCTTCCTAACATATGTAATTCATTTCCTGACTGCTGAATACCACGTGTAGGCATTGCCCCTTGTAACAAACATATTCTGATTATAGTGTCGATAAATTTGCTAATCTGCCTGATGAAACTAATCAACGTGGAGCTGCAACTCCCAATTTACTCCAATTCCCAAATTAAATTGTCTAAGACAGGGGCGCGATTCTCCGGCCTCGTTACGCTCTCGCTCGAGCGAAACAAGGTCGGTGAATAGCGGGAAACAAAGCAGAAAACGCGATGCAACCGGCCCCTTTCCTGTAGGCAAAATTTGTTTCTCGCCGTAACATGGCGTGAAAGAAATTATCACCACATAAATCCATACAATTAACGGGAGTGACCCCATATCCAACGGCCTCCCATCATTCAGCGGCCTCCCCAGCAAGTGCTCATGCTGGCGCCGATTAGTTCCCCTCTTTAAAAACGTGAACCTGGCGTAAGGGCTTCAGTGGAGAGGTGAGTAGCCATCTTTGCTCACAAGATGCTGTAAGGCGCTGTTCTCTCCAGATTTCCCCCGCATTCCAAACAATCTCCCTTGCCTCCGTATCACATCCGGTGCAGATCCGGGGGTACTGTGTCGCGAACCTCGCGATACAGGGCGCCGAGTACGCCAATTTTAAACTCTATGTCCTCCCCCATCTCTGCGCTCCTCTCCTGTTAGGACTGGACTTCCAGTGCAACCTCAGGAGCCTGACCCTGATGTTCGGCGGGCCCCTACCCCCTCTCACCGTATGTAGCCTCGCGACCCTTAAGGTTGCCCCTCCCTCACTCTTCGCGAAACTCACCTACGACTGTAAACCCGTCGCCACCGGGAGCAGGCGGTACAGTGCCCAGGACAGGACTTTCATCAAGTCAGAGGTCCAGCGGCTCTTGAGGGAGGGGATCATCGAGGCCAGTAATAGCCCAAGTGGTGGTAGTCAGGACCGGGGAAAAGAACAGGATGTTGTAGACTACAGCCAAACCATAAATCGGTACATGCAACTCAATGCGTACCCCCTTCCCCGGATAGCGGACATGGTAAATCAGATTGCACACTACCGGGTTTTCTCCACGATAGATCTGAAGTCCGCATACCACCAGCTTCCAATCCGCCCGGTTTTTCTCCACGGTAGATCTGAAGTCCGCATACCACCAGCTTCCAATCCGCCCGGAAGACCGCCACTACACTGCCTTTGAGGCAGACGGCCGCCTCTTCCACTTCCTCAGGGTCCCCTTCGGCATCACCAACGGGGTCTCGGTCTTCCAAAGAAAGATGGACCGAATGGTGGACCAGTACGGGCTGCGGGCCACGTTCCTGTACTTGGATACCGTCACCACCTGCGGCCATGATCAGCAGGACCACGACGCCAACCTTCAGAAGTTCCTCTAAACCGCCCAAGCCCTCAATCTCACCTACACCAAGGAGAAATGCGTTTTCCACACAACCCGACTGGCCATCCTTGGCTATGTCATGGAAAACGGAGTCCTAGGGCCCGACCCCGACCGCACGCGCCCCTCCTGCAACTCCCTCTCCCCCACTGCACCAAGGCCCTGAAAAGATGCCTTGGGTTCTTTTCATATTGTGTCCGGTGGGTCCCCAACTATGCGGACAAAGCCCGCCCACTTATCAAAGCCACCATCTGCCCCCTGGCGACTGAGGCCCGCCTGGCCTTCAGCCGTATCAAGGCAGACATTACCAAAGCCACGATGCACGCGGTGGACGAGTCTTCCAGGTGGAGAGCGACGGGTCAGATGTCGCCCTGGCCGCCACCCTTAACCAGGCAGGCAGGCCCGTGGCCTTTTTTTCCAGTACCCTCAATGCCTCTGAGATTCGACACGCCTCAGTCGAAAAGGAAGCTCAAGCCATTGTGGAAGCTGTGCGGCATTGGAGGCACTACCTGTCCTGTAGGAGGTTCACCCTCGTCACCGACCAACGGTCGGTAGCCTTTATGTTCAACAACGCACAGCGGGGCAAAATGAAGAATGATAAAATCTTGAGGTGGAGGATCGAACTCTCCACCTATAATTACGATATTGTGTATCGTCCGGGGAAGATCAACGAGCCCCCAGATGCCTTGCCCCGCGGCACATGCGCCAGCGCGCAAGATAACCGACTCCGGGCCATCCACAATGACCTCTGTCACCCGGGGGTCACCCGATTTCTCCACTTCATCAAGGCCCGCAACCTGCCCTACTCCACCGAGGAGGTCAGGACCATGACCAGGGACTGCCAAGTCTGCGCGGAGTGCAAGCCGCACTTCTATCGGCCAGACAAGGCCCACCTGGTGAAGGCATCCCACCCCTTTGAGCGCCTCAGTGTCGATTTCCACTGACCGCAACGTGTATTTTCTTAACGTCGTTGACGAGTACTCCCGTTTCCCCTTTGCCATCCTATGCCCCGACATGACCGCAGCCACGGTCATTAAGACCCTGCACAGCATCTTCACCCTGTTCAGTTTCCCCACTTACGTCCACAGTGACCGGGCTCCTCATTTATGAGCGATGAGCTGCGTCAGTACCTGCTTGGTAAGGGCATTGCCTCGAGCAGGACTACCAGCTACAACCCCCGGGGAAACGGACAGGTGGAGAGGGAGAACGCAACGGTATAGAAGGCCGTCCTTCTGGCCCTTTGTTCTAGAAGTCTCCCAGTTTCCCGCTGGCAGGAGGTCCTCCCGATGCGCTCCACTCCATTAGGTCACTCCTCTGTACAGCCACGAACGAGACCCCTCACGACCGCCTATTTGTCTTCCCCAGAAAATCCACCTCCTGGGTCTCGCTTCCATCCTGGCTGACAACACTGGGGCCTGTCCTCCTCCGAAGGTATAGGAGGGATATCAGAGGTAGGTTCTCTAACCAGAGAGTAGTGGGGGCATGGAATGCACTGCCAGTGGAAGTAGTTGAGTCGGAAACATTAGGGACCTTCAAGCAGCTATTGGAGAGGTGCATGGATTATGGTAAAATTCTTAAGGGCAGCACGGTAGCATTGTGGATAGCTCAATTGCTTCACAGCTCCAGGGTCCCAGGTTCGATTCCCGCTTGGGTCACTGTCTGTGCGGAGTCTGCACATCCTCCCCGTGTCTGCGTGGGTTTCCTCCGGGTGCTCCGGTTTCCTCCCACAGTCCAAAGATGTGCAGGTTAGGTGGATTGGCCATGATAAATTGCCCTTAGTGTCCAAAATTGCCCTTGGTGTTGGGTGGAGGTGTTGAGTTTGGGTAGGGTGCTCTTTCCAAGAGCCGGAGCAGACTCAAAGGGCCGAATGGCCTCCTTCTGCACTGTAAATTCACGCCAACCCTCAGTATGTCCACGTGGTGCACCATGATGGCCGACAAGATACAGTCTCCCTCCGGGATCTGGCACCCGCCGGTTCCCCTGCGACCACCACCAACCCCCTCCACCCTACACCGAACACTGCCCCAGCCCCTACATGGCCTACACCCACCCTCCCCCCATCGCTGACCAACAGTGCTGAAGCTCCAGACGACACGCTCCCGGAATCAACGAGCCCAACACCCGTGCCCGCAGCGACGAGTTCAACACCCATGCCCGCAGCGAAGCCAGAGCTCAGGCGATCACAGCGAACGATCAAGGCGCCAGACAGACTCGATCTGTGAGCCCACTTCACCCCCGCTGGACTTCAATTTTTAACAGGGGGTGAATGTGGTGAACGTATTACGGCTACCATTCACCATTGTATTGCATTACATTGTATTGTATTATGTTGATGCCCTTGTGGGCTCCGCCTATGGCTCCGCCCCCTCGGGGGTGGTATAGATCTGCAGCCTGTAGGCGGCACTCATTACAGAGCAGTCACAGGCAGGCGCAGGTCTAGCTGATTAAAACCACTATTCACTTCTACTCATCGTCTCGTGTGAATTGATGGTTGCATCACACCCTCTCCCAATTCCTTACAGATATTGAATGCTACGCAGGGATTTTGGACCCATCAGAATCTGCCCTAGTGGTGGTGGGCAGCCAGACTCTGGAGACGACGGCAGCAATAGAGTCAGCAGATGCTCGAGGTGGCAAAAAATGTGCCGGACCCTGCCGCACATCCCGAGGACCCGGCTGCCCATCAGGCCAGGAAAGGACCCAGGGGGGGAGTCCCGCCTGGCCCAGGGTGTACAGGCGTCGCTGGTCATTTGAACAGATGATGAACAGCACATGCCGCAGGAGGCTCCACCTCAACAAGGGCATGATGCCGCACTTGTGCCATGTCCTCACGGGCTTGGCGCCACATGGCGGAGGAGGTCAGCCGATCTCTGTGTGGCCGTCAAGGTCACTGCACCCCTGAACTTTTACCCCCTAGGATCATTCCAGCGGGGACCTGTGTGGTATCTTGCAGGCCACAGCCCACAGGTGCATCCGACAGGTCAGGGATGCCCTATTTGCCCGGGCAGAAAACTACATCAATTTTGACATAGACCAAGCCCAACAGGATGCCCAAGCAGCAGAATTTTCCGCTATCGCCGGGATACCCCAGGCCCAGGGGGTACTGGATGGCACGCATGTCGCCGTGCACTCAGCAGACCATCTGGGATTGCCCTACGTTAACAGAAAGGGGTTCCACACCCTGAACATACAGCTACTGTGCGACCACCACATGAAGATCATGCACATACATGTGTGCGCGCTCCCAGGGAGCGCCCATGACAGCTACATCCTGGGGCAGTCGCTCATCCCCGGCATCTTCGAGGACCATCCCAGGGTGGGCGGCTGGCTCTTGGGGATAAAGGGTAACCACTGGCGACCTGGCTAATGACGCCAGTACAGAGGTCAGAGACCGAAGAGGAGATCTGGTACAACGAAGTCCGTGTGGCCACCTGGGCTGTCATTTTTAAAAAAAATATATACATTTATTAAAGTTTTTTGACACAATCTTTCTCCCTTACAAACAATAACCCCCCCTCGTAACAAAAAAATCGAGAAATCGCGCAGAGCAAGATATATACTTGGCAAAATGATATATTTACACAGCTTTGTACACTGGCCCTCACTCGTACGTGCCAGTTTCCCCAACCCTTCATGTTATCTCTTGCTCATCCACCCTCCCAGGCAGCCCCCCCCCCCCGCCCCCCCCCTCCCAGGACGTCCCCCCCCTCCCAGGGTTGCTGCTGCTGCTGACCGACCTTCCTCTAACGCTCCGTGAGATAGTTTAGGAACGGTTGCCACCGCCTGTAGAACCCCTGCGTAGACCCTCTCAAGGTGAACTTAATCCTCTCCCACTTTATGAACCCAGCCATATCATTGATCCAGGCCTCCAGGCTGGGGGGCTTCGCCTCCTTCCACATTAGCAAGATCCTTCGCCGGGCTACTAGGGATGCAAAGGCCAGAATGCAGGCCTCTTTCGCCTCCTGCACTCCCGGTTCGTCCACTACTCCAAATATAGCTAGCCCCCAGCTTGGCTTGACCCGGACTTTCACCACCTGAGATATTGCTCCCGCCACTCCTCTCCAGAACCCCTCCAGTGCCGGGTATGACCAAAACATGTACATGGTTCGCCGGGCTCCCTGAGCACCTACCACATCTGTCCCCTACCCCAAATAACCTACCCAACCTCGCCCCCGTCAAGTGTGCTCTGTGGACCACCTTAAATTGTATCAGGCTGAGCCTGGCACACGAGGAGGAGGAATTAACCCTACCTAGTGCATCAGCCCACAGACCTTCCTCGATCTCCTCCCCCAGCTCCTCCTCCCATTTACCCTTCAACTCTTCTACCAGCGCTTCCCCCTCTTCTTTCAACTCCTGGTGTATTTCCGACACCTTGCCCTCCCCGACCCATACACCCGAGATCACCCTATCTTGAACTTCTTGTGCCGGGATCAACGGGAATTCCCTCACCTGTCGCCTCACAAAAGCCCTCACCTGCATATATCTAAAGGCATTTCCCGGGAGTAACTCAAACTTCTCCTCCAGTGCCCCTAGGCTCGCAAACGTCCCGTCGATGAACAGGTCCCCCATTCTTCCAATCCCCGCCCGATGCCAGCTCTGGAACCCCCCGTCCATCTTCCCCGGGACAAACTGGTGGTTACCCCTGATCGGGGACCACACCGATGCTCCCATTGCACCCCGGTGCCGTCTCCACTGGCCCCAGATCCTTCGCGTTGCCACCACCACTGGGCTCGTGGTATACTTTGTCGGCGAGAGCGGCAGCGGTGCCGTCACCAATGCCCCCAGGCTCGTTCATTTACAGGACGCCATCTCCATCCTCTTCCATGCCGCCCCCTCTCCCTCCATAACCCACTTGCGGATCATCGCCACATTTGCTGCCCAGTAGTAGCTCCCCAGGTTTGGCAGCACCAACTCTCCTCGGTCCCTACTGCGTTCCAGGAACCCTCTCCTTACTCTCGGGGTCTTATTTGCCCACACAAATCCCATAATACTCCTGCCTACTCTCTTAAAAAAGGCCTTAGTAATCACGATGGGAAGGCACTGAAACACAAACAGAAACCTCGGAAGGACCACCATTTTGACCGACTGCACTCTACCCGCCAGCGAGAGCGGTAACATGTCCCATCTTTTGAAATCCTCCTCCATTTGCTCCACCAGCCTCATCAGATTCAGTTTATGTAGGGTCCCCCAACTCCTGGCTATCTGGATCCCCAGATACCGAAAGCTCCCCTCCACCCTCCTCAGCGGTAGGTCCCCTATCCCTCTTTCTTGGTCCCCCGCCTGTAATACAAAGAGCTCACTCTTCCCTACATTGAGCTTATAGCCCGAAAACTCCCCAAACTCCCTGAGAGTCTGCATGACCTCCACCATCCCCTCCATTGGATCCGCCACGTACAGCAACAGGACATCCTCATATAGCGACACCCGATGCTCTTCTTCCCCTCGGACCACCCCACTCCATTTATTAGACTCCCTCAATGACATGGCCAATGGTTCGATCACCAATGCGAACAACAGGGGGGACAGGGGGCACCCCTGCCTCGTCCCTCGGTACAGTCAAAAGTACTCCGACCTCCGCCGGTTCGTCACTACACTCGCCATCGGGGCTCTGTAAAGGAGCTTAACCCAGTTGATAAACCCTATCCCGAACCCAAACCTACGCAGCACCTCCCAGAGGTACTCCCACTCTACTCGGTCAAAGGCCTTCTCCGCGTCCATAGCTGCCACTATCTCCGCCTCTCCCTCCTCCGATGGCATCATTAACACGTTTAAGAGCCGCCGCACATTGGTGTTTAGTTGCCTGCCCTTTACAAATCCTGTCTGGTCCTCGTGGATTACCCCCGGGACAAAGTCCTCGATCCTCGTGGCCAGCACTTTTGCCAACAACTTTGCATCCACATTGAGGAGCAAGATCGGCCTGTACGATCCACATTGCAGTGGGTCCTTGTCCCGCTTTACGATCAAAGAAATTGTCGCTTCCGACATTGTCGGGGGCAGGGTCCCCTCCTCTCTTGCCTCATTAAAGGTCCTCACCAGTAGCGGGGCCAACAGGTCTGCGTACTTCCTGTAGAACTCCACCGGGAATCCGTCCGGTCCCGGAGCCTTCCCCGCCTGCATGCTCCCCAAACCCTTGCTCAGCTCCTCCAACCCAATTGGTGCCCCCAAACCAGCCACCTCTTGCTCCTCCACCCTCGGGAATCTCAGCTGATCTAGGAATCGTCTCATCCCCTCTTCCCCCGCTGGGGGCTGGGATCTGTACAGCTCTTCATAAAAGGCCTTGAATACCTCGTTTATTTTCGTCGCACTCCGAACCGTGGCTCCCCTTCCATCTTTGACTCCCCCTATTTCCCTCGCTGCCATCCTCTTACGGAGCTGGTGTGCCAGCATCCGACTAGCCTTCTCCCCATACTCCTAGGTCGCTCCCTGCGCTTTCCTCCACTGTGCCTCCGCTTTCCCTGTGGTCAACAGGTCAAACTCCTTCTGGAGCCGTCGTCTTTCCCCAAGTAATCTTTCCTCCGGGGCCTCTGCGTATCTCCTGTCCACTCTCAAAATCTCCCCCACTAACCTCTCCCTTTCCATACCCTCTGTCTTCTCCCTATGAGCCCTAATGGAAATGAGCTCTACCCTGATCACCGCCTTCATCGCCTCCCATACCACCCCCACCCGCACCTCCCCGTTGTCGTTGGCCTCCAAGTACCTTTCGATACACCCCCTCACCTTCCCACACACCACCTCGCCCGCCAGCAGTCCCACATCCAGCCGCCACACGGGCGTTGGTCCCTCTCCTCTCCCAGCTCCAGTTCCACCCAGTGCGGGGCATGGTCCGAAACGGCTATAGCCGAATACTCCGTCCCCTCCACCCTCGGGATGAGCGCCCTACCCAGAACAAAGAAATCTATCCGGGAATAGGCTTTGTGTACATGGGAGAAGAAAGAAAATTCCCTGGCCTGCGGCCTTGCAAACTGCCATGGGTCCACTCCCCCCATCTGATCCATAAACCCCCTAAGTACTTTGGCCGCCGCCGGCCTCTTTCCAGTCCTTGATTTGGAGCGGTCCAGTGCTGGATCTAACACTGTATTGAAGTCCCCTCCCATTATCAGGCCTCCTATCTCCAGGTCCGTAATGCGCCCCAACATGCGCTTCATGAATCCTGCATCATCCCAGTTCGGGGCGTATACGTTTACCAACACCACCCACGTCCCTTGCAGCCTACTGCTCACCATTATATATCGACCTCCATTGTCCACTACAATAGTCTTGGCCTCGAATGACACCCGCTTTTCCACCAATATTGCCACCCCTCTATTCTTCGCGTCCAGTCCCGAGTGGAATAGCTGTCCTACCCATCCCTTTCTTAGCCTGACATGGTCCGCCACCTTCAGGTGTGTCTCTTGGAGCATGGCCACGTCCGCCTTCAGTCCCTTTAAGTGCGCGAACACTCGAGCCCTCTTCACCGGCCCATTCAGGCCCCTCACGTTCCACGTTATCAGCCGGATTGGAGGGACTCTCACCCCCCCCCCACACCCCGCCGACTAGCCATCTCCTTTTCTGGGCCAGTCCCGTGTCCACGCCTCCCTCACCCTCCAGTCCCCCAGAGGGGGGACCCCCGTCCCGACCACCTCTTCTGTGGCCCATTCCCTTTCGGCCAGTGCAGCAGCAACCCTTTTCCTCCCCCCTTCCCCCCCTTCCCTCACCCCCGCTAGACCCCTGTCTAGCTTTTTTGTTCCCCCATGTCACTCCCGTAAGTCAGCTGACGCCTGCTGACCCCGGCTTCCCCCGCCGTCCCATTGACCTTCCCGCGTGGAGTCTCCCAATCCATATGCATTCCTTCGTTCCCCTTCCCGCCTTTCCATAGCCCGCTCCGCCCCCTCTGGCGCAGCTCCTGTCGCGGCCTTGTCTCTCTCCCCCAGCCCATGTAACATTTCCTGCGCGTGATTGACCCCCTATATACAACAACCATCACACATCAAACCCCAAAACATCCCCCCCACCCTCACAAACCCTCAGTTAGAGTCCAACTTTTCGGCTTGTACAAAGGTCCACGCCTCTTCAGGCATTTCGAAGTAATAGTGTTGGCCCTTGTATGTGACCCACAGTCGCGCTGGCTGCAGCATTCCGAATTTCACTTCTTTCCGGTACAACGCCGCTTTGGCCCGGTTGAAATCCGCTCTCCGCTTTGCAACCTCCGTGCTCTAGTCCGGGTATATTCTGATCTCTGCATTGTCCCACTTACTGCTCCGCTCCTTCTTGGCCCATCTCAGGACCCACTCTCTGTCCGTGAGCCGGTGGAACCTCACCACCATCGCCCTTGGCGGCTCATTTGCCTGGGGCTTCTTCGCCAGCACCCGATGTGCCCCGTCCAACTCCAGCGGCCTCGAAGGGGCCTTCGTGCCCATCATCGCCTCAAGCATCGTGCTTGCGTATGACCCAGCATCAGCCCCCTCCACTCCCTCAGGGAGACCCAGGATTTGCAGAATCTTTCTCCTCGACCTGTTCTCCAGGTCTTCGAGTCTTCCCGCCCACCTCTTGTGTAGCGCCTCGTTCTGCTCCACTCTCACCGCCAGGCCCATGAGCTCGTCCTCGTTCTGACTGACTCTTTTCTGTACCTCCTGGATCTTAGCTTCATGGGCCTTCTGGGTGATCCCGAGTCTTTCAATTGCTGGAAGCATAGGCGCCAACATCTATTTGCGCATTTCCTCGCGCTGCTCCTCGAAGCAGCGTTTGGTGAACTTCTGCAGCTCCCCTTTGTCCCTGGCCGCCGCCATTTTGTTTTCTTTCCCTCGCTTCTCCCGTTGCTCCAGTGCCGCTCCTTTGGCCGTTACACTTCTGGTCCGTTTCATAGAAGTTGGAGGGGGACCTCTCTCTTCCCTTCCCCACGGGCTGCATCAAAAAAAAGTTCAGTTGGGGCTCCTCTAACGAGCCCGAAAGTCCGTGGTAGCGGGAGCTGCCGAATCGTGCGGCTTAGCTCCGCATAGCCGCAACCGGAAGTCGAGAGGGAATCCTTTTGGCAGTATTCGCTTCACCTGTCTGCCCCAAAAAGTCTATGGAAACTCCTGAAAAAGGTCTGAGAGTCATTTCAAGACGGGAGCTGCCGAATGCGCGACCTACTCCTCCATGGCCGCCATCGGAAGCCTCGTCCCTGCTTCTTCAATGGCCTTGGTAGATCTTTTCACAGTTGTTCCCTCTGCTGCTAGAATTCACCTTTGATAGAGTCAAGTCAGATTGCAGCTTTAAGCTTGCCCTTCCCCCGCCTGCATGCTGGAAGAGGCCTTTGTCTAATGCTGCAGCTCAAGCCAAATCTTTTACTGTTTCTGCCGGGTCTGGTAGCCAAAAGACATAACATTCCTGGGGGACACTGTCAGGGGAATGCTGCAGTCTTCTTCCCACACCGGGAAATGTCAAACAAATGCCGCGGGGGCCCTTTAAAGAGCCCAAAAGTCCGTTCCAAGCGGGAGCTTCCGAATATGCGACCTAGCTCTGCATAGCCGCACCCGGAAGTCCACCTGGGCTGTCATTGAGCGGTGCACCGGAGTGTCAAGATACTCCAGTACATCCCCCAGAGTGTCGCCCGCTTTGTGGTGGTCTGCTGTGCCTTCCACAATCTCACACAGCAGCGGGGCGACGACCTGGAGGTTGGTGATGAGGAACATGTGACCACCGAGGAGGAGAACGAGGAGGACGAGGACAAAGAGGGTGAGGATGATGAGGCAGCCCCGGACCAGCAGGGGCTGGAGGAAGAGCCCATGGAAGAACTAGAAAACCAGCCGGAGGCTGCAGGACAAGCGGCAGCAGTGAGGGCCCTGCGAGTTCGAAGGGCCTGGGAGGCCCTCATACTGCCTAATTCACATAGGACGTGGCCTGGTCCATCATCGCCACTCCCCCTCCCATTTCCCTCCCTCCCAGGGTATGTGTTACATCACTCCAGGATACTGGGACTGTGTCAGCACTGTCAGCGTGCCACTGTTGAGGGTAGGGGGGGGGTGATGATAACCCGCAGAGAGCTGAGCACGGTGCTCCTCAATCTATGTCATAGTCTGACCCCAGCCTGTCCGCTGAGTGCTTGCTTACATCCATCACCTGCACGCGGTGTGCCCGGGGGAGATGGGGATGCCTGGAGAGATGGGCCAATGGTTCGGAGGTCGGCCCGCATTGCGGAAGGAAGTGACAGAGGCATCATACTGGTTGTGCTCAAGGGTATTTAATGTGTAATACAATTCCCCACTCTCCCGATGGCGCTGCCCACCCAAACCCCTTCCCCTCTCACCCCTTACCTACCAATCCCCCCCCCCCCCCCAGCTGCTTACCTCGTCCCGTGGTCTTCGATGCCCCTGGCGGGCGTCCTCTGGGGCCGGCGGGTGGCACATGCACAGCTATATCATCCTGCTCCGGGTGCTGGGTGCGAGATGCGGCTTCATCAGAGGGGTGGAACTCGGAGGAGCTCGTAGCCACCGTCGCCACCCCATGAGATGGGTTCAGGTTGGCACCCAGTGTCCCCTCCTCCCGGTGTGTGCCCATAGGACCCTGGGGTTCACCTTGGATTGGAGGGGCAGCTATTTCGAGCCCCGGCTGTCCCTACATCATCTGGCTCTGCCAACCCTGGCGGATCCCCGATATTTGCACCATCATGTCAATGCCCTCGGTGCTGTTCCTCAGTATTTGGAGCATGCTCTGCAGCACCTTGGCCATGCCCATCTGAGAGTGGGACATGTCCCGCAGAACCTCATCAAGGTCAGCCTGGTACTGGGTCAAATCCCCCCAGCGAGTCGGACATTCTGCCGAGACCCTTGGCCATGGCCGTCACCGACTGCACTATGCCATAGACACCTCCATTAATGGTGCTGACGTGCACCAGGCTTTCCACTGCCGTCGCTACCCTTGCTGTATTGGCCTCAGTTCCACGCATTGCCGGCGACAGCTCCAATGCCCATAGTCTCTGGGACTCTTCCAATCAGCTATGGACCTGTAGGAGTGTGGCTGACATCTCCTTCTGAATGTCCTGACCGCACCCTAACGTCTCCATCAGCTCCTGGTAATCCTGTACCAGAGGCTCAGCATCAGGCTGGGATGCAGCTGTGTCCAGGGATAGCAGACCTCCAACTGCTGTCTTGTCTGGAGATTCCTGCCTCCACCTGATGCACATCAGCAGCAGTGTGGTGCTCACCAGATTGTGCCCCAGAAGCCTGACCACTACCGATTTCCACCGAAGTGCGTGTATCTGCGCTGGTGGAAGGTGGGGATGACTGCTGTGATGCCTCGATCGTGTCTTCCTCGGAGGTGATCTCCTGGGAAACTGGAGAGGGGGCCACTTGGGATGGGCTGGCATCGACGGCTGGAGGACCTGCGGGAGAATAGACATGTGGTAAATGGGAGGGATGGGTCAGTCAGTAAGGCAATAATAACTCACGTTTGACAGGTCCTGCAGGCGGGGCCCAGTGGTTCCTCTCCTCTGCGGCGTCCACCAGCCTCCGCGTGGGTGACCAATCTCTCCTTGGTCACCCCAGTCACCTCCAGTGCCTGTTCATCAAAGGAGGTGAGGGTTCTTATGTCGGCACCCCACTGCCAGTCTGGGCCCTCTCCCAAAAATTGTGGGAGAGCTTTTCCTGAGGAGACACAGAAAGGGTATCATTAGCCACACGCGTGGTTCACAGTGGTGGGAGGGTGTGTAAAGGAAGGGTTGGGAGGGTTAGAGGAAGAAGGGGGCGAAGGGAGCATTGGCTGCCACATGGAGAGTTGGGAGGGTGGATGCTTGTGTGGGGGGCGGAAAGGTCTCGGGGTGTGGGTGTCGGGGGAAGATGGGGGGTGGGGGGGGTTGGTGTCTACTCACTCGTGCTGCCCGGTGTAGGTCATTGACCTTTTTTCAGCACTGGCGATCAGTCCTCCTGGTCACACTCCCAGAGCTTACAGCTGCCCCATCTCGTCCCAGGAATCATTGGCTGCCCTCTGGCTCACTTTCCAGGACCCTTGGAGTAACAGGTCATCTCTCCTGGCCTCCGTTGCGTCGAGTAGCTTCCCCAGGTCTGCACTGCCGAATCTTGGGACCGGTCTCCTCGGCGCCATTGTTATGAGCTGACTGGGGTTGGCTGAGCAAGTGCAGATTAAGTGCTCGACCTTGTTAGCGGGGGGCTGGCGAGCCTTCATTAGCGGCGAGAAGTCCGTAGGGCCTTGTTAAGTGGACCAATCAATGTTGAATAGTGTTCGCGGCCTCTCCGGGAGGTGCGCCAGGATGCACGCGGCAGTTCCAGCTCGCTACCGCACTAAGAAATCTTTCCGGAGAATGGCGCCCAGGGTGACAGGTAAAGCAGCACAGTTATTTTACTGGCCTAGTAATCCAGTGGCCAGAGACCTGGATTAATGATCTAAAGGATGTAAATTACCGTGGTGCTTTGAGAATCTGAATTCGATTTAGGAAACTTGGAAATAAAAAGAAAGTATGTGTGAAATTGACCATTAAGCTGTTGGGTTGTCCCAACTAGAATCACTAATGTCGTTTGGGAAGGAAAATTGCTGTTCTTACCTATATTTCATCTATATTTAACAAGAAAATGGTTGGATCTTATGTGACCAATGAATTACTGCTGGAAAGGAAAATGTGAATAAAGCCGCCACTTGCTGCAGCCTGGGACACCTAGCCTAACTTGCCCTTCTCACTAACATCTTGGTGACTTGTGCTGTCCCACTCGTCAAGCAACAGCCTGCAGACCTCGATTATCACCCTGAGTATGTCATGTACCACCAGCAGGTCAGGCCCCACCAAAGAAGTATATAGTCAAGGGGAAGTGGACCTGGGAGTCTTTAATGTTGACACTGTTCCCAATGAAGTTTCATAGCTTTATGACAAACAAGACCAAGTAATGACCAAGAAAAAGCAGCTGCCATCCATCCTCAGCTGATGAATCAATACTCCTCCATGTTGAACACCATTTGGAAGGATCACTGAGTGTAGCAAAGGCACCGAATGTACTCTTACTGGCGGGCTTCAATGCATCAAATCTCTCATTATACTGCCTCTGGCAAAGCTAACAGAGTTCTAATCATTTGCATTGTGTTAAATTGGATTTGTTAAGGACAGATCTAGGAGCTCAAACGTTGGTATCCATGAGGTGCTGAGGGCCATCAGCAGCAGTAGAACTGTATTCAATCACATCTGTAACCTGATGACCCAACATATCCTTCATGCTACCGCTACCATCAAGCCAAATGGTCAATAATAAAGAATAAATGAAACAAAAACTGCTGGTTTGATGAAGTTTCAACATGCACACTCCACAGCATGCTATGGACAAAGCTCAGTGAGCCTACTGATCGGGTCAAAGCTGTGGAGTCTTGTCACACCTGGTCCCAAATGGTGGTGAACAATTAAACAACTAATAGGAAGAGGACGAATATCCCCATACTTAGCGGTGGCAGAACTCTTCTCGAAAATATTGACATCATTTACATTTTCATGAGTACTCAATGCTCCCAATTACCATTTGTCATCAATAGTTCTCATTTGGAAGGAATTTGATATCAAATGTGACATGCTCAAAGCTTTCCCCTGCATGCTCAAAGCTATTCTCTGCATACTCAAAACTATCCCCTCATGCTCAAAGCTAACCCCTCATGCTCAAAGCTAACCCCTCATGCTTGAAGCTATTCCCTCGTGCCCAAAGCTATCCCCTCATGCTCAAAGCTATTTCCTCATGCTCAAAGCTATTTCCTCATGCTCAAAGCTATCCCCTCATGCTCAAAGCTATTTCCTCATGCTCAAAGCTAAACCCTCATGCTCAAAGTTATCGCCTCATGCCCAAAGCTATCCTTTCATGCTCAAAGCTATCCCCTTGTGCCCAAAGCTATCCCCTGCATGCTCAAAGCTATCCCCTGTGTGCTCAAAACTATCCCCTGTGTGCTCAAAGCTATCCCCTCATGCTCAAAGCTACCCCCTCGGGCCCAAAGTTATGTCCTGCATGCTCAAAGCTATCCCCACGTGCCCAAAATTATCCCCTGCATGCTCAAAGCTACCCCCTCGTGCTCAAAGTTATCCTCTGCATGCTCAAAGCTATCCCCTGCATGCTCAAAGTATCCCCTGTGTGCTCAAAACTATCCCCTCATGCTCAAAGCTGTTCCCTCATGCTCAAAGCTACCCCCTCGTGCCCAAAGTTATCCCCTCATGCTCAAAGCTAACCCCTCATGCTCAAAGCTATCCCCTCATGCCCAAAGCTATCCCCTCATGGTGAAAACTTTCCCCTCTTGCTCAAAGCTATCCCCTGATGCTCAAAGCTATCCCCTGCATGTTCAAAACTATCCCCTCGTGTTCAAAGCTATCCCCTGCATGCTCAAAATTATCACCTGTGTGCTCAAACCTATCCCCTCATTCTCAAACCTATCCCCTCATGCTCAAAGTTATCCCTTCGTGTTCAAAGCTATCCCCACATGCTCAAATCTATCCCCTCATGCTCAAAGCATGCTCAAAGCTATCCCCTGCATGCTCCCCTGCGTGCTCAAAGCTATCCTCTGCATGCTCAAAGCTATCCCCTGCATGCTCAAAGCTATCCCCTCATTCTCAAAACTATCCCCTGCGTGCTCAAAGCTATGTTAAATGAAAGCTGTTGAAAACAAATTATGTCAAATGATAAGAAACATTTTGTGTGGGGAACCCAACAGATTGAAGTGTTCTCAATCATCTTTAGCCAAGTGAATGATCCTTTTCTGACTCCTCCTGAAGTATCTATCTTCCAAGATGTCGGTCTTCAGCAAATTTGATTCCTTCTCTGCGATATCAAAAAATAGTTGAGTGCATTGAATCCTGAATAGGTGATGAGCCTAGCGAGAGTGAGGAAAACCCATGCTTCGATTCTAGTGCAGCCATAACACTGGCATCTACCTAGCAATATGGAAAAAGTATGCCCTATCCATTAAAAGTAGAACAAATAAACCTGGTTAGTTAGTGCCCCATCAACCTAGTCTCAATTGTTACAATCCCAGTTGATGTTATGACTGGATGGGAAAATCCCAAAATGGAGCCCTGGCACAAAAGATCACAACTTTTACTTTTTTTAATCAAATGTGGAGGAACAAAGTCAGAGGATCACTAATTAGTTTTAACAACAAGGTTATTACACATGGAAAAATTGGATTATAATACAATACTCCTTTACCCCCCTTAGTTTAACAAATGCATACAGATGTTAGGATTAACATGGATGACACAGTATATTTGAAGCTATAATGGTCTTATTGACACACAAAGTCCCCTTTTTAAGGCACATTGATTGGCTGTGGTCAAATACACACTCTGCTCTGAAACCCCAAGTGAATATATATGGATGCCTCTTCAGAATTCCCCAGATGATTGTCATATGAGATTGTCCAAACTCTACTCCCCAAAATGTACTTTAAAGTTTTCTCTAATAATAATGCTTTCCCTTGGCGGTTTGCATTCCGAAATCCAATCCAGGTTTTCCAAAAGACTCTTGTGAACAGATCCACTTTTATCAGTGATAACATTCCAGGATTTTGCATTAGCCCTTCCGGGTTCGTTTGTCTCATCTGACTTCTGCTGTTACACAAACTCTGTTTTCCAGCCAATACTCTCTTTTCAATTACTTTAAAATTAGTTTCAGACTATAGTAAGATATTCTAAACTTTAGGATTACTTAAGAAACGTATCTCCTCACCAGTCGATTCTTTCCCAATTTTGTCTAGGATGCCCATGAACAGTGGTCTCCTGTCGCTAAGCAACACCTCTTGGTTCATTTATTTTGCCCACCTTAACTCTCTCTAAACACAAAGAATCCCAGTTGGAATTGGCACCAACCCCCACACATACAAACCCCTTTGTGCAGAATGAATCTAGCTAAGTCTCTTCCAGGCACAGAAAATGTTATTAAACCCACCTGAAACTATCATAGAATTTACAGTGCAGCAGGAGGCCATTCGGCCCATCGAGTCTGCACCAGCTCTTGGAAAGAGCACCCTACCCAAGGTCAACACCTCCACCCTATCCCCATAACCCAGTCACCCCACCCAACACTAAGGGCAATTTTGGACACTAAGGGCAATTTATCATGGCCAATCCACCTAACCTGCACATCTTTGGACTGTGGGAGGAAACCGGACCACCCGGAGGAAACCCACGCACACACGGGGAGGATGTGCAGACTCCGCACAGACAGTGACCCAAGCGGGAATCGAACCTGGGACCCTGGAGCTGTGAAGCAATTGAGCTATCCACAATGCTACCGTGCTGCCCTGCTTATTTATAATGCTTATTTATAACTAGAGCTTATTTATAATGTTTACCCATATAAATATAAATCCCTTAAAACAACCTTTGTTTCCCTAACACAATCATCAACAAAATGATGCAAAGAGTCACCAACAGTGTTATCACATGTAAGGGTCCTTCCTGTTTATTTCCTTTCTTTTATTTTGCCGTTATTATTTTTGATCCATAGATGATTAATGGAAATGAATCTTTAAGTCAATCAACAGAACTCAGAAGTTAAAGGAGAGAATACGAGTGGTTTGAACAAGAGGCTTCAGACATGTCGGCACCAGGGAGAAGGATAGGTTGGGAATTAGTTTGAGTGATTGTGGGGGCCAATGAATTGGTCCAAAAGGTTGTACTCTGCTCATTAACAGGTGGTGATTGGATCCTATCCCAGTGGAATGGTTCTCAGAGACCTGAGGGCTTCAGTTTGACTCCTGGCTGCTTACAGACAAGATCCTATTCTCTTCTGTCTGTGTTTTCCAGAAAGGCAGTATTACTGGGGCTGCATAGAACCTGAATGAGGGAATTTACAAGGAAACGATTACAGACTGCAGACGAAAGTGAGACCTCTCTTTCTCTCCAAGAAGGCTGTGGGTTCTGTTTTTCTGAAACTACAGAGGCTGGAATTAACCTACATGTAAAATGACGAACTGAAAGCAAGATTTTAAGAGGAATAAAGTGCTCAAAAATATCTGAAACAACGACTATTTTTCCTTTTGCTTATTCGTTACCCCTTTCCACTCCTCTGTCTTTGTCTGTCTTGTGTGTGTGTGTGTGTGGCTGTATAGAGGGTGGGGATGGGGGTGGGGGGGGGAGTGAAATGGGGAGTTGGGAACTAGCTAATAGTCAACTAGTTGTATTTTTTGCATATTTCGTTATAGTTCTTATTATAAATAAACATGATGTGGAGGTGCCAGCTTTGGACTGGCCCATCTAGGCCAGGAAGCCCCAGGAAACAGCCGCCAAAGGGATCCCGAGTCAGAGGGCAGGAATCGCAGGAGTCCACCTCCAGTTCTGCTGTTCCGTCTGGGGAACCACCTAGGCGTAGTCAAAGGGCCCGTAAGGCCAATTAGACACTGAGCAAGTTGGCACGGGTGCAGGGCACAGACGAGTTTTAGGGGCTAGGGCACGTGTATGCACTGTTTGTTATTAAAATCACTTTAACACCTACAGAAGCTGCCTTTGTGCTCTGTCCAAAGCTTGCGGGGGTGTCATGTACGTTGAGCGCCAATGTGTGTGTGAGGGGTGGTCTTACGTCGGCCTCAGGTGAGTCTGCCCCCTTCCCCCTGGGCCGCCCTCACCATCCTCCCGGGGAGAAGACGGGACCGTGCGCTGCAGTGTCACAGCCGCATGCAGGGATGGTCCGGGTGGATGGTGGTACTGTGGCCATGGGTCAGACATCGTCCAACGATGTGGAGCCAGGAGCTCATCGCAGAGCGGGTTGTCATCATCCTCCATGGCCTGCAATAGACAGGCTTCCACCGGCGCCCGTGAGAGCCCGGCCGTCGTGCCGCAGGTGGATCTGCAATGGAGGGGTGTTGTGCATGCGGGTGGGGTGGGTGTGGTTGGGGGGGGTGGTGAGGGTGCTGGGTGGGTGGCTGGGTGGGTGGAGTGAGGGTGTTCGGGTGTTGCCATGGTGTGCGGTATGTGACCATATTCGCCGATTCCCATGCCCCCTAGTCAGTGAAGCGGGCGGCTATCAGCCTGTCCCGTGCCCGCTGGCCCAGCTGGTAATGGTGGACAGCAGCCCGCCCATGTCTAGCCCGTCTGCCCTGACCATTGCCCCCATCCCCCTCATCTGGGGAGGACTGCGCCTCTTCCTGCTGCTCCTCCACTCCGCCCTCCTCTGCCTGCGGAACATCGCCCCTCTGCTGGGCTTTGTTGTGCAGGACGCAGCACACCACAATGAAGCAGCCGACCCTATCTG